>NC_051847.1:102374630-102428986 GCF_002237135.1 Teleopsis dalmanni | reverse complement strand
GGACTTCCGTCCTTTTTCAACCCTTTTTTAACTTTTTTGCCAACAATAACAAAATGTAATACAGTCCATTAAAAATTATATTATTATAACCTTGATGTAAAATTAATCTTAAAATATTTTTGTATAAATACAGAACGTTGTTTTAAATAAAATCAGTATCTTACAAATGCTCAAACCGTTCAGTAGTTTTATTTCTGAACATTTGGTCCTTCGAGCCTTAGCGTTTTCCCTCACCCGTGGTAAGAGACCTAAGGATATATAAAAAAAAATTACCAGAACTTATATTGATGCGAAATATATTCTTCCAAAAAGGAGAAATATATCAACAAATAGAAGATTTGTTTGTTTGGTATCCTCCCGATACCATAAACAGCGCTTAGTGGCCGAAGTGCTGCAGCGTAGGAAGCCGTGCATCCTTGAAGGGCAGCGGCAGAAAAAACAAAAATATACATTTAGTTAGAAATTTTGTAAGGTCAGGGCGGCGTTTTACTGACGCATTCTGATCAGGGTCGGAGGCGTTAATCGCTATAGACACCAATAGGAATTTAAAATTGTAATATTAGGTAGAAATAGGGTCAATCCAACGGGAGTAACGGCGGCAGTGACCTTTTACTAATAGAAAACGGCAGCTAGGACACGACGGCAGCTAAGAGACAGCGGCAGCCAAAAAGACAGCGGCAGCTACGACACGACGGCAGCTAAGAGACAGTGGCAGCCAATAGACAGCGGCAGCTATCCACCTCAGAAGAGGATTAAAAAAATTTTTTTACTCGATAAAGAAGTAGAGTATCTCAAAAAAAAAATATAATAACTTTCATAAAGATTTAAAAAAAAAAACAAATATGGCACAAAAATTAAAATTGTATGAATCACTGAAGAAGATAGGAGAAGAAATAATAGCTGCAGTAGAAAAAATAAAAGAAAAAGGACTACGTAAGACAGCCGATAAAATAGAAAAAGTGGAAAAAAACTGGAAAAAATTTCAGGCCAACCACGAAGAACTACAGAAACAGATGAGTACTTTAAAGAGTGTTGGTTCGATACGGTCAAAAAGTATTATAGGAAGATGTTAGAAACCGATAATACCACTGAAACAACGGAAAAAGTCAACAAAGAAGAAATTGAAGCGGATAAAATATCAGAAGACAATGTGTAAAGGTTGAAATTGCTACAAAGTAATTTCAACCATACATAAGTACAAATCTGACGTCAGTCCGTCAGTAGAGAACATAACACCAACACCATTGCGGACGACATCAGAAGTAAACTCACCCTCAACAAAATTCTGTGCACAACCTAGAAAGAATAAGAGTTATTCAAATATTTTCAAGATCAGAATGTAACATCATTACCTGCATTCCATGCGTCAACGAGCCGCGGGCATGACTTGACCTGAAGAAAATAAAAAGAAAAGTAATAAAACTAAAAAAACACAACTTGAAATATGTAAAGAATAAAACAAATGAATTTTAGTTACAAATTATAATATAAGACATACATGAAACATTTATTAAACAATAAAACACATTCTATATATTGAATTAATAAACATGAATTACCAACATTGAAAAACACTCATTGTTCACGTTTTTTTACAACATAAAAACAAAAGAGAGAAAACAAGCTACGATTCCAATTACACCGGCACTGATTTTACACAGCAGCGTTAAAATTCTGTTACCACATTTTATTAAATCACTCACTTATATTTTGGCACATATTGTCTTAATATTGATTTTAATTATAAATATATTTTTATATTTTGTTTAAAAACAAAAAGGAAACGCCAAGTAAACAAAACGTAATCGCGGCGAAAACAAAGGCAGACGAAGAAAACAAAGTGCGCAAAAATGCAAATAACACGAAGTACACGACAATACACAAAATACACAAGAAAGACACGAAAAGCACAAAAAGTCAACACGAACACGAACAACAAAGTTTACCGGTACGCTACACCGAAAAGCTCCGGTCAAATCAGTATATAAGAACGCGAATTTCACAGAACGAGCAACTTGTCTCTTGGATATCAAACGATAAACAAGTTCAACTGGTCAATTCGATCAATATTAACTCACAGACTTATTCAGACTAAACTGGCAAATTCGATCAAATCAGGATAACCAACTGGTCAATTCGAACAATATTAGTTTACAGGCTTAATCAGCCTAACCTGGTCATTTTGATCAAATCAGGATAATTAACTGGTCAATTCGATCAATATTAGCTTACAGTCTTAATCAGCCTAAACTGGTCCGATCGATCAAATCAGGATATCCTACTGGTCTATTCGATCACTTGTTTTTATTGATTTTCTTTCTTTTTTTACTTTCTAACCTGGCTCATTCAGCCAAACTATTATATCCCTTAGCACAAGACAGGAGTCTTCTTAACAGATAAGCCAGAGCCAGTCGCTGAAACATCGTCATCTTTGACAGCAAGTGATCTTATATATAATTCATATACTGAGGTGACGCAAGTCCACCCCTACGAAATAGTCACGCGCGGAAATCATAAATTTCTCCGATCCTTGGAAAATAATATTTTGTTTATCTAAATTATAACTATTGTAATTGTTTTTTTTGTTTCGAATAATTAAATAAAGTATTAAAAAATATATCAAGTCTACGGCTTTTTTTTGTTTAGTCTCAGCGAACATAAATTCTATTGTTAACGAACCTGGACAGCCGCTTTGCATACCTCAGCAAAACATAACGACTGAAAAGTGGTCGTTACAACATTAGAAGTAACGTAAGGAGCAAGATGGCCGGGACTTGCTTCTTAGTGGGAAAAACACAAATAAACGGCATTTGTCAACAAACACGAGTGGCTCCGGGACCCGACCGTTCTTAGAACCTGCAACCGCACTCTTTGGCTGAAATGTTTTGTTCGTTAATAATAATTACTATAGTTATGTATTCAAGATTATATGCCTCTGGCATAGCTATTGAGTTGGTGCATCAGAGTGTATCTACTACTTTATTATATGCTTCTAACATACATATATACGAAATAGATCATGTGTTCTGCCATATAGTTCAATTAATATAATTGGCGAAGAGACACCTTGTTGCTTTCTGTTAGAAACATTAGTGCGGATGACGAACTGATGTGTAACGACGATGATGATGCGAGTTTGGAGGGTAGAATGCTGTTGGTTTCCACAAATCATTGATTTACTGTTCCAAAATTGACAGTCCTCGACACATCATTTAAAAGACGCAATAATGCTGTCAGTAACAAGAATGCTTACTTCATTTGAGGTGATACACTGTGTTGAATTTTATTAATATACTCTATTGAACTCTGCAGTTCAGAATATTTCTATTTATTTCATATTTCTATTTCTATTTTTATAATAATACTAGATAACCCGACAAACGTTGTTTTGCCTTATAAATTATTTCTAGTTTCTAGATAAATTCTAGTGTAGACAAAAAGTAAGTCTGTGGTATATGCATGAAATAGGCATGGAGCGCTATGAACGAAAAGGAAAATAAAAATAACAAACGCCAAACAATATTATTTAAGTTATTATAGTTTATTTATTAAATTATTAATTTAAAATCAATAGATTAGTATGATACCAAGTTCTCTGGCAACAACTGTTGTATCTTCAAATTTAAATTGTCTTGGATTGACTGTAAATAATAATAATGATAATGGGCCAGTAACATTAACCAACAACAGTCGAAGTTAAAAGCACTCAGTGTGTCTTGGATTAACTGTAAATAAGCGTTCGATTTAAATAAATTGAGACATGCATCAACTGGTGAAACTTGCTTGCGGGGCATCCATTTTTTTGTTTGAGCCCATGTGAAATAGCGTGTTACTTGTGAATAGAGTAATGTTCTTGCAAAGGCACCAAAATCATCCGTACTATTACACAATTCAAAAAATGCAGTGAGTGTAGATTTAGGTGGATTTACCACGATCAATCACTGTCTCGTTCGTGAAAAATACACGCTGACCGTTTTCAAGATGGACGGCTAACTGAACAGCTGCTGGATCCCGTTCATGAATTAGAAAACCGAAGATACCCCAAGCAGCTTCATTGGAGCTGATGTACCGACCAATTTGGTAGAGCGTAATTTCACCGTTTTTGTTCATTGGAGGAGCATTTAGCATTTACATTAGTATTTTCCACTCTAAACACAGCCATATCACTGCCTTTATGGACATACTTATATATTTGATGTTCTTCACAGAACTGCAAAACTCAACATTAATATGAGCATTGTATGTCTTGCTTAGCAGAGGCGAATACGGCACCACCCGCCATTATCGGGATTTCTTCGACGATATATTGGATATCCGTCGGTATTTGTTATAGTATCATTAGTGAAATCTTTAGAAAAATTTTTAGTATATTTTCCATCTGCCAAGCATGGCGAAGACGAAAAAACGAAGTGGATGTAAATGCTCGACATACTTGTTGGCGTAATTACATAAAATATTAAGAAAAACATTTTTCTTTTTCAAAAATATAAACAAAATTTATGTCAAAAAAATAAAAAATTTTTTGTTAAAGCAATAAGGATATTTTTACTGGGTAGGGACTCCCTAATCACTTTAGCGATATGAAAAATAGATAGTAGCCGATTCTCAGATCTACTGAATACGCATATAAAATTTGGTAAAAATCGGTAAAGCCGTTTCGGAGGAGTACGGTAACTAACATTATGACATGGAAATTTTATATATAAGACCGCAAACAGACATCGTTTGGCCTTGTGACTTATTGATGGTCTTTGCAAATGCCAATCTAATAGGAAATTGAACGCGTTTGAATTAAATTGGCTTGTCTGTGAGAATCATTGGAATTCGTGGCAATAAAACTTTTTCGTTTCGCAACTTTCCATTCAAAATTGTGGCTTCGATAATGTTTTTCATCAATTTTTTTAATTACCAATCGCGTACTATTGCATAGCCGTGGTGGGTTCAAATTTCGAAGTAAAATAATCGGTGATCCAACTTTCAGTCGTAAAATGTGTGGTGGCATGCCTGGCAAACCCAGTGAGTTTAAAAACTCTGCTGGATAGTTTACAACTTCGTTGGTATCACAAACTGTATCAATCGATTTGTATGATATTAAGTCGCCCGGCAATGTCTGTTTTATCTTGAAGTTTAATTCATCAACGTCCACGTTTTTTTGCTGCTAATGGCTCTTTCTGCCAGCCATCCATGATTTATGTATTGTATGTGTACATCTGGAAATACGCGGTCAATGAGAGCATTTTGGGAATCAACGATAGTGCAGAAGTTAGGGGGCAGTTTTATGAATTCAGAATTTTCATAGACAACAACTTTTCATGTCATAGCAAGTTTTCTTTTTCAAAAATATAAACAAAATTTATGTCAAAAAAATAAAAAAATTTTTGTTAAAGCAATAAAGATATTTTTGCTGGATAGGGACACCCTAATCACTTTAGCGGTATGAAAAATAGATAGTAGCCGATTCTCAGACCTACTGAATACGCATATAAAATTTGGTAAAAATCGGTAAAGCCGTTTCGAAGGAGTACGGTAACTAACATTGTGACAATGTTAATTTTATATATAAGATTACATAATATAATTATGTAACACCCGCATATCTACTTGGCTTCTCAGTTGGCTATCTATTTCTACATGGTGATTTATCAACGATATTGGTTCAACTGTCCAGCGTTGATATATTATATTTAATCCTTTTTATTCCTAGGTGGAACAGAGGGCCGTAACAAATAGTTTCCATTGAACTCTATCTAATGCAAGACGTTTTGTTTCACTCCAGCTCTTTCCAGCATTTCTTAATTCGGCTTCAGTTTGTCGTTTCCAAGTGTTGCGCGGACGCCATGGTCTTCTACTGCCTTGAGGATTGAAATCTAAGACCTTTCTTGCGATATCATCAGCGGGTTTTCTTAACGTATGGCCAAGCCATTTGTATTTGCGCATCATTATTTCATCAGTTATAAGAGGCTGATTCGTTCGAAACCCGAGCTCATTATTGGTTATGGTTGCTGGCCAGAATACATGAAGGATGCGTCGTAGACAGCGATTGACAAAGGCTTGTAGCTGTTGTGCGTCTCTTGCCGTTAGGTTCCAACTCTCACTACCATAAAGTAAAGTTGATTTTACGTTTGCATTGTACAGGTGTATCTTAGTGCGTTGTGTGATGTTGGATGAACGCCAGATTTTGTTAAGGGTTCCAAACGCTTGCTTCGCTTTCGATAGCCTGTGCTGTATGTCTTGCCGACTGCCGCCGTTGTTCGAAATGTAGCTTCGCAGATAGCAGAAACTTTGTACATCTTCGATGTAGGAGTCATCTATTTGAAACTTCGTTGAGCAGTTTGAATTGAGACGCATAGACTTGGTTTTGTTGATATTGATTGACAGACCAGCTGCCAGTGCACGCTTTGCGATGTTGTTTAACGATATTTGCATCTGGGAAAAGTTATGTGTTAGTAAACAGATGTCATCAGCGTAATCGAGGTCAGTAAGTTTGTTATGAAGGCCGAATGAGATGCCATGATTTGTGCTCATAGCTTCCGACATAACCACATCTAAGACTATATTAAATAGTATAGGTGAAAGAATGCAACCTTGTCGGACGCCAGACTTAATTTGAATTTGCCCGCTGAGACGCCCTTCGTGAAGTACTGAGCAGTGCGCGTCAGAGTACAAGCCTTTTACTAAATTTATTAATTTACTCGATATACCTTTACACTCTAATGCATACCAGATGGTGGTATGGAGAAGTGTATCGAATGCACGTTTAAAGTCGATAAACAGCAAGTATAGAGGAGATCGCCATTCACTAGACTGTTCGACTATTATTCGAAGGCTGTTTATGTGGTCGGCACATGATCGATTATGCCTAAATCCTGCTTGCTCGGCTCGTAGTGTAGGCTCAACGGCCAAAGTTAAACGTTTATGTAAGATTTGAGCAATAACTTTATAAGCTACATTTAGTAAAGTTATGCCTCTCCAGTTGGAGCATTCCATCAGGTTACCTTTCTTTGGTATATTAATAATGATACCGTCTTTAAGATTAGGCGGTAATGACTCTTGGGACCAGAAGTTGTTGACAATTGGTTGAATAATTTGAGCAGCTGAACTTTTGTCTGCTTTGAGCAGTTCGGGGGCAATATTGTCCGGACCAGCGGACTTACCTGCTTTAAGCTGAGTTATTGCTGCCTCAATTTCACTGATGTTAGGTACATCTGTGTTTATATCGTTGCGAGCAACATGTTCGTGATGTCTACTACATAGTTCCTGCTGAGGATAGGTGTTGTTTCCCGCTAGGAGATTTCTGTAGTGATCTTCCCAAACTTTTAGCTGATCTTCGGTAGAGTGTACTAGTTCGCCCCTGGTATTTTTCATTGGCTTTGCAATCCTGTGTTTACGTCCCACCATAGCTTTAGTGATGATGTGTAGGTCTTTGAGCCTATGTGATTCGCTTGCTTTTTGGGCTTTTGTTGCTAAATTGTCGAGCCATCTGCGCTTATCGGCTCTAGCGCTGCGTTTAACTTTGCGGTTGGCAATACTGTAGTTGGCTTGTGCCTGCTGCTTTGTTTGGCGCGTTCTTGCCCTGTTAACCTTTTCTTTTTCTCCTTTGCGCGCTTTTATAAGATTCCATGTATGTTCGGTGATCCACGGATTATTTTGACGTTGAGGAATACCGACACTTTGTTGTGCTGCTTCAGTGAAGGCACATTTTGCTTGTTCCCAATAAGTTTCGGCTTCAAAGATTTCTTCTTCTATTGGCAAGGGATTAGGGATTTGGGCCGATAAAAGAGATTGATAGTTATTTTAAACAGTAGGGTTGTCGAGTTTGGCGAGGTCGAACTGTTTCCTTTTGAATTGTGGCTTTCTAAAGACCGCATTTAATTTGAGTTGTAGTTCACCGATTAGTAGATGGTGGTCAGAAGCCATGTATGCACTTCTTTTATTTCTGACATCGCATAGTGAATGTCTCCACATTTTGCTGATGGCAATGTGGTCGATTTGATTTTCTGTTGCATTATCTGGGGAAACCCAAGTGACTTTATGCAAATGTTTGTGCGGGAAGAGACTACCTCCTATGGTGAGGCCCATGGTGTTACATAATTCATAGAAACGCTCCCCATTATCGTTCATTGTGCCGAGAGCATGTTTACCCATCACTTGTTTTCTTCCATTGTTATCTGGCCCGATTTGTGCGTTGAAATTTCCCATGACGACTTTATTTCACCTCTAGGGCATTTATTTAAAACAGAGTATAGGGAGTCATAAAAATTATCCTTGATTTGGGGGTCGGTGACTTCAGTAGGCGCGTAACACTGTATGCATGTAAGGGTTCTGGCTCTAGTTTTAAATTTTGCCAGAATTATTCGGTCGCCATGTGGTTGCCATTCTATGAATGTTTAGCTTCTTTGGATAATAGAAAGCCTACTCCACTTTCTCTTTTTTCGCCTGTGGCCTTTCCAGAGTAGATGAGTGTAGCGCCGGAGGATGTTTTGTATTCGCCTCAGCCATTCCATCTTACTTCGCTTAGCCCGATAAATAAAAGATTGAGACGTACAAATTCACGTTCAAGTTGAGCAAGTTTTGATATTTCTGTTAGCGTTCTTACATTCCAGGTTCCGAATCGTTTCCGTATTTTCATTCCAATAGTCGTCATCAAAGGGAGCCGTTGGTTATAATTATTTGTTTCGGTTTCAGTAATCGTGTAGATTCAGATGAACGAGTGATTAGCCCATGCATCCTATACTGGTACTGGGGCTGCCAGTTAAGGCCACCAGTCAGACCTTCAGACTCGAGAGTCTGAGAAAACGGTGGGCTTCTTAGCGAAGATTGAAGATGCTGTATCTTGCCTACATCCCGGGACGTCACGGAGGAAAAAGACCATCCGGGTCGCGAACCGTTGTGGATTGCTCTTAGCTTCAGATGCTCCTCTTTGACCTTACCGGCAAGGGAGGCCCTACCAGTAGCTACGCTACCGCCGGCATCGCTCTCAGGATCATTGCACTCTACTAAGCCCCCTCGCCACGACAAGGCCACAATTCCCTTGGGAATAAATCCCCAGCGGGAATCCCCAGCGTTGATATGGAATAAATAAATCAATTTTTTGGCTTTTTAATACGAGACCGTATGACCTGGTACCAAATGGGATGTGCAATTAACATACTTTATTTCTGTTGCTGCTTTACTTGCCGAAATGTATTTGTGAAAAATACTACAAGAACTATATAAAATTTGTACCACTGTTGGCATACAACCGATTTAGTTAACCCATTATTCTTGATTCAACTGTAGGAAAGGAAGTAATTTGGTAATGTTTATCACATTCAAACTCAATTTTCGGTCTGATTGGGTGATAACTGGCCTATTTAGTTTTGCACTTTCGTTACGTTTGTTGGTTGAACATTTCCTTCTGTCATAATAGGTATATAATGAATTTCTCTCTACACAGTTTTGATACGTTAACGCTAGCACCATAACCTTAATAAGAGATTTATCACATTAACACTTTAGATTTGGCACTTGGGTTGAGGCTCGTTAACTTTAATCCTAGGTTAATGTCTTTTTATCTCTAGCTAGTCTAGCGTTTAATTTAACGAGAATATATATAAATATAACGTATAAGCAGCTCTAAAAAAAGGTAAACTAATTATGGAATGAGAAGACCAATTAAGAATTCTATTTACTAACCAAATTTCTCCAAATAAATTTAAAGTAGTAGGAGCAGCTCTATTTTCAGAACTTATCACAAAATTAATGAAAGTATAAAATTTAATAATCCATTATTAAATAATAAAGTTCTTTTTTGATTAATTATATCCAATATTAGCTAAACAAAATTAATTTGAAAAACGTTAATCATAACCAATTATTAATCTTTAAAGTCCCAATTTGTTAAATTTACAATTTCAGCTAAAACAATTCCTTATGAGCAACAGAAGAATAAACAAATAATGATTTTAAATCAACATGACGTAAACAATTTATGACCTTTTCTTTTGTAAGTATACCACAAAAGAACAATCTTTTATTTTAAAAATAACAACAACATTTCTGCTTTATTTAGTCCAACCTTTTTCAAACGGCTTAGCTAATAATCAGCTCAAATCGCAGAGTTGTCAAGACTACAAATTCGTTGAGAACGATTTTTGAAAATACACACAAAATTTTCAATTAACTGTTAACAATTATTTAACAAATAATACTCAATTCTTTTTAATTTACTCAAATTAAAAAATTATGATTAATGAAAATACAAAAGCCGTCAAAAGTAGTGCTAATTTTATGTTGTTGTTTTGCGACAAGCTTACAAAAGAAAAGACCTTTAATCAAAATACTTCCTATTAATGCTATTATGCGTTTTCGGTGGCTCGCAAATGTGGCAAAAAATGCATACGGGCCTATATTCGCTAAGTGAGACACTGGTATCAGCAAATCTTGCATACGTGCACATAAATCAAGCAGATAACATTTTTTATAAAAATAAAAAGAGATACATATATGTAATATGGCATTTACATTGGCCGAAAATGGCTTATTTTTAATGAGCCATTTGAAAGTATTTATATTCGTTGTAATTCGTTTGTTCTCATTTTAAACAGCTAATTTTTCAACTTACCTGTTGATTTGATTTTTGGTCTGAAGGTTAAATATAAATATATATAAAATGAAGGTTAAATATACCTTCAAACCTTACAATATAAACTGGAAACATATTTTTAACTTCGATTAAGTACATTTTTTTAAGTAGACGTTCTAAAAAGACGTGCATCGTTTTTAAGAATATGTAATCACCAAACAATTGTTTACCTTTTTTTGTACATATGTCAAGAACAGCTTTCTCAAACTGTCAAAATGCCATGAAGAGTTTTTATTTAGGGTATGTTCAATGTATTCCTTTGCATTTAGAACATATTTGAAACGCATGCGAACGTTGTTGGGACGCATTCATACAGAATGTGATGGAATGGTTCATTTGCGCTTGAAATTTTGTATGCAAGAATGAGCCATTCGCTTCTCATTTTCGATTTTTGACCAAAATGCGCCATTTTCGGCCAGTGTAAATGCCGTATAACTTGTTAATAACTATGTTTAACCACGAAAACGCACAACTGGTCACCTTTAAAAAAAGACATAAAAACATGTGATCACCCAAAACATAAGTGACTGCAAATGTCAAAAAAAACACGAGTGTTGTTATTGGCGAGAAAACTTTCTTGGCGTCTGTTCGTGTAGCATACTTCCAAAAAATTGTTTGTTCGCGCTTCTTAAATTTTTTCTTTCAATTATAAAAGTAAAGTAAAGTAAATTTAATAAATAAAGTCAAATTAACTAATTTAAATAGTTTTTCTTAAACTAAATTGAACAAGCCTTGGCGAACCGCAAGACAAAACACAAAAATACCTTTTTTGTGAACAAACTACTTACGATTTCTCCATTATTTTTTAAGATTTTATATATTCAACTTTTGCTTTTTCCCCAATTTTCAATGAAATTTTTGAATTTTGTTTGAATTTTTGTTTACATATCATTTTTAACATATGATTGCAATATTCGTTAGAGTTTCCAATGAAGGTTCACAATAATTCGCTTCTTGAGTTAATAACATTTTTTTTTAACTGACCGAAGTAAACAACTACTGGTCTAGATAGAGAAAATAGCATTATTCTCTTGCGACATTTCAGCCAGTACAGGCCGACAACTTGCTGTTTATTACCATATGTGCGAGCCACCGGAAACGCCTATTCTAATATACAGTTTGTCTCAAAAAGCAAGGCAAAACTAAAATTTCTTCACATTTTCGACTTCAACACTTAATAGCAATAAGGTGGTGATATTTCTTGTCATTATTTTTTTCTGTTATCATTCTGTCAATATTTTTGAGCCAGAATACGATCAGAAAAAATTTATTCTTAACAATTTACTGTTATTAACTACGACATAAAATAAAACATCAAAATACTTACATCCTCAAAAAGAACGGCAAAATTTTAAATAAATAAATTCAATGGTTTGTTTTAGATAGCAAAATCAAAATGTTTTTATTTAATACTTCGTGTGCCGTCATTTAGCTCTTATGTTATTACAGCTTCTAACCTATTTTTCATTAATCCAATAAGCTTTTTTATATCATAGTCAGTTGGATATTTGTCCATTCTTCTTTGATAAATTGTACCAATTGATTTTTGTATGCCGGGCTCCTTTTGCTTCTTCTTTAGATGTGTCCACAAATTCTAAATAGGATTCAAGTCCGGGTTTTGGGCAGGGGTGTCACTATTTTTGCTGCAGTTATATAACATCCAGGACATGCATAAATAGGATTTATGTTTAGGGTCGTTATCTTGATACATTTTAAGTTTAAGCTTATTTACGTTATTTGGGTCAAAAAAATTGAATTTCTGCACACTTCTTTTGAGATCAGTTTTTAAAATATCTAAGTACAAATTCTTATCCATATTTTCCTCGAAAATTCTTATTTCACCCACGCCTTTGCTTGATATACACCCCCACACCATAACTGACAATTAGCCAAATTTTATTGTTGAAATAATATTTCTATCTTCTAGTGTTGTAAGTGGTTTTCTCCAAACTCTGGTGGGACTATCGTGACAATATAACATTATTTTAGTTTCTTCACAAAAAACTACATCGGCCCAGTACGTTATTGGCAGACCAATGTGCTGAGTAGCAAACAAAAGCCTTTTCAAAATGTTTTGTGCAGACAGGAGTGGTTTTTTTCTAGCACCTCTACACGAATAGTTATTCTTTCAAATAACTCTTCGGACAGTATGATGTGAGATGTTCACACCACAGTCGTTTTTTAGCTCCGACGCAATCTTTCTGGTGCTTATGTAGAGATTTTCATCAATGGCTTTCGTTATTTTACGTTCATTTTTCATAGTTAGTTTTTTGGGTCTGCCCGTTGACTTCTTATAATCAAGTCTTCCTTCACTTTCTGCACGGGATATGATATTGTACACCGTTCTTAATTTTCCGGACAACATTTCCGAAATTTCTTTGGCGGACTTTCCATTGTGGTAATGGTAGTACACTAACTGAATGATATTTTCATTTATGTATTTTACACCCATATTTAATTTAACTATTTTCTTAACGAAATAATTATAACTATGCAACACAATGAACTCTATTAGCTTATTTTAAACTCCAAATTAAATATTATCACATAATTGTTCGATTTACTGTTAGATTTGGTAACTGTTGCTGTCGAAAATGTGAAGAAATTTTAGTTTTGCGTAGCTTTTTGAGACCAACTGTATATATAATTAAATTTTAAACAAACGAAATAAAAGAAACTACAAGTAAAAATTCGTATTCTCCTAATTTTAATGTAATTCCAGCTATAATTATTGAACCAGAAATTGAAGCTGACGTCGCGAATGAAAAATATAGTACAAATGATGTTTTTTCGACTTAAATGTTTGCGCAAATGTTGAAAAATGTGAGTTTAACGATTACGCATTTTCTGCAGATCGATATATTATATATTCGATATTGGAGTAATTAAATATTTTTTTGCTTAGACTTTATTTGATACCCTGTATTTGATGCACATATCTTACGCCTCTTCATTTGGTACTTTTTGTTCCTTGTGCCAACGAATTAAATATTGAGAAGCAATGTGACAAGATTTGAAAGTATTTGATGAGAGTTTCATAAATTTGTGAATAAATTTCTTATATGATGAAAATGTGAAATGTTTTATTTGAAATCTGCTACAAGATTGGCAGTGTAACGATAAAGTTGGGAACGTACATAAAATTTAACTTACTATAAACATCACGATTGAGGGTAAGTAAGCGCATGAATTCATGTATTTGATAGATCTTGTGTGACTATATCGATTAAATTTCCAAACTGTAAAATGCGAAACATCTTGTAAATTCAGTCTAAGGCTCCAAATAATTATAATAAATAATTAACTAAAAACTCTAATTGGTGAAAGCGTAGTGCAAAAACAAAAAAGAATGCAGAATTTGTGTGAAAACTTATTACTTGTATTTGTTTGTTGTGTTTTATAATTAACTGTGAAAATGTACGTATTAAAAAAATTATCTTTAATATGATTTATAACTTTAATAAAATGTTAGGACGCTTGACCTGTGTAAAATTTGTAGTTTAAAAATCCTTGCCTCTCCCCTTTGGGAATGCATTATGTGTATTAGAATCATATCAAAAAATGTATTAATATATATACACATTTAAAACTGCCAAGTATATACTGCAGAATAAGGATATGCATATATGTATACTTATATATGTATATATATATATATATATATATATATATTTATTTATTTGTAGGTATATATGCATACGTATAAATATATATGTATATATTTGTAGATATATTTATATAGATACATATATATATGAATGTATATATGCGCGTGTGTTCTATATATGTACATATTGCTGTACAAGATGTAAATTAGTTGCAAATAAATTAAATGTTACTAATTCTTTAAAATGGCAACACTTCCGATTAATATATCGTTAAAAAGCAACATGGCCGCCATTGCTACATAAAGCTCCAGCAAGCAAAAGTTATGATCGCGTGAATTTTTTACTAAATATTAATCAATTTAAATCAAGTTATTAATTATTAATAATATATCATGCACGTGTTTTAAATAACTAGAAGTGAACTTAAAAAACAATAAATTGATCGACAATTCTGGTAATGCCATTTTAATTGAGGTGGTAACCTCATTGGTTGATATTTACTATCTAGTTTATGACTACGTAGTCGTTTTCAATATTGTTTGCTTAAAAATTTTGAATATGGATATAATGGTTTTAAATAAGTAATTACTGCATAAGAAATGGAATATACTATATGTAAATAATTAACGAAATGGCAAATTATTTCATGTCTTATTAAATTGACTTTATAATAATATATACAACAGATTTGAAAACGAGAAACGACGAGAAAAAAAAGAAGTGAAATGTATGAAAGAAAATTTTTAAGTATGCATGCATACTTTACAATTTCATCGTTTTGCATATGTGATAATTGTAAAATAGAATAATGTCAATAGAATTTAAGTTTTGGCGAATTTAAAAAGAAATAATTCCACAAACTTGTTTTTACTATATGTTTTAGCAATTTGTAAATTGTGTATATAGTTTTATAATAGGTGATTGCGTCAATGACGAACGATTATCAGTGTGCATGTGTGTGTGCGTATTTTTACAAAAAAGTTGTATGCAGGAAATTTGTTAAATTGAAAAAATATGTATTTTTCAAATTAATACTAATTTTAAAACGTATAAAAAAAATTTATTTGCTTTGCATAAAATTTATGCATATATAAAAATATTTCCAGTTATATATATGCTGTGTTTGTATACATAAATTGTATATCACATTTAAGGATGAATTACAGTTCATTGCTTTCCTCTTTGGTGGATACTACAAATTGTTTAAATCGGTTTAGGTTTATTTCTTACTAAATAAGTATGATCAAATATTGAAAATATATATATTGTATTGACTTAAACTTAAAAATAATTACCGCATAGGCTATGTACTACTTTAATTATAAATTCCAATATAGATTTAAAGTTATAATACAAAATATATTTTTAGAATTTTAAAACGAAATATGTAGTAATAAATAGTAATAATAATAATAATAGTAATAACAATAATAATAGTAATAACAATAATAATAGTAATAATAATAATAGTTATAATAACAATAATAGTAATAATAATAGTAATAGTAATAATAACAATAATAGTAATAATAATAGTAATAGTAATAAAATAATAAATCAAATAACTTTCAAATAACTTTCTTAGTCGAAGTTTTTAGATGAATGACAATATGATGTGTCCTAAGTAAATCTTTTGAACGCAGGGAATGATTCCTAAACGTTGCTATAAACTTTATTTGTTTAACAAAATATAGTCCAATATCCTTAAATTCGATCCAATTAACTCTTTCAGTAACAACTTAAGTTTTTTTTTTTCTATGTTCTAGCAAATTGCAAGCTAGTAAAATGCAGTAAGTAGCTCTTTTTTTAGAGACTGATTACAGAAAAACTGTGATTAAAAAATGGAAAATTATTTTTAGTCCATTGAATATGTATTAGAAAACTTCTTATATTACGATTTTGTTAAGAGGTTTTTTTTTATTTTTTTTTTTTTTGCTGTTTTACTATTTACTATTTTTCTTCTGATATTGTGTCGTATAAGGCTAATTGGTCAATTACTATAAACAATTCTTTCTTATAAATAAACAAAACTTGTTTTCTTTTGGCTATTTTTATTTTTTGCATTCTCACCATTTTTTTACTACTATGCATCATATTTTGTTCTAATTGAAATTTGGGACTGTGTCATTAGAAGTAGATTAGTCTAGCATTTAATTTGCAATGATTTAACTTTCGAATTATTTACTTTATTTGATTGAGTTCATTTTCCTTTTTAGCTTCTTTATTGTGTAGTTCGAAAACTGCTTTAATAAATTTAGTTATATCACTAATCAGCTGTTCAATTATGCGTCGTGTTATTGTTGAGATTAAAAGCCGATGTTAAAAGAAGTACACCCAAGGTTAACAAGACTACATAACACAATATATTAAGATGAGGAAAAATCAAGTAAGAGAGAGCGTATAAGTAGGGATGTTAAGCCTAGCTTATATTCAGCTAAAGTATTCTTGCCTTATCAGCGGCCTGAAGTCATGTGGACTACAGGTGTAGTTGGGGCACATATTTCGTGACAACTGTTTAGTATGTGGCTATATCTTGAACTAAAATAAACAAGATACTAAAATAACAAGATTCATCGTTTGAAGAATGAAGTTGGGAGGGTGGCTGTAAAAAGCTTTATTAGGCAATGGGGGTCTTGGAGATAATGTCCCCATATAGAGGACGGAAAATTCTTGCCTATAATAAACTTTACTGATTTTTTTTAATGTGTTAGAAGTTGATGAATTTATAATTCGAAGATAGATTTCAAAAGAGGACGGTTCTACATTTCACATCTAAACATAGGCAGGGTATAGTTTTTTATGGTTATAAAACTATGTCTGTTAGGCTATTGGTGGTTTTATCAAGTTCATGAATTTAGTAATTGTAACTATGAACTCATAAGTTCGATATTAAAAATCGTTAAGTAAAAAAGCTTTATGGAGTGTTTCGTTGGTAGTTATCTATCCCTTACTATCTCTTTTGTCTAATTTTTCGCTTTTTTCTGAAGTCTCGAAGACTTCAAAACAACAAACGTCTACATAAATTTTTACACAATAAATTTATATGACCACTTCTACGTTATGTCATTCGTTGATTTGTAATTTATTTTGTGATGTTATTAACTTTGCTTATTTTAGTGTAAGTGGATATCAAGTAGGAACTTGATGTTCACGTCTCGAATGTGTAGTCGTGGCTTCGCTTATACCTTGTTTAAGTACTCCTACAGTTGGTGGATCTAGTAATGGAAAGATAATTCGTACAATGCCATATGAATGTAAAACCAAACAAAGTAATATCGAAGTATGGTGTTTAACTGTCGATCTGTGCACGCAATATAGCTTTGTGCTGCATAGGCTTCGGATATTTTGAGCGTAAATATGTCGTGAGTGACTAAGCCAACATATTTCTATCTACAGAATAATAGCATTTAGCTGTAGCTTGCTGCTCCATACCCTGTTGGTTACAACGCTAGCTGTTGACTGGAACTGTCTATGATCTGTTGATGATTTGAACTCTGTAAAGTACTGTACGACTGCTAATGTATCATGACTAGCAAAAGTGCATAAGTACTACCACATCAGTCTATTATACTACTCTAATATATTGATTCTAAACAGTGTTTCTAATTAATAAATATAAATACGATGTTAACGCATTAGTAATTTTTAAAATATGCTAATTATACGTTCATACGTTTCATGTCAAATTCAATGAAAAATAATATAATCAATCTCAAAGTAGAGGCTAACTATCAGAAGTGTATTTCATAATTTATGACACTTAGTTTAGTAACATATAAAGTGACTTGTCTCATCAAGTCATTATTTTTTCTTGGTCGAACTTGGTATCAGTTTGATAATAGATACATTTCTACCTTAAAAACGAGTGTCACCAAATTCTCAGAAGTTTCTTGAGTATATTTCATTAGCCATACATAGTAACCTGTTGTTCTTAATGTTATATTATAACCAATTTGAAACATTAAGAATTTTCCATTGAATCTGGCATTTCAACTAATTCTTATCTATTTCAAAGTTGCTTACAGTTTAAAAGGATATATTAACTCTATATAACTCCAAAAACAAGTTTTGAGCACAAAGAAAAATATCCACATTGAATCTATAAATAATTTAAACAAAAAATACTACAGCATTCAAATAAACTAAAGTAATCCAATTAGACAGAAAATTTGAGGTTTTTATTCTCACAGAAATATCCTATATAAATAGTATATTTTCAATAACTAAAACCTCTAAATATTGCAATACTGCAATTGCCAATTGACAAAACACTACAAATGAAACATTCTAGCATTCGAAAGTGCAGCTCTTCAAAAACGCAAGCTCTTTTTATATCACCTATAAAAGCCATGATTGTGATGTGTGTGATAATGATTGTATTCTTATTCTGCAGTATCATGGTATGTTTTGTGCGAAAAATTGTTTTATTTCGAATAAAAGTTATGGATCATGGCAATTGGCATATCAACAGGGATAACGTTATAAAGAAGTTGTTGATCTTACTTCTTGTAGATGAAGGAACTCTTGATTCTTGCACACTGTTTTTATACAAATAATTAATAATAAAAAAGATGTAAAGGAATAAAAAAAACAAAGTAAAATAATTAAAAACATTAAATAAAAAAAATGAAATGAAATTAATTAGTAAATATACAAATAATAGAAAAAATCTGCGTACATACACAAAATTTTTCTTAATTTTAGCATGACTTATTTTATTTTTTCTGTTTTCACATTTATTTTATCCAAAAAAAAGCTACAATGAATTTTGAAAAATTAAATACAATTATATGCAAAAGCAACAAATTTTGAAGTAGAAAAAGTCTGCGTTCAATTCTTAATATTTAAATTAAAACAATTCAAATTAGTAGAAATCTAGAATTTAATAGCCTGTTGGAAAATCTCCACGTTTAATAACCTCTTTAAGGCGTCTCAACAGGCATGGACTCAACAGCTTTGCAGTGTCCTGTTTATTTACGTTTCTTAACATATTCTTGCTGGAAATCTTGTGCTGGCGAATCTTCTTTTCCATATAATCCCACAGATGTTCTATTGGGTTAAGGTCTGCTGATTGTGGTAGTGTTCGAAGTTGCCTAAGAGCATAGTACAGCAGCCGTCACTGCTGTATGTTTACCAGGTGTACCGGTATGATGCGAGCGTAAAGATACAAATTTTCCGACAGGGAACATTTGTTGTGAACGAGCCTTTATTTCTTTTTGTTTGT
This sequence comes from Teleopsis dalmanni, assembly GCF_002237135.1. Classification (NCBI taxonomy): domain Eukaryota; kingdom Metazoa; phylum Arthropoda; class Insecta; order Diptera; family Diopsidae; genus Teleopsis; species Teleopsis dalmanni. The sequence goes on along the minus strand of NC_051847.1, from coordinate 102,409,530 downwards.
TTGCTATGACATGCGTAAAATATATTTAGTATACATCAAGTCATTGAACAGACAACATCATACTTTTTCATTGTGTTAAAAATGTCGAATTTTGTACCAGAAAGTGATGATTTGCGGAAAGCATTAATTTTTTGTTTTCATTTGAAGAAAAGTGGTGCAGAGTCGCATCGAATGCTTGTCGAGGCATATGGTGATCATGCTCTATCAGAAGTAACATGCAAAAGATGGTTTCAACGGTTCAGAAATAATGATTTTGATGTGAGAAATGAAGAACGTGAAAGACCGCTAAAAAAGATTGAAGACGCCGAATTGCAAACGATATTGGATGGAGATGACACTTTGGGTCAAAAGCAAATGGCAAAAATGTTAAATGTTGCACAACAAACAATTTCTGACCGTTTAAAAGCTATGGGAAAGATGCAAAATTGTGGAAAATGGGTGCCACATGAATTGAATGAAACACTTGTGAAATTTTGCTTCAAAGACACGTAAGAAAATCGGTTTTGCATCGGATTGTTACTGGCGATGAAAAATGGATTTATTTTAAGAATCCTAAACGGAAAAAATCATGGGTTAATCGGGGACAACCATCAACATCGACTGCAAAACCAGATCGATTCGGCAAGAAGACAATGCTGTGTGTTTGGTGGGACCAGAAAGGTGTGGTGTACCACGAGCTCCTAAAACTGGTGAAACCGTCAATGCCCGCCGTATTCACCAGACTTGGCTCCTTCCGACTACCTTCCGACTAAATACAGAAAAACTTTTTATAAGTAACTTGTTTATTTTTAATAGATCTATAAGTTTTAGGAAGACAATTTTTATGTAAAATTAAATATGTCGGAGATATAAGCAATCAAAGATGAATTTTATGGAATAAATCGTTATTTTTCAATCTTTGAGGCTCTTGGGGCACCATTTCCACTTATCCAATTGAACTAAAATTTTACACAGATTATTTTTTTTAGTAAAATGAACGGATCTGGGAGGTGCCGTCAACCGATTTTACGAAAAAAAAATTGCCCATATACCTTAATGGCACCCTAATATATATATATGTTTAGATTATTCCGTATTAAAATATTAATTTCAGAAGTAATACTTTAATCAATAAAACTTTCAAAAAAACAGGTCATTGACTTTCGATTTGTAAACAAAGTAATGTGGAGGAAGTATCAATGCATTAAGTTTAGTACTAACATCCATTTCGCATGAAAATTTGACATAAATCTACATATAAAAGAAAATTTCTGCAATATTTTGACTGACAAATTGTTTTCATATGATTTCATACGAATTTTCATACGATACGGAGGTTAGTACTATTCTTTACGCAATGTTTAACCTGATATACAGTGGCTACCAGCTTATTTGTTGCAGGCAAAAATTTTTTGAAGTTTTATTTTTTTCACAATATTTTGCAAAATTAAAAAAACAAAGTACACAGAATTAGAAAAAGAAAAAAGAAAAAAAAACATTGAAATTTTATTTTTGAGCGAAATTTAGTATTTTAGATAGGAAATTTCTCAACGTAATATAACACTTTGTACATAAAAATCGTGTGGAAAAAAGGGACGCAGAGAGGTCCCAATAAAATTTTTACAGTAAAAGAATCGAGATGGTTACTAAAACAAATTCAAAAGAATCCAATAATAAGCACTCCAAAGTTAGCAGACCTGTAAAGAAAAGATTTAAAAAAGGTTTGTCATCCTGAAATCGCGCGAAGAATATTGAGAAAATTATATTTTAATGGAAGAAGAGCTCGAAATAAACCTTTTATAAGTGCAAAAAATAGAAATAAAAGGTACAGTTTGAACAAGCGCATTTAAACAAGACTCGAGCATTTTGGAGAACTGTACTTTTTGTAGACGAATTTAAAATAAACTTATTTGAATAAGATGGAAGATCTTACGTATTACGCAAGGTCAATTCTGAGCTGAAACCATAAAATTTACGTGGTACCGTAAAACGCGAAGTTGGTCATGTTATGGTTTCGGCATGAATCTCTTCAAATGGAATAGGTAATTTGGTTTGCATACTTGCTTAAGAAAATTTGATTCAAAGTGCAACGAAATTGAAGATTGCAGATGATTTTTTGTTTTTACCTACACAACGACCCTAATGACAAGTCAGCATTAGTACGATCCTGGTTAATTTGGCAATGTCTACACTTTCTTCAAACTTCTACACAATCGCCAGACTTAATCGTTATCGAAAATGTGTAGTCCCTTTTGAAGAAATATATTAGAAAATATGACATTCGTAACAAATTTGACTTAAAAACCGCTTTACAGAAAGAATGGAGTAAAATAAGTATTTGTCTGCATCAAATAAACTGTGAGCTACTGTACGCTTGTAATCAAAAACGATTTTTTTTTCTGTGAAGATCAAATATGAGGAAACATATGGTTTTAGATAAAACATATATTTAAATAACTTTAATGAATGTATACTAAATTAAGTTACTGTCTTTAATATTATATTTTATTAATGCTATATTTTTTTTAATTCTAGTGATATTACGTACTTCTACTCTTTTTCAAGTCATTTATCATATAAACGGTGATTTATTCTTAAAAATTTAAGAAAAATTATTGAGGCGTGCTGGTCGTATTAAAAATTACGCAACTATTGTAAAAGTAATACTTCATATAAAAATATCAGTTTCAATATATTTATAAATGGATACTACATATTGATGCACGACAACAACGAACATTTGTTTGAGTCATCGAATTTTAACATTTGGAGAAACTCGTAAAATGCTAGCAGCTAATTTACCAGTATGCCAATATGCTGGAATGGTAAGAAAAATATATGTATACACGGCACTCGGGGTAACGTTAAAATCAAGGGTGTTCACGATTAATAATTAGTTCACGTTTATGAATGGTCAACCCTAATGCGACAAATAGAATCTTTATTTTATTATATTATTGTCAGAAGGGCAAAACATTTGATATATAAAAACAAAAATAAAATTAATAATTTATTTTTTTTATTAAGATAAAATATATGAGGTAGCATTCATTAAACTACAAGTGCTTCATTTAAAAAAATTGTTATTTTTTTTTTCTGCTTTTTCTTCACTTTGATTAACGTTTTCACATTCAGCACAATCCAGCAGAGTTTGATTAACGATTATAATTGCTTTATTGAGTTGTCTTCTCTGACTGTCATTCATAAAAATATTTTAACTTAAATTATAAATGGTCGACAAAGAGGAATCAACATGAGGGTTGAATGCATGAAAATCAAGTGTTTGTATCACTAAATTTTCAATTTATAAACTCATATTTTTTCAAAATCTTCATTTGTTTATTCAGTATTTAATTATCTCTGAACTGACTTTTTCATGCAATATCTTGGATATTCCAGTATCATTTAATATTGCATTCTGTTGAACTAATCCGTATGCATTTTTGCCGATTTCTGAATATTAAGGTACAATTTGTTATACTGACTAGGTTGATTTGTATTAATGGAGTAACTTTTGCTATTTCACTCAGCTGATAGCGTTGTTTATCAAAAATAAATTCTTTTATCGGCATTTTTTTTACGTAACCTGAAAATGTTCCAGTTTAAAATTTTAGGACCTAAACTTTTTTCATATAATCCATTTATTCTTGTATAGTTTTCGCCTTTTGTTATTGTTGTAATCTGCTTGTGTAGTTCCTTTATCAGGTGTTGAGAACGGTACTTGGTTATCGATAACGACGAGTAGCTCCGGAACGTAGACTCGGTCGCATACTGTCACACCATCCAAGAAGACTAAGACTTCCAAGTTTTCTTGTTTTAAATTCTACATTCGATATTTGTGGAAATGTCCTTTCTTTAGGCATACGTAAAAGGTTTACTTTTATATGCCACCTATTAGTGGATTAATTCCAGGGATAAGATAATATATATTCTATTTTTCTGGTCCGTTCCAAATATTTTTCACAGTATATTTCTTCCACATATTGTTAACTTGCTTATTTCTGTATCTAATGAATCCACTATTCACACCATTAAATTACTACTGACAGTTAAATTTTTTTTATATAACAGCTCTTGATACGTTTTCAGATAGCATAAATTTTTTATGCTGTAGTAGAACTTATATCCAGCTTTGAATATTCATCATCATTGTGTTTTTACCGTTGCAAATCACTCCTAATTATTTGCATTTACTTACGTCTTTGAATTCGTATGTACTCATTTTTATCAAATTAGGTGTTACTTTATTTATCGATATGATGTAATTAAAACATAGTCGTCTACTTGCATAATTGCATTGAATTATTTAATAATATACTTTATTGGTTTACTTCATTAATTGTCGATAATGCTTTATTTAAAATCACGTTAAAATCTGTTGCTGTTGTTCTCTAATTAATATAATAATTAATTTGTAGCATAAATGATTTATGAAATCATTCCTTATAAATTGTAAAAGTTATCCATAAAGATTTTTGATACAACTTTTAAAAACCTCTGTGTTCCGGACACATTAAAAATATAATAAAGTTATTCGTTATTTTTGATTTATACGCAGAATTTTCAGAAGTCGATATGAAGTTTTTTCGCTACACAGTTTGATTGTTACTAACACAGAAATAATATTGGCGAATTACATCTAAATTTCTAGAGACACTCAAATCTCATCCAAATCGTCATGTTCGACATTTATATTCTGCAACTGCACTAAACCGTATTAACAGAAATTCATTGCTATATATGAATAACCTAGATCAATAGCATATATATATATGTTAGTTCTTTAAGATTTAAGATAATTTATAATTTATTTCTTGAACTGAACTCAATGTTTCACAATATATGTTTAATTAAAAGACTTCAATAATTTATCTTAAAACCTTGAATAACTCATTGATCTAAAGGCTGGCAAAGTGATGAAGAAGTTATGTTCTTTGGTGGAAAAATTAGTTTAATATTTTTTAATTGTAGATCACGAGGGTGTTTTTCTCTTTTGTTACTCCATTTTTCGTTTAAATTGGTCACTGTGTCATCAATTCGATTTTCATCCGTGCTTTCTTATTTGAGTGCTAATTTATTAGTAATTTTTTAATTTCAAATTATGCAAACGCTCTGAGGTAGCTTTCCCACTTACAAATGGTTTTTTTTTCACTCTGGTCATATTTGCACAAAAAACGAACTATGCCTTTTTTTCGATAGTTTGCCTCTGTGGTACGCTTCATTTTTTAATGCCAATCTGAATCTGATTTTGAAAAATTAATTTATTACAAATTATTTTTTTCGTATGCGTTCACAATTTCAATTTTTTTTATTTATACTATGATTTTTCTCCCTGCCATTCTAATGTTTGGAATTCAACGTGCCAAAACTGAATGGAATTAATGGAAAATGAGTGTACGAACGTGAAAAGTACAACACCTTTTATGTGGAAAGTCCCCAATGTTCATTAATTCTGATTGTCTTAACATTTTTTTAAGTCGATTGTTTATTTTGTTCGTTACTTAGGAGCTCACGTCCGGCCAAGAGTCCACCCAAAAGGGTATACGTTGTTCTGAATAATAATAAAAAAATTTGATTTTAAAAATATTGTTCAATCAAGAGAGGTGTCTGTTAAAAGAGTTTTTACCGTATTTCTTTACTTTTGTATATATATCTCATTAGGGTAACTACTATATTTTAACTTAAAATGAACTTGTAAACTCGTATATATCAAAAGTTTTAGTTTGTATTTGATTTTTTCTTGTGTTTGTATGATATGTTTATAAAAGTAATTTCTTTTTTAATACAGCCTCCCCAAAATAACAACAATAGTGGTGTAAATAATAGTAGTAACAGCGCTAATAATAATTGTAACAGTGGTGGCGGAATAATTACAAATAATAATGGCATCAACAGTAATAGTGGTGTTGGATTAATTGGAGGTGGAACTTCAGCTGCAGCAGCTAAAAACCAACTGGAACAATTAAATACAATGCGTGAAGCACTATTTTCTCAAGATGGATGGGGATGTCAACATGTAAATCAAGATACCAATTGGGAAGTTCCAAGCTCACCTGAACCAGTTAATAAAGACCCGTCTGGAGGGACACCATTATGGAAACCTACTATTAATAACGGCACTGATTTATGGGAATCTAATTTACGAAATGGTGGACAGCCACCTAGCCAACCTATTCAAAAAACTCCGTGGGGGCATACACCTTCATCGAATTTAGGAGGAACATGGGGTGAAGATGATGATGGTGTTGATAGCAGCAACGTTTGGACTGGTTCAAATAATAATGCATCTACCAATAGTGGTAATGTTGCTAATGTAGGTGCAACTGGATTGGGAGGGAATTCAGCAAGTAGTAGTTCTCAATGGGGCCAATCTTCTGTAAGTGTAGGCGTAGTTAATAGTAATACTGCTGCTGTAGGTGCACAAACTGGGACTTTAGGTGTATCTTCTGGTAAATATAATCAAGCCTAAGCTACTATTTTTCATTAAAAATTATGTCAGTTTCCTTTGTAGGTAATAGTGGCTCTACCAACGTTGCAGTATCTGGCACCGCTAGTAATATAAATCATGGAAATAGTCCTGGAAATGGTTGGGGCGATCCACGAGACTTACGTAGCGGTCCAATTATGGGTACAATGGATATGCGAAATGTTGATCCACGAGATCCTCTAAGAGCGGCATCTGCTGGTGATCCTCGTGACATTCGAATGATAGATCCTCGTGATCCTATACGTGGAGATCCACGTGGTATATCTGGTCGGTTGAATGGAAATTCTGAAATGTGGGGTCAACATCATCCAGTAACTCATAATCCAATGACTAGTATAAATAAAATGGTGGGGCAAGCTGTGAATACTGGCAGTAATATAGGACCAACCGTTGTATCAAATAACACTGTATCAAATTTAGGGCCCGGTGTGGGTTCAATGAATGTCGTTGCTGGAGTTACAGGAAATGTAAATACTCAATGGGGTGTTGCGCAGACAGTCGTGGGTGCAAAAGATATGAATTCAATACCAACTAAATCTGTTACCGGTTGGGAAGAACCGTCACCACCGCCACAGCGTAGAAATCTAACTAACTATGATGATGGGACATCGCTATGGAGTCAACAAGCTCGTGTTCCTGGTGGCACTGCGCATTGGAAGGATATTTCCGACCCTATAAATCGAAGTCATTTAATTCGAGGTACAATAACTCAAAATACACAAAATTCAGTAGTTCTTGGATTAAGTGGAAATGGAGGCACTGGGTTAGGCAATAATCAATCTGGAGGCATGGCAGCAGCCGTTGTCAATTCTACTAATCACATAGGTAATGTTGGTCCTCAAACACGATTGGCTGCAGTTGGACCTCCACAACATAAAACAGATAATACTATGTGGGGCGTCCATCCGAATAGCACTGGGCGTAGTACTAATTCATGGGGTGATGATGGTAATCATAGTATGAATACGAACACAGGATCAAACTGGGTTGATGAAAAAACGCAACAAATTAATACTAATGTTGGTAATGTCAATGCTTGGAATGATTCTGCGCCATCTTGGAATAAAAATCAAAATAAAATGCCAACGGGCACGACTGGGTGGGGCTCAGGGCCTAGTGAAAGCAACGATTTAAACAATGACTGGTCTAACCACAATCCAATTGTGGGTAAAACGCATCAAAAACTCGGTAATGTTAACATGGCCGTAACAAATTTAAGTGTCGATATGATAAAGCAAAGCAAGCAATTTCGCTTATTAGTAGATGCTGGATATAAAAAGGACGACGTCGAGAGAGTACTTTTGGCAGGAAACGTGTCTGCTGAGGAGGCTGCTGAAGTATTGCGTACAAATGCATCAATAGGCCTTGATAGTAGTGGGTGGCGACGTCATGATGAGAGTCTTAGTACCTATGGCGAACATGCAACTAACACTGGCGGTAATGTTAGCGGTTTTCATGGACGTTATCCAGCACCGGCAACTCAACCTTCAATGTCATTCCCTCCGGTATCAAAAATGAATTTTATTTATTTATTTTTCAATACTATTATATAATATTTTAGAACAATCTTTTGAATAATATGGGTGCTGCTGCTGTACCGAATGTGGCAAACAATCCCAATTTGTCTAGCATAAATTCTATGCAACCAATGCAAATGAAGAGTTTCTTAAATCAAGGTCAGCATACTCTTACATCTGGTGGGCCTCAGTCTGTTAATGCGACTTCAGTAGGATTTGCGCAGGCTAGTAACGTACCAACAGGTGTTAATGCTGTTACCAATACTAACAATGGACCATCTGCTCAACAACTACGTATGCTGGTGCAGCAAATTCAATTAGCTGTACATAGTGGTTATTTATCTAACCAAATATTGAATCAACCGTTAGCACCTGCTACGCTTATATTACTCAATCAACTGCTTAGTAATATAAAGGTATTAAACGTCATTGTAATGCCGTATTTAGACTAATTATGTTTTATTTTTTTATAAATTACAGCATTTGCAAGGGGCTCAGCAGACATTATCGCGCAACACCAACAATATACAAATAAATACTGCAATTACCAAATATAAGCAGCAAATACAAAATTTGCAAAACCAAATAAACACACAACAAGCAATTTATATTAAACAACAACAGAGCCTTCAACAACCTTCTCAACATCCTATAGCGCATGTAAACAATACTGAGTATTTAAGAGGACAACATGAAGCTATTAACGCTTTGCAGGGTAGTTTTTCGGATATGACTTTAAGCAAAGTAAATTGAACATATAACTTATTAGAGAAAATATACAATACAGTTTTATTTATGTATATAATAGACCGGCAGTTACCAAGGTACTCCAAGTCAGCAATCCAGACTAAATCAGTGGAAACTTCCAGTATTAGAAAAAGATGTAACAAATGATACCACAGATTTTTCTCGCGCTCCAGGCGCAACTAAACAATCGCTTGTAAATACTGCAAATGTAAATAACATAGGCCCCCTAGGTATACAAAGTGATGGGTGAGTTAAAAAAATTGTAATCAATTTTATTAAGAAAATACATAAATATAACATATATATAGTACTTGGTCCGCTGGAAGAAATATAGGAGACGGTTGGCCAGATTCCGCAAATGATAACGAGAATAAAGACTGGTCTGTTGCACAAACATCAGCAACGGCATACACTGATTTAGTGCAGGAATTCGAACCTGGAAAACCATGGAAGGTAATAACAAAAATATATCATTTTTAAATGAAGTTCTAGACATTTTAATTTTAAGGGTTCACAGATCAAAAATATAGAAGACGACCCTAGCATTACACCGGGCAGTGTTGCTAGATCCCCATTGTCTATCAATCCGACGCCAAAAGATGCTGACATTTTTGCAAATGCTAGTAAAAACTCTCCGACTGATTTACCCCCTCTGAGTTTATCTTCATCAACATGGAGTTTTAATCCGACTCCTAATAGTCAAAATTTTTCAAGGTAATATTTATGTGTTATTTTTGTTTATTATATTGTTTCTTGGTAATATTAATTACAACGTTGTACTAAACGATATATTAAGTATTAAATTTTCCATTTTCAAAATAATTAAGTTACCTGAATTTAGTTTATAAAGTCAATTATGACGGGAAGAAAACTTATAACACCCTATTAGTACCTAATTTTACTAAATAGTAATATTCAAAAACCTTTCTATTAGTATAAGAGTTTTCTTTCGTCATAATTTACATAAAAAATAAAATTTGATTTAAATTTAAATAAAATTTATTTAAATTTAATTGTTAATTAAATATGAAATTTATATAGGAAAAAATGATCGATTACTAAACCGTCTCGATATAGTAATCGCAAAATAATATTAAGAAAACTTATATCCAAATAGGAATCTCTGTGCAAAAAAAAGTAATGTAATAATATGCAATAATAATCGCAGTTGTAACCCTGGTAACAATTATTAATTGACAATAATGAACAGGTCAAAATAAATCCAATTAACAAAATTAAAATTTTGTGACTCACTACTATTCGAAAACCCTCAAATTAAAATAGTTGTTTAAAGATGAAATGATAATTTGAACAGTAAAATAAATGTTCAAATAATTTGATTTATGTGATCGGCCTATACTTTTACTAATTAATATATAATTAATAATGTTACTAATTGAAGATATGAATGTGGAATATATTTGGTTTTAATAGGCTGGTACCACAAACTCTACAAAATGTTGTGTGAGAAATGTACTGAGTTTTGGTGATATTGGTTACCAAAATCATGCCATATTTGTCATCACTGGATTTTTTTTTGTGGACCTAAATAAAGTGTTACGAATTTGTGAACATTTTTAATGTTTTCCGGTGTCAACATCTTTTTTGAGCGATCAATTTGTTCGTGTTCAGCAGCATCAATGTTATTACGGCCGTATTTTAACTAAGTGAACCACTTTTCTACCATTACTGTTGACAAAGCAGAGCCCTGGTAGCACTTATGCAGCGAACCTTTGCTATTATGGTATTTTTTCCTATTAGAAACCAATGACAAATCAAAGCATGAAATAGCGTTGAATCCTAAAAAACCTGTAACTAAATAAGTAATCAAACATTATAAAATTTTAATAGCTATCATGCAAAAGTTGGCAGTTTTTATATATGATCATGTATACTTCCAAAATTCATGTTAACTAATCATAAAAAATACGAAGGGAATTTTGTGATTACGCTCTTTATTGAATAAAAAGTATCAATTCTTTGCCTACAAACCTGATTGCGGTTTATATTTCCCTGTCAAAAAAATTTGTTTGTAGAAAAGGAGAACACATAAAAGAACTACTATTTTGTTATATAACATAGGGCAAATTTAATTATTTCTTGAGATTTATTTTAAAAGGCACATATATAAAGCCTTTATGATTACTACATACCCAAATACAAATATAGACAAATTTTTGTTGTACATTTTTGTAATAATTGTTATTTTCTGCTAGGTAATTTCTGATAGGTAATCATAAAATCGAAAGTTGTGATATTGAAAAACTAAAAGAGTGTCTTAAATATGGTAAGACGCCATTGGGTATACCTCATAAACAGAATTAGTAATAGATATTTGAAAACGAAAACACATAACGGTATACATTGTGACCGAAAAGTTTTCGGAAATTCTCATTTAAAATTCGCGCGCTGTATATTTTTCGATATTTTAAGTTTTATGTAGTTTGGCAGCACTTGTCCTTAATTACTATGCCAAAAATGAGCGCGATCTGTCAGACAGTTCGTTTACGGCAGCTGTTGAAACCAGTTCACCTCAGTAGTGCGTTGCGAAAAAAACAATGGAAAAAAATATTGATCAAAGAGTTTGCATCAAATTTTGTGTTTCGAACGAATTTTCGTGTGCAGAATCGTTGCGAATGCTACAAAAGGCTTATGGGGAATCAGTTTTATCGAAAACTCAAGTTTATGAGTGGTACAAAGCCTTTCAGGACTGTCGTACGACCGTCGAAGACATGCCGCGTTCTGGACGACCTTCGACCTCTACCACCGACGAAAACATTGAAAAGGCAAAGGAAATCGTGTTCAAAAATCCTCATGTGAGTGTTAGAGAGATAGCACGAGAGCTAGGCATCGGTCGTGAGATGGCTCGTTTGATTTTGGTGGACAATTTGTGTATGCGACGTGTCAACGCTCGGCTTTTTCCGATTCACCTCAATTTGTTCCAAAAACACCATCGTGGACAGGTCTCGTTAGACATGCTTGATCGTGCCAATTCCGATCCAACTTTCATGGAACGCATCATAACGGGTGACGAGACATGGGTCTACGAGTACGACATGCAAACAAGCCAACAATCATCGGAATGGAGAGGAAAAGACGAGCCGAAACCGAAAAAACCACGCCAAAGTCGCTCGAAAATCAAGGCAATGCTGATTGTTTTCTTCGATATTCGTGGTGTGGTGCATCATGAATTCGTCCCTGAAGGACAAACAGTCAATAAAGCCTATTATTTGACTGTTTTAAGACGTTTGCGTGAAAATATCCGCCGTAAACGGCCTCAATTGTGGAAGGATAATTCATGGATTTTTCATGACGATAATGCTCCCTCGCACCGAGCCAACATTATCAACGATTTTAAGGCCAAACATTCAATAAATACCATCGAACAGCCCCCGTATTCACCTGATCTTGCACCGTGTGACTTTTTCCTGTTTCCCAAACTCAAATTACCACTCAGAGGAACGCGTTTTGAATCCATAGAAGACGTAAAACAGAATTCGCAGAGGAAACTCAAAGCCATACCGGAAAGCGCCTATAAAAAATGTTTTGATGATTGGAAGAAACGTTGGCATTTGTGTATCGCTTCTAATGGAGCATATTTTGAAGGAGATAAAATAAATATTGATGAAGATTAAGAATTTTGCGTTTTATTTAAAATTTTCCGGAAACTTTTCGGTCACAATGTAGAAATTATCAGTAATATCCTGTCATTAGTTTCAGCAATGACCGAATCTACGTCTTAAAACCATTTGTTACCGTACACCACACAAGCGTGTATATGTTTGTCATGCATTTGTTGGTTTGACATTTATGTTTTTCTAAGATCCCAATCTCGGTTATATTGTTTCTTTTACTTCTTTTAATGCTGAATATTAAATCAAGCCCCCCTGGAATGGATCATAATTTTTTTTTATCTAGGGTGATGTATATACTATGTAGTGTGTATCTGCCGTTTGAATATCTGCAAAAATTTTACATTTGCGATAGTAGTTTCTACGATGCTACTTCTTGGGGCATAGTACATATTCATTTAGTGGCATAATATGATGTGGTTTCAAATTGTGGATTATAAACTAATCTTAGCTTTAAATAAGTATAATAAATCATCAAACATACAATTTCATAGATTAGAAGTTGCTTTTATTTTCAAGTTTTTTCGTTGCTTTTCCTAATTTTAACAGTATTTATATTTCAGTAAGTCCATATTTCTAATAAATTGCAAATGCAGTCTTAAATAAATTGACTAAGTCACTTTTGAAATCAATTTGAAGAAATTGAAAGAATACCTGTATTGATACATTGATTACTCTGCAAACTAGAATTAAAGGCATATGTGACTACTTTGAATAATTTCTGATATAAACGAATTGGAATAAATATTACATTCATATTATTTAAAATAAAATATTTCAAACTTTATATTTCACTTTTGATCACACATAATGCGATCTTGCATCGGCAATCTTTTGTTGTTATTTGCAAATATTTCATGTTTGGATTATGTAGAACTTATACTATTGAAATGAAATTCTTCGTTATTTATTAGACATTAATATACTTATGTAATGTAATAAGTGTTGTATAACGAATTAATATAAAAATTTATTACTCAATTTTTCTATTTTTTAGTTGGTCTGAAAATGCACCTCAGTGTGCAACTTCAGAACTTTGGGCAACCCCTATTAACAAAACATCACGTGGACCACCACCTGGATTAGGTTCTAACAAGAATAATGCCAGTGGTGGAATGTCAATTGTTGCAAACCAGAATACAACAGCTAATAATGCAAACGGCTGGTTAGTTGGAAGTAGCACAACACGTGGAGTATCAAATGTTAATTCTAATTGGGCTGGTACAAATACCAATTGGAATACAAATTGGTTACTAATTAAAAACTTAACTTCTCAGGTATTAAATTTAATATAATTTATTAATATATCTTCTGCATGATTATTTTTTGTTCAAGATTGATGGATCGACATTACGTACCTTATGCATGCAACATGGTCCACTCATCAGTTTTCATCTTTATTTAAATCAAGGAATAGCTTTATGTAAATATGCAACACGTGAAGAAGTAAACAAAGCACAAATGACTCTTAATAATTGTACGTTGGGTAATACCACCATTTGTGTAGAAACACCTAGTGAAAATGAAGTTCAAAATATTTTACAACATATACCACAATCATGTTCTAATGCCGGTACCAGCACTAATAACAGTGGCGGAGGGAATGGTGTTGGAGGCAGTAATAATATTTCCACTACAAATGCCAGCAGTGGGAATGTTGTAAGTGCATCGGGCAACACAAATGTTAGTGTAGCTAACAGTACTGTGTTAAATGGCAGCAGCAATACCTCTATAGCAGGTAACACTCAAGTAACTGGTGCTCCTAATTGTAATATCAATAGCGGAAATAATAGTAATGGTAATGGGGGAGTTACTAACGCTATTATCACAACTAATGCAAATACGTCTTCAGTTCAAAACTCAACTTGGCGTCCAAATCAACAAAATCAAACTAGGCCAACAGGTAGGGAAACCGATTTTGATTACATTTCCAAATATGTTTGCTCCATTGTGGATGATTAAATATTAATTCAATCTTAAAAAAGCGATGGTAAATTTTTGCTAAGCATGAGATTGACTGATAGATGAATGGACTTAACATTAATTATTTTAAAAATAACGCTTTTTTATTATTTGTATAGGTTAATATCTATGTTGATAATAATCGTATTATATAAAAAAAATTGTAAATATATATATATATTATCACACACATATATATATATATATATATAAACCTAAAAAATTTAAGTAATTACAAAACAAATATATGATAATTGATGATACTATAATTAAGATACTAGATTATAAGAGTTATAAAAGTATAATAAATCATTCAATTTAAATAAAATATATTTGATGTAAAAATTAAAACTGCTGTCATCTGATTTGTGATTAAAGACAGTACCAAATAACTGCTCCAACAATATCTTGTCTATGTAATTAAGCAATACAAAAATATGGAAACCTAACATGATTTCAACCACAATTTAAGAATAACCGCTTTTAAATTCTGTAAGAAGTCGCATTTTGCATTTCAGTTTTTAATGTTGTTGTTTACTGTTGTATTATAAGATGTTTTATAATTAGGTGAATAATTGAAGTATCCACATAACATATTTATGTCTAGCTAATTATTTTTTAATGGCGTCATAATTTTTCATAATAGTAAGATGACTCTTTAGTCAATTGTGTTTATTTAAATGAGTATCAGATTGACATCAGATTTAAAGAAGCAATTTTTTTTTAAATATTATTTAATTATTAATATCTATATAATACTGTTGTGTTTTTTTGTTGCAAATGTATTCAATGCGTAATAATGATATGATCATCATGCTAAATAAAATAACCTGAAAAATTTTTTATCAATCATACCATATAATCACTTTAAAAACTCAAGCAATTTATTTTTATGTAGTTAAAATTAAAAAACTAAGAATTACAAATAAATTTATAATATAATGTGTTTTATAGAGTTTTTTTTTTAAAAAAAATATATAGTTTTTATGTTTAAAAAAAATGTATTTAAAAAAAAATCAGCTAATCGAAGTTGAACGTAAAAATGTTTCATAAATGCATACGTCAAGAATAGATTTTTTCTCTTTTCACATTCCTCCTATTCTGAACAATATGCTATTCTAAACAAATGTCATAAAGAGAAATTTCTTACCAAACTGTTGCCAAACAAGTTGTGTGGGGGATTAGTTAAAAAAAAAATATTTTTAATTTAATATGTAAGTTACCAATAGTGATCAGTTTTTCTAACTTATTTAAATGTTAAATGCGATTCGCGGTTTCCATAATGAAAGCAAAGAAGAATTTGTTCAGTTTTGGAACAAAGCTGTAGAGCTTAACGCATCAGGACCAACAATCAAAAATATAACAGTAAAAAAAAAATGGTAGATGAAGAAAAAAAAATTTTATAATTTTTCGTGCAGGTACAGAATAGTTTTTTACATTTTTGATGTGGGTTGATAAGAAAAAATTCATTAAAGAAGAAGCAGTAGTAAATTTAAAAATCAGAAAAAAGGAACAAGACGAGGTCCTAATATAGATCATAAATGTTGAATTTTTAATTTGATCGTACTAAAACAGGCTCGTTCAGGCTTACCTGTGAAAAAAATTGGGTTGAAATTTACAGTAGACCCAATATTCTTCGGCTGCAGTGTTCTACAGTACAGGCAACTTAAACCAAAGAAGAGCAGGTTAAAAGATGAAAAAAAAAAAAATATTTACCGTTCTCTTAAAAAATATACGACTTTCAAAGCAAACACTTCTAGATAATAGAAGAATTAAAACAACAATTAGAGCAAAAGCAACGAACATATGTCTGAAATTTAGAATTTTAGAAATACGGGAATTTTAACTTACGTTAAAGCATTAATAATTAAGTTGTTATTAGTCAATCTAGAAGTTCGGTAATATCAAAAATAAATAATGGTAATATTGTAATGTTAACAAATAAGTCATGTTAAAGAGATGTGCATAGCAATTCTGTATACTCCCAGGGAACAAGTCTCTCTATTCACGCTCTATTCCCAAGAATAGAACTCTCTTTTTCTGAATTGCTTAGGAGACACCTGTTTTGAGAACAACAAGAGTTACAAATTTGTTTTGTGAATTTTGGCAACCATGGCACTTTATTGGCGATAAGTGCGAAAATAAGCAAAACAAAGAAAATAATTGCGTATCATATGTTGATTTAAATGTAAAAATCGCAGAAAAAAATATAATGAACACTTTATAAGTAAATAATAGAAAATTTATATTTTATTTATTTTTTTTATTATTTGAATATGTATATAATTTATTATTTTCTTATATGGTTGGTTGGTTGCAGTGGCAGGTCATTAGATAACTTCCATGTACCTCAATTAGCGTTTTTTCGCCGTTTTGCTACCTCATTCGTCGCAAGAACCATAGTATAGAGGAGTAGAGACTAAATCCATCCCGCCGAATTTAGGTAATTTAATAGGTCTTTCGTCTTTAGCGTTGTGCAGTCTGATAAACTATCAAAGAAGTATTTTGCTAAGAACCTATATCTTCTGGACGCTAAAGCCGGGCAGAGAAAATCACAGAGAAAATGTATTATGGTTTCTTTTTCCTGCGGGTTTCCACAACGTCTGCAGTGAATGCGCAGTTTCTCAAGGTTTAAGACATCGATGGGGGCCAATGCTCTTTGAAGAAATGAGTATAAGTCCAGAAGAGACATCGATTTGGGAAGATGTCATATTAAGTTTGACGGCTCTGCTAAAGATGTGACGGTGGAAAGCTTCATCTTTTGGATTGAGCGTATGTGGGAGCAGTATGAAGTGCCGTATCATCAACTGTTGACAGATTTCCATTGTCTAGTGCCTGGTCCAGCTTCAAAGTGATTTTGGCAGGTACTGAAAGATCATGCGCGAGACGGTGCATTCGATTATTTTCAGTTAAAAAAGGAGCTGCTAGAACAATTTAAGTCACCAGAAAGTGACTATGAAATTATTAGGAAAATTGTGGACCAAAAACATTCGGACATTCACAATTTAACATTCAAGTTAAGAAGAAAAATGTAGGAAAGAGAGTTGGCCTCAATTATAAAAAATAATATAAAACCCAATTTCGCAACCCTAATATTTTCAACTTCATTTTAAAATTTGGCTGAGTTTAAAAGAGAATGCATTCATGCTGACAAAATGTTAAAGGAGAATAAATCTAAATATAGAGCCGTGAGCGAAATACAGCTACCAGTCTCGACACAAGGGGAACAAGATGACCCACCTGTATGGGTTATAGAGGCATTTGAGACCCAACCGACAAAGAATGGGGGCCACTATGCAAACCAGCCTGGGTCTGAAAAATCAAGTTTCGATAGAAACCTCGATCAGAAACCTAAAACAAATACACCACCACTATGAAGGGACAACTAAAAAATCGTATTACTTCGTATTCTGCTTTTCGTTGATGCAAAGTCTTCATGCGTTAGGGAATTGAATACATGTCAGCTAAACTAAACAAGGCGCAGCGAAATTACAGTGTCACAGAGTTAGAATGTTATGCAGCAGTCTTGAGTGTGAAAAAGTTTGGGGCCTATGTAGAAGGATTACCATTCACGATAATAACAGACCATGCTAGCTTGAAGTGGCTCGTGAACCAGAAAGATTTATCTGGCAGACTGGCTCGGTGGAGTCTAAGACTACAGGTTTTCTATTTCGAAATAGAACATCGCAAAGGTTCACAAAATGTAATTCCAGATGCTCTATCACGAATGTTTTTGGAAGAACTTTCTTTGGAGTCATGACAGTCTGATATCGATCTCAAGTCGGAATCCTTTTTAACTGAAGAATATCAGAAACTGGTGAAACCCATAGAAGTGGGGCAGGATAAGTTACATGATCTGTGCATATCTGACGGTTTTGTATACAAGACTGAGTTTAGAAACGGCAACCTGACTAATGAGGATGGAACTTGGAAGTTGTGGGTGCCAACAGAATTGCGCAAAGAACTTGTACAGAGTGTACATGCTTCCCCTTCGGCCTGCCATGGAGGAATTCATAAGACATTGTCAAGGTTAAGGGTGAGGTATTTCTGGCCAGGAATGGCAAGTGACCTATATGAGCTTATGAAAACAAGTGACACCTGTAATACATCGAAAGCTACCAATAGAATGCAACGGCCTCCGATGGGTGGACAATTTATTACTGTGAAACCTTTCCAACGAGTCTGTAAATTATAAGCGTTTTTATAATTAGTTTTTTGTGATCTTTATTTGAATTTATTTAATTTATACAATTTCGGTTATTGATTGTTTAATCACTTTTTTGTGTGTACCCGTGTGTTGACACTTTCGCGTTCGAAAACCAAGAGACAGAATCAAACCAAGAGTTTACTTGCAGCCAAAAAATATAACAAAAAATTGCTCATCTCGAGCGCAAAAAACAAAAGGCAATAAAAACAAGAATTAGAACCGTTGGTTTGATTACATCTTATACAGGGCTAGGTAGATAAATTAATTAACCATATATTAACCATATAAAATATTATATATGAATTATATAATATATTAATTATAATAATTTAACTATACAATATATTAATTACAATAGCTTAAAATATAATAAAATATAATATATAAATCATATAACACATCAATTATAATAATTCTACAGAATCCTACAATATTAACAATTTGACTTTAACCGCTCTAACAGAGTCTATATTGATTTTATAGGACCCTATTCTAGGTCAAAGGACTGTAGCACCGTATCATTTGTTTGCTTGGATCATTTTTCCACATATGTATTTTTAAAACCAATGAGAGTAGCCACAGCTTCAAATGTAGTGAAATATTTGGAAAAACATGTGTTTTACATGTTTGGAATTCCAGAGTATGTTCATTCATATAATGGTAAGCAATTTATATCTGAAGTTTTTAAGGTATTTTTAGATAAATATAGAGTAAACCAAATTCGGACAGGAGTGTACTCACCACAAGCAAATACGGCAGAGAAAGTAAATCGGTCTATATTACAAATCATCCGAGCGTATGTAAATGATAACCAGAAAAATTGGGACCAATGTGTAAGTGATGCAGCATTCGCGATAAGAAGTGTTACTTATGGTGCTACTGGAGTGGCGCCTTATATAGCGGTATTTGGATCACACAGGGTACAGCACGGGGATACATATAAAATTGATCGCAAACTAGCAACTCTTTAGACTGGAGAGTCTGATATACTACAGGGATCAGACAAACGTCAAATTCTACGTAAAAAGCTAATAGCCAAATTAAAACTTGCGCATGAAAAAACAGAAAAAATATACAATAATAGAACGCGCAAAAGAGTGGTACAATTTAATGAAGGGCAAGTGCTGTACCGCCGAAATTTCAAGCAAAGCAATCAAAGCGAAGGATACAACGCTAAGCTTGAAAAGAAGAACGTGAAAAGCTATAAAGATTGCCTTGTTAGTTCAGTCGATTGAGCACGATACTCAAGCATGATGACCCACCTTAATTGTATCTCTGCGCCTAACGTGTGGCTTCGCCCCGCCTAACGTGTGGGGCGAAGCCACAATTAAGTTGAATTAGGAAACTTATACGCCTACATTTATTTTTTTTTACGACGGTGTTCCATATTGCAGGCAACATCGACGCCATCGAGTCTGTTATGCATGCCTAAGAAAAGGATTTAACAGTTGTTATAAGTGTTTAAAAATAAAGAAAAGATAATAACTGCGACATCCCACGCTGTTTCTATTTTTTATTTTGGTTGCTTATCACTGCAATTGAAAGTTACAATGTGCATTGTGCGCACGCTATCAATGGAAATAAAGAAATAGTAAACAAAGAATGTAAAAGTAAAGCTTTTGTTCTTTTTTTGTATTGATCTGTGCAAATTGAGGCGAATTCCACTAAAAGCTTCACTGAAATTTGACTTAGTGAGAGGAGATAGTATTGCCAAATAGGAATAATCAACACAAATACAAAAGGTAAGTCATAGTTTTGTGGAAATAAAAGTAAAGTGAGCTTTTTAATAGTTCATTCACCCCAAGAGTAAACAAAAGAAAGAATATAGGACCAACGACGCTTCTCTGTGGGATACTCGCTTTAAAAACTTTTTGTTTAACTCGAAAATATCTATTTGTTATATGAGATTCTATAAGATCGCAATATTGTTTTGGCAATTGCATTTGTAATTTGCTCATAAGACGTTGATGCCACACCTTGTCAAATGCCTGCGAAATATCAAGGAACACTGCCGAACACACTTCCTTCTTTTCCAAATAGTTTTCTATTGTAGTAATAATTCGATGGACTTGTTCAATTGTTGAACCGAATTGATGATTTGGAATTAGGTTTTGTTTTTACAAAACGTCGTCGCTTTTTAAATGCTTTCTCAAAAACCTTCAACAAAATGAGTAGCAAGGATATGGGTCAATATGAAGAAACTTTATATGCAGGTTTGCCGTGTTTGGCTACCATTATTACTTCAGCTACCTTCCAGAAGGAGGGTACGTATCTCAGTTTGAAGCATGTGTTGTTAAGAAATGTCAGAACTTTGATGGCATTTTTTGGCAAATTCTTTAGAATCTCAGCGGTCAAGAGGTCAAATCCAGCAGCTTTTTTGGGTTTTAGAGACTTAGGTTAGCTTAAGTTCGGAAAGCGCGTTCTGTCAATTGTCAGCACTTCCACTCGTAGGCATATATTGCCCATTGTGATGCCCTCAAAAAATTTTTCCGGGAAAGGCGAGTTGCTAACCTTTATAATCCTTGTTAAACCATTTAGTTTTCCAGATGAAGTTGAGGAGATCCGATAAGTTTACTTTCGTTATCTCATCCGAGCCAGTGAAAAAGCGATCTCCGAGACATTGAAGTCGCATTGTCTGAAGTCCTGGACAGAAAAAGAGGAAGTGGTTGATAGATTCTACCTCATCTTCATCTTGGCAACTCTTGTATAAACCGCTTGTTGGAACTCGCCACCGTTTGAGCATAGGTGCAATGGCACAGCGCCCCGTTAGTTCTCCAGTAAGCACACGAACTGCAACCGCGGTCATAAGGTTCTAGCGACCTCACAGTCTTCGCGATTAGTCCATAAGTTGTTTGTCACCGTGTTGGTGATTTCCTCTATTATCCTAAACAGTTCACACATTGGTGTGTGTATTGTGAGGTCGGCCTCTCTTGTATGCAGAACCTCTTCTGGCCATCTCATCTACTAGTTCATTCCCTTCGATATTGCTATGCCCAGGAATCCAGCAAAGAGAGACCTTGTGATGTTTGATGCTCATCAGTAACTGTTTTAGATCGAATTGCTTTCAACGCGGCCTGACTATCTACAAAAATCGTGTTATTCGATGCACGAATTGTACTTTGTTTTATAAGGTTAGCCGCTTTTTCAATAGCATATATCTCAGCTTGAAAGACGCTGCAAGTATCAGGGAGTCAGTAGGACTGCCTTATCCGCATATTTTTCGAGAAGATACCTGCTCCCGTACCGCCCTCCATCTTTGAGCCATCTGTGTAGATGGTAACTGCAGAGTTACCTGAAATCTAGTGTTGGTGTCATGTAGTCTGTAGCAGAGTCTAGATCTGCCTTGACTGAGCCCTGACCCCTCCTTCTAATCTCCTTCAAAATTGTACGGTGTCCGTAGTTAGCTGGTTTCCACAACTTAGACTTCCGAAGCCTGAGAGAACTTTTGGCAGCACAGCCTTGAATAAACCCCCACAGTGGTAGGAGATGTAGTATTACATTTAATCCCTCTGGAGGCATACTATTGATGGCTCCGGTGATATCTGATCAAGGCAATCTCTGTGTTTTTCCGATGCGGACTAAATTGCATTTTTTGTCCAGCGCCTGCCACCAGACGAGAGACCCATAGGTAATGATATGCCTGATGATCGTTGTGTACTACGTACGGTGACAATTCCCATCGCTTTCCAAAGGTCTTTTTGCAGACATAGTTTGCAGCTAGTCCCTTCTTAGTTCTCTCCTCAATATTCTTTCTCTAATTTAGTTTGGAATCAAGGACGACGCCAAGATACTTGGCTTCCGAGGAAAGATTCAGTGTAATTCCATCCAATCTGGTGAAAGTAGGTATTTCAGTTTTCCGTGTGAACAGGACAAGCTCTGTCTTAGTAGGATTAAGCCATTGCTTTTAGCCCACATGGAGATTTCACCAAGTGCCGATTCCATGAGCTCACTAATCGTTGACAAGTATTTGCCTAAGATTAGGATTGCAACGTCATCGGCGTAGGCAATAACCTCTGTTTTCCTAGCTCTAAAGATTTGCAAGATTTCGTAGACCACCAAGAGCCAGAGAAGGAGGTGATAATACTCCTCCCTGTGGGGTGCCCTTTGTAGTCCTCCTGGTCACGGAGCCCGCTCCTATATTAGCGTTGATGACTCCTCTTTCAAGCATTTTGTCAATCCATGCTACTATGAAGTTCTCTACTCCATTCCTTCTAAGCGCCTCACAGATCGCGTTCGTGTTTACGTTATTGAAAGCTCCCTCGATGTCAAGGAATCCAGCCAGGGTGTACTCCTTTAGTTCGAGTGTTCTTACAATAGTACCAACCGCTTCGTGGAGAGCACTTTCTACCGACATACCCTTGCGGTATGCGTTTTGTGCCATGTCCATTGTGCGGATACTGGTCTGTCGTCTAATATACAAATCGATAAGTCTCTCTAGTGTTTTAGCTTTTAGAGTGATTTAGCTTTCCCGCTTTTGGGATAAAAACCACCTTAACCTCCCGCCAAGCTTTAGGTATGTATCCATCTCTTAAGCATCTTGAAAAGATGTTTACCAGATGAGAACCCACGCTTTCAGCAGAGTGTTGCAACATTGGTATGATTCCATCTGATCCCGACGATTTGTAAGGATCAAAGGAGTTAATTGCCCAAGTGACTTTATCTCTGCTAATAATATTTACGACGTCAGTCCTAGCTGCTTGAACAGGATTTATCTGTGATTTACAGTCAATCGAGTCGGTGCAGCCTGGAAAGTGTGTTGTCATTAAAATATTAACGGATTCCTGACTCGAGTCTGTCCATGAGCCGTCTGGCTTTTGAATACTGCCTAGGGTTGTTAATTCTCCAGATAGTATTTTTCGTAATCAGTCTCAAAAATCAGTCTCAATATTAAAACTGGCTTTATAAAAGTTCTAATCTTCTTCTTGATGGCTTTTGCCTTGTTGAATAGTTTTCTGGATGTAGTTCTCAGCAGTCTCAATTCCGCACTCCACCAAACCGGTTGAGGTTTGGTTTTTGGCCTAGTTAGGGGGCAAGCTAAAGATTTATTCAAGATACCCGTAATGCGACCGACCGCTTTATCAATGTTTGCGTTCCCTGGACCAATTTTGACGTTTGTCCGAATTAGCTTTTGGCTCACAAGTTTCGAAAAGTTTGATCGTCGGGATTTTTGGGATTTCTGTATGGTCTTGGACTCTTAACTTCTAGATTGATGGTGAAGTGTGTCCTTAAAGTCTACCTTAAAGTAGTTAGAGTCAGTGACCACTCTAATATCAATAACTTCTTCCCTAACCCTATTTTGAAATGTTGGTTTATTACCCTTTTTGCATAAGATTAGATTAGTAGAAAGAATAAAATCAAAAATAGACTCACCCCTACTGTTGGTATAACTGCTACCGCAGAGCTCGTGATGTCCATTTGCATGACACCCAGCTACCAGAAACAGTCCCCGTGATTCTGCATAGGCAGTTGGTGCCCGAAAGGCTGCTGGTGGTGGTTCTTCTTCGTTGTACGGAAAGTATGCCGACGTTAGCAACAGGCTGGGCCTGTGCCTTTGTTCACATACTACCGCTGTGAGATCTCCATTGCTGTAAGAAGTTAAGAGAAAAATATTAAAACTTTTCTTTGCAATTATACAGGTTCTAATCTTACCTTGTGTATGTGGAGTGTAGAGATGATACCCACTCAGACCAAGTCCGCCGACCTTGCCTTTGACAAGTCATGGTTCTTGGAGTATTGCCACGTCCACATCACTCTCCGCACCTTTAGAGAACCTAGCCCGAATTTGATGGTTCCTTCCTTTTTTAAAATGGATAGCGACGGTTGGTCCATAGCGATCAGTATGTCACTACCTGTTCTGCTTTTACAGAGAGCCATATTCACTATCTGCTATTCAGATGTTTTCAGCGCCTGATTTTGCCGTCCGATGAGTTTCAATATCACGTCCTTGTCCGGAACCGGAGGTGGGACCCACAGGGAAACAATCGGGAGTACAGGGAGCTGAGGGCGAGGAACTACTTCGAGTTGAGCTCCCTGCCAGAGTGTGCCAAAACAATCGATTATCTGCGTAAGGAAATCCAAGGACTTGTTGTTGTCGCAATCAACAACCTTAACACCTTTCTGCCATCCAGCTCCATCGAATACTAATTCCTCACTATCTGCTTCCGTCATTGCTGTCATCAGACGCACCTCAACGAGTAGCCAATTTTTAGGTGTTATCTTCCCATCAGGGTCGACTTTGTCAATGATGGCTACTTGCAGCTTCATTTGGGGATTCAAAAGAGGCCGATGATTTGAGCTTTTTCGAGTCCTTATGTGTCTCTTCTTTAGACCGTGCCCTTTTTTGGCTTTGTCCGTCAAAGAGGGGTATATCCTTGAAGGGGATCCTGTGGGTTTGGTCTTTGGTGGCAGCTTAAGGCTACTATTCTTGACCGCGTTCGTGGGATCCGCGTTATCTGCAGTTGAAGCGATATCCTTAACGGACTTTGCTTTCACTTTGGACTGCCCTTGTTTCACTGATGATTGAGCTGCAGCGTTGTCTCTTTCAAACTTTGCTACAGAGGGAGGAAGAGTCCCTTGCCCTCATTTTTCTTAGATAGTAGACTGATCGCTTGTAGCTATTCCTGGCCTTCTGCTCCTTTGTCATGATCTTCCGCGGCTCCATCCCCGCCATTGAAGCCTTGGATGAGGAGGATTGAGGAGGATCAAGTAAAAGTTTCTCAACGTCTGGACTGATGTCATCGACGTTACTAACCTGTGATAACGAGTCATCGTCGGTTGCTGTGTCGATGCGTAAGTTCAGAAATTGAGACTCGATTTGATCTCCCTCACCCTCCCCAGCCAAGGCTCCTTGCCTACCCAAAGTTGATTTGGAGACCGCACCCTGTCCATTATTTTTAACGGAAACTTCTAAGTTAAAAGTTGAAGTTAGATTTGGATTTGGATTTGAGAGACACACAGACGCACACAGGCAGGTTTTAGTTGATTGCTAATCAGCCGGCCTGTCTAACATGGAAAGCCCTACAATGGTAACATACCATTGTATGGCTACCTCCGTTAAAATGAAGCCCGACGAATCACTGCAGCCCTGAGCCCTCACACCACGACATGGTACCTACCAAGTGGGGGGACTTAATAATGTCTTTTATTTCCTGAGCAGAAGCTGGAGGTATGCTTATTTCGCTGTCTAGTTTTATATTAGCCAAAATATTCTCTTTAGCATTTTCTATTGTAAAAGTACTTCCAAGATATTCCGAAAAAACTTCTGCTTTCTGCTGATTGCTTTTTGCCCAATTATTTTCAAGTTTTAATGGCGAGGAGCGTGTCACTGGTCATCTGAGGTTTTTTGTTGCCTTTCAGAGTGAGTAGTGTGAATTCTTTTCGCACGATAAATTGTCTAGAAATGTTTTGAAGGAATCGTTTTTAAGACATCTTATTCTTTGAGTCAACCTTTTATAGACTTTATTGAGCAGAGACTTATCTCCACGAGATCTGGTCATTTGACACTTCCGTCTAAGTTTATGTTTTTCGTAAGTAGTAATCTGCTTTATAACAGAAGTACTATTCCAACTAGTTTTATGTATATTTTCTGTAAATTTTTCTATATCGCTTTCTAGTTGATGTTCATCTTCTATTTCGATAACATGATTTATCATTCATTTGTAATTTGTGAATTTATTAGTCAGAAAATACGGATTTTCGTTTTTTACTATAGAACTCCAAATATTTAAAAAGATTGGGGAACGGCAAAAAGCTATAATAGTATTATAAGAAAAATTCAATTTAATAAACAAAATGTAACTAACACTAATACTATTATTACTACTTTTACTGCTAGTGTCAATTTTATTATTATTACCACCACAAAAATTACTACTACTACTTCTACTACTATTATTACCACTAAAACTTATACTACTACTACTACCTTTACTACTACCACCTCTACTATTATTACCACTATTACTACTACTGCTCTCATTTTTATTACCACGAATGCTGTCGCTACTACTATTTCTTTTACTAGTATTATATAGTTATATATAATAATATTATAATTACCTCTGCTAATACTACCGCTAATCTAACTATATAGTTCAGATCAGCTTCATCCTTAATTTCAATAAAGCTTTCAGAAACTTTTCTTGAAATAAAAAGTCAATAAGATCAGGTATCTAACTTGGTCTGTGGGCCAATAAGTAGGTTTTCCCGTCGATATTGTTTCACAACCAGATTGTTGAATAGCTTTTAAAAGTTCTGCACCCTTAATCGTAATAAGTCTCAAACCCCAAAAACTATTTTTAGCATTAAAGTCGCCACCAAGAATAAATTTATCTATAAGAGCCTTTAACACTTTAATGTGTTTTTCTTTGCCTATATTATGCCGCAGAAGGCTATATAAAGCCGCTATCGTTAAAGGATCAGTTTCGATTTAAACTGAAACTATCTGAAATTCAGGAGATGTTAACTGAATTCCTTGGCGATGCTTAATGTTATTCCGGAGTGCGCTACCTCCTCGTGCACAACTATCCGAATGTATTGAGTAGTAAGTTAACTGAATTCCTTGGCGATGCTTAATGCTGTTCCGGAGTGCGTTCCCTCCTCATGCACAACTATCCGAATGTATTGAGTGGTAAGTTGAATAGTTTTTGAAATTTATCTAGTAAAACGATCTAGTAAAATGAGTTTCCGCTATGAGCAAATATCAATATTTTTAGTATGTAGCAAAAGTTCAAACTCATCTTTGTGCTTGAAGGAGGCCGTTAGCGTTCCATTACATTATTCTTATAGCTTTAACCATCATGTGGAGAGCATTTCTAGGTTTTTTAAATGCTTTTCAATCAGCTTGGGATGCAAGCTGTGGTCATGACTACAGTTTATTGGGATTCAAGCAATGTCATTCACATCGATTACTTCGAGAAAGGTAAAACGATCACCGGCGAATATTTTTTATTTATAATATTATTTATAATATTAAGTGCATTAAGTACATGCTTTTTATTGCACTATCTTAAAAACTAACTTAAAAGCTAACAAGATATTTATTCAAGTACAATTTATTTTGAAAATTACAAATAGTAGAAAATAATAAAATTGAGTTAAAAAATACAATTTTGCTATAATTTCAAATTGGATATTATTATATGATATAAAGGAAGTATAAAAATTAAACTAATATTAACATTTAATTTAAAATAAAAATAATATATCAAATAAGTTCAGTTAACAATAACTTTTTAAAAACTCTTAAATCACATGCATTTCGGGTTGAACTTGGCAAAGCGTTCCATAATCGAATTGAATGAATAAAGAAAAACCTAGTGGTAGCAACAAAATTAAATCTTGGAATTATGAAAAGAAGAGATCTTGTGAACGCATAGGCTGCAAGCAATTATAAAGGTACTCAGGATATTTAGAAGTTTTTAATTGGAACAGAAATAGGCAGATTCGAATATTTAAATACTGCTCAATGTCACAACCCAGTATAGCGTTTCTATAAACTGTTAGATGATCAAAACGTTTAAGGCCGTAGACGTATCTAGTACAACAGTTTACTACTGTTCTCAGTTTAGCAAGGGACTCGTAGTCCAGTTTACAGTACACCAACGCGGCATAAGTAATTATAGGCAATATTAGTTGTCTGACCAATAAGCCACGGACATGGACAGGGGTATACTTAGCAGATAAATTCAAATATCTGAGGCAAATATATGATTTCCTAACGACATGATTGATATGATCAGAGGCATGTAGCTTTGAATTCAAATTAAATCCTAGACATTTAACTGATGCACTATATTTAATAATTGAGTTTCCAATAGCTACCGATAGTAATTCGTCTAAGTTTAATTCAGACCTACTAAGCGGCAATATGATGGTTTTATCTGCATTTAGCAGCATATTGTTTTCAACCGCCCAGCGATGTATGCATGTTAAATCTATATTGATCTTTGTGACAATGTCATTTAAATTATCACTCCGACACGAATAATACATTTGTATATCATCGGCATATCCATGTAGCCTCGAAAATTGACATACCTCCTCTCCTTTGCCTCCTATCATGGCGGTATAAAATATAATTGTTCATTGACAGAAATAAGCTACTGATGTCGCTATTAAACCAAGTTTCCGAAACGCATATGATATCAACATCAGAGTTTTCAAAAACAGTCCTAATGTAGTCAAATTTTAGATCAGTTAGGCTTCTAGCATTAAAATGTACCACATTAAGACCGCAATTTTGTTTACTAAATATATTTAACAAAGTTTTGTGGTCCATCAAAGTTGATAATCAGTCATTTCAGCTTCCAGTCTAAGTTTTCTTTGTAAAGTTTTACATTTTAGGTCCCTGGAATCATGGTCTATGTCGAGATCATTCAGATTTAGATTTTTCTTGGCTTTGATACAGTTTACACATCTTAGAACGCTGCTTTTACATTCTTTGTATATGTGGCCAGCTTCACCGCATTTTGCACATACATGCACACTTTCCTTACAAATAGACGCTTTATGGTTAAAACCCCAGCACTTGTAGCATCGCATTAAATTCAAGTTTTCGTACACTATGCATCGTTCCCAGCCAATATTAAGTCTACGAACACTCATAACTTGCTTGAAAGCTATGCCATCTAATTCAACTAACGCGTTAAAAATGTTTTTATTTTTGAACGACTCATATATTTTCAAGACTTTAATATATTTAATCTCCATATTGTTTTGATTTCTTATTGCTTGGAGAAATTTATCATTTTCCAAACGCTCACTCATGCCGGTAATAAGGATTTTAGGGTTTCGCATAGCAGGTGTCTCAATTTCATAGTTCTTACCTAATTTCTTTTTAATCTCTTTTGCAAGAATTTCTCTCTCTTTTGAGGTTACACATTTTATTGTTACCTTTCCATCATGTTTAGAATGAACACCACAAACTTTAACATTAAGCTCTGATGGATTTATTTTAGTTTTTAAATCATTTTTAGTTGCTTCACTTAATTGCTTATTTTTAGGTTTTAGCGTTATTGGAATATTTGGATTGTTTTTCATCTTTAATTTCGCGGCGTACGTTTCGCTTTGAATTTCATTATTTTTGATGGTTTTTACCAATTCAGCACCTAATTCGTTACCATTTTTAGTCAAATTATCAGACAAGTCTATTATTTTTTGCTCAAACGAAGCCAATTTTTTTTCATATTTTTCTTGTACTGCCATAAGAGAGGTGACTCTGTCAGAATACTTAGATTCAATTGCTTTTAGTAAAGATTTAATTTCACTTTCATTAATTTTTAGTGATTCCTTGAATTCGCTTTTGTATTCTTTTAAAATGTTCGTATTTTTAGTTACACTTTCTTGCATTTCTCTTAAAGCAAAGTCTACATTATGTATGTATTGCACACAGTCTTCACATATAAAATGTATCATTTTATTATTTAAAATATTTATATTGAATTGTTCTACTCCTGAACATTTTGGAGCAGTGTGATATACATGACCACACACACCTGAACATATCAGACCCGTCTCACCACGGATTCCTAAATGACACTTATGGCATTCTTTCATATTTAAGTCATATATTTTATTTATTTAAAACAATATTTTAAAAAAAAAAAAAAAAAAAATGAATTTGATATTAACTGACTTTACCAGTAAACTATAGTTCCTTTGATTTATTCAATTACACAATTACACTTAACGATTGCTTTTTGTGAAAAAAGAATGTACGTTTCATAACACTTATTTTTGTTTATATTTCGAGCTTTAAAGCTTTAATTGCTGTCTCTATCAGCTGTTTTAAGTATGTGTATAAAAACAAATCAAAACAAATTTAAAAACGCGCGAATTATTTTGCAAAGGAAATAATTTATTTGGCTAGCAGCACAATTTATTAAGTTCGATTTTAATAAAATTTAACACGCCCGGCGCAAAAATCCATAATTCCCGGCGACCACTCTCAAGTTCTATCAAGTTTATTAGAACTTCAACAATTATTTCAAGCAAATTCCAGAATTTTACCATAAAAAACACGGACAACAACAAAACCACGACTTGTTGTTTTGACTTGTTTTCTTGTTTTTTTGTTTTATTATTCAAAGCTTTTGAGATTCGGCGTTGATTTGAATCAAAAGCGGCCGCATTTGGCGAAGAAAAAAGTGCTATTCCATCAAGTTAATGCACGTGGGCATACTTGTCTAGTCACGATAGCCAAAATCCACGAATTGGGATACGAACTGCTACCCCATTCAGCATATTCTCCAGATTTGGCATAACAACCAGACAGTATGGCATCACTGATCTAGTGATTTTGACAGTAGCATTTTAACATCTGGCAAACAATAACTTTTGGCTTCGTTTTTGGTTTTTTTCTTCTTCTTTTTCTGGCGCTGGTGAAGTGCGTACCTATCCAATCGTGGAGTGGCTAATTTATACAGAGTGTTGTATTTTAAAAATTGTGATCAAATAAAGAAATACTATATTTGCCTGTATGAAATTATTGTCTTTTACTTTTTTTATACACCCAATTTTGCTATTTTTTTCTGTATGTTTTTAAAGCTACCATTAAACTTTTTCCTTTTGTTCATTTAAGTTTTATTTAATTCAGTTTTCTTCACGATTTGTTGAAATCACTTCACTAAATATTTTTTTATTTTGTTTTTGAATCAGATGTCAAAAACTGTAAATTTTCACTCAACATCTGTTAACATCTGTTACCTCAAAGTAGCATAATGGGACCAATGCTTTATCTTCTATATACTGCAGATCTTCCCCTTACCGATGAGAGCGTTATCGGTACATTTGTAGACGATACAGCTATTTTAGCAGTTGACAGTGACCCAATTCATGCTTCCGCCAAACTACAAACAACAATGTTGCTCTCTGGATGAAAAATTGGCGTATTAAACCAAATTAATCAAAATCTGTCCAAGTAACATTTACTACAAAATGTTCTACGTGCCCGCCTGTGTTAATAAACAATACACAGTTACCACAAGCTGTAGAAACAAAATACTTGGGCATACATCTGGATAGTAGACTAACCTGGAAACCACACATATTTAATAAGCGTAAAGCCTTGGGTTTCAAATTACGAAACTTATTTTGGTTCCTCAGCCGAAATTTCAAACTGTCACTCGACAATAAGCTGCTTATATATAAAACTGTACTATATGGAGTTATGGAGCACAATTATGGGGTACTGCAGCAGACTCAAACTTGGCAATTATCCAGCATTTTCAATCTAAAACACTATAAATTATCAGAAATGCACCTTGGTATGTAACGAATGAACAGCTACAAAAACAACTACGTGTTCCGACAATCAAGGAAGAAATATCTCGAATTACAAGGAATTACGCTCATCACATATATATGCATCCAAACCCGCTGGTTTCACACCTGATGTTCCCCTCAAACAATTTTACAAGGCTAAAAGGAAAAACATTGAGAGACGTTTTAAATATGTATATGTAGGTCACACACTTCTATTTTAATTATATATGGATATGTCACTGGGCATGGTTCATACGTACCTTTCTTTTTAGGTCATAATAACTTTAGCATGTATTGAAAACGAATTTAACATACCAGTCAATTATAACAATTATTGTGTAATAGTGAAAACAAGGCATAAGCAAAACAACAACAAACACAAAAGCAAAACAGCCAATACAATATTTATAAGGAAAAAAATAGAAGCCGTCAATAAAGAAATCGTAGGCATTAATAGAGATTTTGCAGATCGAAACGCAAAAAGTTTTTTCAACAATATCCAACATCTAAGAAAGGACACTTAAGCGCGAGTCAACATGTGAAAAGACAGGTGCGGAACCACTAATAAAAAACGAGGGCGGTATCAAAAGATGGGAAGAACATTTTCAAGAACTCTTTACGCTACTAAGCACATAATACAAGATATTTGCATGCATATAAAACAAGCCATTATGGAGGCTCTCAGCGAAATCAGCATCCTGGCCAGCATCTCTCGATGGATCGCATCAATGCTTGGGTTAAGAATCACCAATGCAGAGATGGTTAATCTAAGAATTAAGAAATGCGTCAAGAGAGGTACACCATAACAGGATTGTTATCTACCTTATTATGGATTTTGACACTGAATTCACTGCTTCTTAGGCTTAATCAGGGCAGAGTCAAAGCAGTGGCATATGCAAATGATGTTGTCCTTTCAGTTATAGGTATGCTCCCTTCGGTTCTGAGTAAAATTATGGAGGGCGCGCTTCAGAATCTTAGTAGATGGGCCTCAAGGTGTGACTTTGGCATAAATCCTTTTAAGACAGAACTATGAGTATTTACCAACAAACATAAGGTTCCAAACTTTCCATTGCTAAGATTATATGGCCAAAGATTAACTCTTTTGCACAAGGATAATTTTCTGGGATTCATTCTTGACACAAAGCTCAACTGAAAAGCCAATATCGATGAAAGAATTCGCAAAGCATGTGTAGCCCTCTATGCGTGCAAAAGAATGGATGGTAGGAGCTGGGGATTGCAGCCCAAAGTGATTCCATGACAGCCGTCCGTCGGCCAATTTTAACATACGGATGTCTGGTGTGGTGGCCCTCGCTAAACAAACATCGGCATGGAAATATTTCAATTTATCCAATAGATGAGAACAGAGATTCGGACTACCTACATCATTGATTACACATCGACAATAACTTTGCCACCCGAACTTCTTCAACAGGGGACTGAGAGGCAGGATTGCTCGCAACGCTAGAAAAGATAGCGATCTATACCGACGAGTCTAAGACGAATAAAGGCATTGGAGCCGGATTTTTTTTCAACGAATCTAATGATTAGTAAGTCAACCATCTTTTAGATTCCACCTCAATATTTCAGGGAGAAATTATCGCCATTTTCGGTATGTGCTTTTGCTTTAAACATGGAGTTTCGCGTAAAGGAAGTCTATATTCTAACTGACAGTCAGGCAGCTATGAAAGCCTTATCAGCGATTTGTATGTCACTCAGATTAGTATAAGAATGTTAGGAATTTATTAACGCACTGCGAGGTCCAAGATAACTCTGGCTTGGGTTCCCGTGCATTCTAATATTGTGGAAAATGAGCCCGCAGACGAGCTTGCTAGACTAGGCGCCTCTTCCACAGATATCTTTATTTCAATTATTGTCCCTGTCAACTACGGTCATAGGTTGATTTGTGACCATGTTTTGCGACATACAAATAGTGAGTGGATCCTTGCCGCCTCAGCAGCCAGGTCAAGGGCTACATGATCAATCTATTCCACATGTAGAACCTCTGACCTAATACACAAAACCAAATCACTGGACCATAGGACGACATGTAGCTAGACTTGACCTACCCTGTGGTACCTCCTGCAATGCGTGTCTACCAGCTCTCGAAGAAAGGACACCAGAGCAGCTGATGTGTCTACGTCCAGGCTTGGCCAGAATTAGGCTTAAGTTTCTGGAGGTCCCCTTCTTCAACACACCTCTGATGTCTAGCCACATTAGGATTGGCTAGATTCTTGCCTTTATAAATGCCTCTGGCTTTTATTTTTTTTTATTTTTTTGCCTTGTTCTGTATTAAAATATTACACATGCCAAATGCATGGCTTATCTGCAGTTTCATATGACGAGCAAAGTGTGCTCGTGTGATATACAACTGTTGTTGTTGTTTTTGATAAATTTTGATATCTTAACCCACCGTTCAAGGCTAAGACATCACGTCATTAACATTATGAGAATAAAGATTCGCTTTGACAACAAAACAAAAATAGTGGAATAAATCTAATTAAAATAAATGATTTGTAATATATTATGTTAAATACAAAAATAGGATAAATCAAATTAAATTAAAATACAAGATTTGTAGTATCTTATGTTGATCATTATTATGTCCAAATTGGACATTCTGCCCCCGGTTGACGCCAGTAAATCTTATTCTGCTACTTCGAACTCGGATACTGCATGTTGCTCTTGAACTCGTCTCCGTGGTTGTGGGTGAGCTGTACCAAGCCTGCGAAGTTGTCTATTTCTTCTAAATAAATATCGACCGATTTTGTTGCAGAATATAAGCACGCTGAGACCAAGGGTCTTATATTCAACAATGAAATGGTGTTGGTGCAGTGACAGTGTATTGTTCGCTAATTCTTTCTGAGACCTTATCATATTTAAAGATACCTTCAAATCAGTTATTTCATCATAAGTTATCTCCGTCCTGATGTTTTCCAATTTTAGAGATGGTCGCTGAGGAATTGATGTCACTATTGGGTTCGAGTGAAAGCTAATGGGAGAATATTTTAGGCGAGTAAAATACATCAATGATGTTTTGCAGGACAGTGCCATACTTGAAAAATTCTCGTCAACCACTTCAAAAGATTCGGTGGTGAGGATATGATAC
>NC_051847.1:102317728-102374530 GCF_002237135.1 Teleopsis dalmanni | reverse complement strand
AAAAGCTATAATAGTATTATAAGAAAAATTCAATTTAATAAACAAAATGTAACTAACACTAATACTATTATTACTACTTTTACTGCTAGTGTCAATTTTATTATTATTACCACCACAAAAATTACTACTACTACTTCTACTACTATTATTACCACTAAAACTTATACTACTACTACTACCTTTACTACTACCACCTCTACTATTATTACCACTATTACTACTACTGCTCTCATTTTTATTACCACGAATGCTGTCGCTACTACTATTTCTTTTACTAGTATTATATAGTTATATATAATAATATTATAATTACCTCTGCTAATACTACCGCTAATCTAACTATATAGTTCAGATCAGCTTCATCCTTAATTTCAATAAAGCTTTCAGAAACTTTTCTTGAAATAAAAAGTCAATAAGATCAGGTATCTAACTTGGTCTGTGGGCCAATAAGTAGGTTTTCCCGTCGATATTGTTTCACAACCAGATTGTTGAATAGCTTTTAAAAGTTCTGCACCCTTAATCGTAATAAGTCTCAAACCCCAAAAACTATTTTTAGCATTAAAGTCGCCACCAAGAATAAATTTATCTATAAGAGCCTTTAACACTTTAATGTGTTTTTCTTTGCCTATATTATGCCGCAGAAGGCTATATAAAGCCGCTATCGTTAAAGGATCAGTTTCGATTTAAACTGAAACTATCTGAAATTCAGGAGATGTTAACTGAATTCCTTGGCGATGCTTAATGTTATTCCGGAGTGCGCTACCTCCTCGTGCACAACTATCCGAATGTATTGAGTAGTAAGTTAACTGAATTCCTTGGCGATGCTTAATGCTGTTCCGGAGTGCGTTCCCTCCTCATGCACAACTATCCGAATGTATTGAGTGGTAAGTTGAATAGTTTTTGAAATTTATCTAGTAAAACGATCTAGTAAAATGAGTTTCCGCTATGAGCAAATATCAATATTTTTAGTATGTAGCAAAAGTTCAAACTCATCTTTGTGCTTGAAGGAGGCCGTTAGCGTTCCATTACATTATTCTTATAGCTTTAACCATCATGTGGAGAGCATTTCTAGGTTTTTTAAATGCTTTTCAATCAGCTTGGGATGCAAGCTGTGGTCATGACTACAGTTTATTGGGATTCAAGCAATGTCATTCACATCGATTACTTCGAGAAAGGTAAAACGATCACCGGCGAATATTTTTTATTTATAATATTATTTATAATATTAAGTGCATTAAGTACATGCTTTTTATTGCACTATCTTAAAAACTAACTTAAAAGCTAACAAGATATTTATTCAAGTACAATTTATTTTGAAAATTACAAATAGTAGAAAATAATAAAATTGAGTTAAAAAATACAATTTTGCTATAATTTCAAATTGGATATTATTATATGATATAAAGGAAGTATAAAAATTAAACTAATATTAACATTTAATTTAAAATAAAAATAATATATCAAATAAGTTCAGTTAACAATAACTTTTTAAAAACTCTTAAATCACATGCATTTCGGGTTGAACTTGGCAAAGCGTTCCATAATCGAATTGAATGAATAAAGAAAAACCTAGTGGTAGCAACAAAATTAAATCTTGGAATTATGAAAAGAAGAGATCTTGTGAACGCATAGGCTGCAAGCAATTATAAAGGTACTCAGGATATTTAGAAGTTTTTAATTGGAACAGAAATAGGCAGATTCGAATATTTAAATACTGCTCAATGTCACAACCCAGTATAGCGTTTCTATAAACTGTTAGATGATCAAAACGTTTAAGGCCGTAGACGTATCTAGTACAACAGTTTACTACTGTTCTCAGTTTAGCAAGGGACTCGTAGTCCAGTTTACAGTACACCAACGCGGCATAAGTAATTATAGGCAATATTAGTTGTCTGACCAATAAGCCACGGACATGGACAGGGGTATACTTAGCAGATAAATTCAAATATCTGAGGCAAATATATGATTTCCTAACGACATGATTGATATGATCAGAGGCATGTAGCTTTGAATTCAAATTAAATCCTAGACATTTAACTGATGCACTATATTTAATAATTGAGTTTCCAATAGCTACCGATAGTAATTCGTCTAAGTTTAATTCAGACCTACTAAGCGGCAATATGATGGTTTTATCTGCATTTAGCAGCATATTGTTTTCAACCGCCCAGCGATGTATGCATGTTAAATCTATATTGATCTTTGTGACAATGTCATTTAAATTATCACTCCGACACGAATAATACATTTGTATATCATCGGCATATCCATGTAGCCTCGAAAATTGACATACCTCCTCTCCTTTGCCTCCTATCATGGCGGTATAAAATATAATTGTTCATTGACAGAAATAAGCTACTGATGTCGCTATTAAACCAAGTTTCCGAAACGCATATGATATCAACATCAGAGTTTTCAAAAACAGTCCTAATGTAGTCAAATTTTAGATCAGTTAGGCTTCTAGCATTAAAATGTACCACATTAAGACCGCAATTTTGTTTACTAAATATATTTAACAAAGTTTTGTGGTCCATCAAAGTTGATAATCAGTCATTTCAGCTTCCAGTCTAAGTTTTCTTTGTAAAGTTTTACATTTTAGGTCCCTGGAATCATGGTCTATGTCGAGATCATTCAGATTTAGATTTTTCTTGGCTTTGATACAGTTTACACATCTTAGAACGCTGCTTTTACATTCTTTGTATATGTGGCCAGCTTCACCGCATTTTGCACATACATGCACACTTTCCTTACAAATAGACGCTTTATGGTTAAAACCCCAGCACTTGTAGCATCGCATTAAATTCAAGTTTTCGTACACTATGCATCGTTCCCAGCCAATATTAAGTCTACGAACACTCATAACTTGCTTGAAAGCTATGCCATCTAATTCAACTAACGCGTTAAAAATGTTTTTATTTTTGAACGACTCATATATTTTCAAGACTTTAATATATTTAATCTCCATATTGTTTTGATTTCTTATTGCTTGGAGAAATTTATCATTTTCCAAACGCTCACTCATGCCGGTAATAAGGATTTTAGGGTTTCGCATAGCAGGTGTCTCAATTTCATAGTTCTTACCTAATTTCTTTTTAATCTCTTTTGCAAGAATTTCTCTCTCTTTTGAGGTTACACATTTTATTGTTACCTTTCCATCATGTTTAGAATGAACACCACAAACTTTAACATTAAGCTCTGATGGATTTATTTTAGTTTTTAAATCATTTTTAGTTGCTTCACTTAATTGCTTATTTTTAGGTTTTAGCGTTATTGGAATATTTGGATTGTTTTTCATCTTTAATTTCGCGGCGTACGTTTCGCTTTGAATTTCATTATTTTTGATGGTTTTTACCAATTCAGCACCTAATTCGTTACCATTTTTAGTCAAATTATCAGACAAGTCTATTATTTTTTGCTCAAACGAAGCCAATTTTTTTTCATATTTTTCTTGTACTGCCATAAGAGAGGTGACTCTGTCAGAATACTTAGATTCAATTGCTTTTAGTAAAGATTTAATTTCACTTTCATTAATTTTTAGTGATTCCTTGAATTCGCTTTTGTATTCTTTTAAAATGTTCGTATTTTTAGTTACACTTTCTTGCATTTCTCTTAAAGCAAAGTCTACATTATGTATGTATTGCACACAGTCTTCACATATAAAATGTATCATTTTATTATTTAAAATATTTATATTGAATTGTTCTACTCCTGAACATTTTGGAGCAGTGTGATATACATGACCACACACACCTGAACATATCAGACCCGTCTCACCACGGATTCCTAAATGACACTTATGGCATTCTTTCATATTTAAGTCATATATTTTATTTATTTAAAACAATATTTTAAAAAAAAAAAAAAAAAAAATGAATTTGATATTAACTGACTTTACCAGTAAACTATAGTTCCTTTGATTTATTCAATTACACAATTACACTTAACGATTGCTTTTTGTGAAAAAAGAATGTACGTTTCATAACACTTATTTTTGTTTATATTTCGAGCTTTAAAGCTTTAATTGCTGTCTCTATCAGCTGTTTTAAGTATGTGTATAAAAACAAATCAAAACAAATTTAAAAACGCGCGAATTATTTTGCAAAGGAAATAATTTATTTGGCTAGCAGCACAATTTATTAAGTTCGATTTTAATAAAATTTAACACGCCCGGCGCAAAAATCCATAATTCCCGGCGACCACTCTCAAGTTCTATCAAGTTTATTAGAACTTCAACAATTATTTCAAGCAAATTCCAGAATTTTACCATAAAAAACACGGACAACAACAAAACCACGACTTGTTGTTTTGACTTGTTTTCTTGTTTTTTTGTTTTATTATTCAAAGCTTTTGAGATTCGGCGTTGATTTGAATCAAAAGCGGCCGCATTTGGCGAAGAAAAAAGTGCTATTCCATCAAGTT
The DNA here is from genome assembly GCF_002237135.1 of Teleopsis dalmanni. Classification (NCBI taxonomy): domain Eukaryota; kingdom Metazoa; phylum Arthropoda; class Insecta; order Diptera; family Diopsidae; genus Teleopsis; species Teleopsis dalmanni. The sequence continues at coordinate 102,370,111 of NC_051847.1, read as the reverse complement.
AATGCACGTGGGCATACTTGTCTAGTCACGATAGCCAAAATCCACGAATTGGGATACGAACTGCTACCCCATTCAGCATATTCTCCAGATTTGGCATAACAACCAGACAGTATGGCATCACTGATCTAGTGATTTTGACAGTAGCATTTTAACATCTGGCAAACAATAACTTTTGGCTTCGTTTTTGGTTTTTTTCTTCTTCTTTTTCTGGCGCTGGTGAAGTGCGTACCTATCCAATCGTGGAGTGGCTAATTTATACAGAGTGTTGTATTTTAAAAATTGTGATCAAATAAAGAAATACTATATTTGCCTGTATGAAATTATTGTCTTTTACTTTTTTTATACACCCAATTTTGCTATTTTTTTCTGTATGTTTTTAAAGCTACCATTAAACTTTTTCCTTTTGTTCATTTAAGTTTTATTTAATTCAGTTTTCTTCACGATTTGTTGAAATCACTTCACTAAATATTTTTTTATTTTGTTTTTGAATCAGATGTCAAAAACTGTAAATTTTCACTCAACATCTGTTAACATCTGTTACCTCAAAGTAGCATAATGGGACCAATGCTTTATCTTCTATATACTGCAGATCTTCCCCTTACCGATGAGAGCGTTATCGGTACATTTGTAGACGATACAGCTATTTTAGCAGTTGACAGTGACCCAATTCATGCTTCCGCCAAACTACAAACAACAATGTTGCTCTCTGGATGAAAAATTGGCGTATTAAACCAAATTAATCAAAATCTGTCCAAGTAACATTTACTACAAAATGTTCTACGTGCCCGCCTGTGTTAATAAACAATACACAGTTACCACAAGCTGTAGAAACAAAATACTTGGGCATACATCTGGATAGTAGACTAACCTGGAAACCACACATATTTAATAAGCGTAAAGCCTTGGGTTTCAAATTACGAAACTTATTTTGGTTCCTCAGCCGAAATTTCAAACTGTCACTCGACAATAAGCTGCTTATATATAAAACTGTACTATATGGAGTTATGGAGCACAATTATGGGGTACTGCAGCAGACTCAAACTTGGCAATTATCCAGCATTTTCAATCTAAAACACTATAAATTATCAGAAATGCACCTTGGTATGTAACGAATGAACAGCTACAAAAACAACTACGTGTTCCGACAATCAAGGAAGAAATATCTCGAATTACAAGGAATTACGCTCATCACATATATATGCATCCAAACCCGCTGGTTTCACACCTGATGTTCCCCTCAAACAATTTTACAAGGCTAAAAGGAAAAACATTGAGAGACGTTTTAAATATGTATATGTAGGTCACACACTTCTATTTTAATTATATATGGATATGTCACTGGGCATGGTTCATACGTACCTTTCTTTTTAGGTCATAATAACTTTAGCATGTATTGAAAACGAATTTAACATACCAGTCAATTATAACAATTATTGTGTAATAGTGAAAACAAGGCATAAGCAAAACAACAACAAACACAAAAGCAAAACAGCCAATACAATATTTATAAGGAAAAAAATAGAAGCCGTCAATAAAGAAATCGTAGGCATTAATAGAGATTTTGCAGATCGAAACGCAAAAAGTTTTTTCAACAATATCCAACATCTAAGAAAGGACACTTAAGCGCGAGTCAACATGTGAAAAGACAGGTGCGGAACCACTAATAAAAAACGAGGGCGGTATCAAAAGATGGGAAGAACATTTTCAAGAACTCTTTACGCTACTAAGCACATAATACAAGATATTTGCATGCATATAAAACAAGCCATTATGGAGGCTCTCAGCGAAATCAGCATCCTGGCCAGCATCTCTCGATGGATCGCATCAATGCTTGGGTTAAGAATCACCAATGCAGAGATGGTTAATCTAAGAATTAAGAAATGCGTCAAGAGAGGTACACCATAACAGGATTGTTATCTACCTTATTATGGATTTTGACACTGAATTCACTGCTTCTTAGGCTTAATCAGGGCAGAGTCAAAGCAGTGGCATATGCAAATGATGTTGTCCTTTCAGTTATAGGTATGCTCCCTTCGGTTCTGAGTAAAATTATGGAGGGCGCGCTTCAGAATCTTAGTAGATGGGCCTCAAGGTGTGACTTTGGCATAAATCCTTTTAAGACAGAACTATGAGTATTTACCAACAAACATAAGGTTCCAAACTTTCCATTGCTAAGATTATATGGCCAAAGATTAACTCTTTTGCACAAGGATAATTTTCTGGGATTCATTCTTGACACAAAGCTCAACTGAAAAGCCAATATCGATGAAAGAATTCGCAAAGCATGTGTAGCCCTCTATGCGTGCAAAAGAATGGATGGTAGGAGCTGGGGATTGCAGCCCAAAGTGATTCCATGACAGCCGTCCGTCGGCCAATTTTAACATACGGATGTCTGGTGTGGTGGCCCTCGCTAAACAAACATCGGCATGGAAATATTTCAATTTATCCAATAGATGAGAACAGAGATTCGGACTACCTACATCATTGATTACACATCGACAATAACTTTGCCACCCGAACTTCTTCAACAGGGGACTGAGAGGCAGGATTGCTCGCAACGCTAGAAAAGATAGCGATCTATACCGACGAGTCTAAGACGAATAAAGGCATTGGAGCCGGATTTTTTTTCAACGAATCTAATGATTAGTAAGTCAACCATCTTTTAGATTCCACCTCAATATTTCAGGGAGAAATTATCGCCATTTTCGGTATGTGCTTTTGCTTTAAACATGGAGTTTCGCGTAAAGGAAGTCTATATTCTAACTGACAGTCAGGCAGCTATGAAAGCCTTATCAGCGATTTGTATGTCACTCAGATTAGTATAAGAATGTTAGGAATTTATTAACGCACTGCGAGGTCCAAGATAACTCTGGCTTGGGTTCCCGTGCATTCTAATATTGTGGAAAATGAGCCCGCAGACGAGCTTGCTAGACTAGGCGCCTCTTCCACAGATATCTTTATTTCAATTATTGTCCCTGTCAACTACGGTCATAGGTTGATTTGTGACCATGTTTTGCGACATACAAATAGTGAGTGGATCCTTGCCGCCTCAGCAGCCAGGTCAAGGGCTACATGATCAATCTATTCCACATGTAGAACCTCTGACCTAATACACAAAACCAAATCACTGGACCATAGGACGACATGTAGCTAGACTTGACCTACCCTGTGGTACCTCCTGCAATGCGTGTCTACCAGCTCTCGAAGAAAGGACACCAGAGCAGCTGATGTGTCTACGTCCAGGCTTGGCCAGAATTAGGCTTAAGTTTCTGGAGGTCCCCTTCTTCAACACACCTCTGATGTCTAGCCACATTAGGATTGGCTAGATTCTTGCCTTTATAAATGCCTCTGGCTTTTATTTTTTTTTATTTTTTTGCCTTGTTCTGTATTAAAATATTACACATGCCAAATGCATGGCTTATCTGCAGTTTCATATGACGAGCAAAGTGTGCTCGTGTGATATACAACTGTTGTTGTTGTTTTTGATAAATTTTGATATCTTAACCCACCGTTCAAGGCTAAGACATCACGTCATTAACATTATGAGAATAAAGATTCGCTTTGACAACAAAACAAAAATAGTGGAATAAATCTAATTAAAATAAATGATTTGTAATATATTATGTTAAATACAAAAATAGGATAAATCAAATTAAATTAAAATACAAGATTTGTAGTATCTTATGTTGATCATTATTATGTCCAAATTGGACATTCTGCCCCCGGTTGACGCCAGTAAATCTTATTCTGCTACTTCGAACTCGGATACTGCATGTTGCTCTTGAACTCGTCTCCGTGGTTGTGGGTGAGCTGTACCAAGCCTGCGAAGTTGTCTATTTCTTCTAAATAAATATCGACCGATTTTGTTGCAGAATATAAGCACGCTGAGACCAAGGGTCTTATATTCAACAATGAAATGGTGTTGGTGCAGTGACAGTGTATTGTTCGCTAATTCTTTCTGAGACCTTATCATATTTAAAGATACCTTCAAATCAGTTATTTCATCATAAGTTATCTCCGTCCTGATGTTTTCCAATTTTAGAGATGGTCGCTGAGGAATTGATGTCACTATTGGGTTCGAGTGAAAGCTAATGGGAGAATATTTTAGGCGAGTAAAATACATCAATGATGTTTTGCAGGACAGTGCCATACTTGAAAAATTCTCGTCAACCACTTCAAAAGATTCGGTGGTGAGGATATGATACTGCCCTCATCTTCGGAGGAGAATACACTGATTTTATCAGATGTTTCTTCATCGGGATTGTTGGAAACAGAGGTTAAGCCGGTTCCAAAGATGCAACCCTAGAAGATTGTTACTTAGCAGCCTAAGAATTGCTTTTATATACGAGAAAGATGACCGACCCGAAACCATAGTGGAACATCCCATTACGGGTTTAAAGAGGGGCGAGAGATTGTTAGTCAAAAACTACAACTGTCTAGATGAAATCGACCTTAGAGTCACTGACCTTCGTGACCTTCAAGTCAAGGGTGTGGAGGGCGGTGTTACTTGCCCTTAGAAGGGAAAGAATTTCCTCATGAGAGGCAAGCTCCGAAGGAAGCCAAACTTTGGAGTGGGGGTTTTATCGAATATTATCCACCGAAACAGCTCAAAGCTGTGCGCCGGGATAGAGTATCTCAACTTTTTCGAATACAAACAGAGATTAGTTGATATTGTTAACACCGCAAAAAATATAAAACCGATAACGATTACAGATTACTCCAGCGCCTGGGCCGTTCAATGGGGTTCAACATAAACAAACCCCAGAAGTGAGTTTCTACTAGAGCCATTGGCTACCCTGGAAGTAGTGTTATTAAATTGCCGCAAAAAGGATAGAAAAGAGAAAGAGAAAGGAACGAAAAGAGCTTTAGGATTAATCCCACATATATCAGTGATCCACTAACTCGAAGGGTTGGCAAGTGGCAGACATTTACACGCATAGTGACCACCAAACTACTATTTTTGAAATATATGTGGGTTTGGAAAAAGCCATCTCTGCAGCATCCACCGCCAAATCCACTACGAAAAAATACGATTGGCCGAATGGCAGCCTTTCCAAACCAAAAAACAAATCAAATTGCCAAGCTAAAAAGAAAATTCAATAAAGATAAAGGAGTCGCAAACTGAGCAGCGCTCCAAGAACCCTATAAAATTGCGAGAACTAACCTCAAAAAGGCGATAGTCAAAAGCAAGACAAGATGCTACAATATGATGCGTAAAAAGGTCGAGAATAAGTCATGGGGATTACGATACAAGGTGGTTATGAAAAAATTATACAGCTACCGCCCACCAGTTACTATAGACTCAACTCAGCTCCAATCAATAGTTGAAGGCCTTTTCCCGCAGAGAGTGGAAATATCCTGTATAGTGCAAGACAGTGAGTCACAAAATGAAATGCCTCAGGTTAGCATGCAAGAACTGGAAGCGGTAAGCAAAGGCATGGAACTAAACAAAGCACCCGGGGTTGATGGAATACCAAACCTGCCACCAACGATGGCAACAGAAGTCAATGCCGATTTATTCAGGAAAGTGTTCGACGCATGTATAAAGGACAGAATATATATTATATATATATGTGTATATATAATATTAAGATTGGTGGTTATACCGAAAGGCAATAACACGCAAGATGCATCGGGATACCGCCCGCTATGTATGATTGATGCAGCCGGTAAGATTCTAGAAAAAAAAATCAGCTGAAGACTAGAGGAACTCTTGAACAGCGACGGTTTGTCAGATCGACAATTTGGTTTTCGAAAACCACGCACCACAATAAATGTCCTAGAAGTCGTTATAACTATAGATGTCATCGAAGGAGACCGCTGGCTCGAAGGAGGTAAAGAATACTGTGTTATCATTATATTGATATATTGCATTTTATTGTCTGTTTAGTTTTTGGTTTTTAATTTTGATTTGAATCAACTTCCAGACAAGAACAGTTTAACGCATTTATTCACGTATGAGATTGAATGCCATGGAACAATCCCTTTTTTTAGATATAGTGGTGATAAGATCGGACAACATCGAATAACAATAACAAACTGGTACATGAAACCCACATCATCGGGAAGGTTACTCAATTTTCTATCAGACTACCCAATTCACCAGAAAATTAATACGGTAAGAAACTGGTTAAGCAGAGTTGGAAGTCTCAGTGATGATAAGTTTATGGAAACGTTGTGCCAGTATTACTAGTCGGTTATGTCTACATACTTAGATTATGTTATAATTGTAACATACATGTTACATATAATTAATGCTGTTCAGCTATAAACAGCATATAATAAATATTATGGTAGAAGATAACTGCAGACAGTATTGCTAAGGTTATTGCTAAGTCCTCTATCCCTCCTTACTATACTGCTAAGCCATGGTTTGACTCATGTTGTGTCTTTCTGTGGAAATGATGTGTCTCCACTATAGACCACCCAAAAATAATATACCCTTTTCGTCAACGATTTTATTTATTTTTTTCTTTAAAAAAACAATATTTGCATTGCTGCTGCTGTTCTTGTTGCTGTTGGTAGTGTTGCTGTTGTTGATGTTGTTGTTGTTGATGTTGTTGTTGCTGTTGTTGATGTTGTTGCCGTTGATAGTGTTGCTGTTGTTGATGTTGTTGCTGTTGTTGATGTTGTTGCTGTTGTTGATGTTGTTGTTGCTGTTGATAATGTTGTTGTTGATGGACTGAATTTAACTTTTTATTGTTCTATGTTCTTTGCTGTGATTTCCTCTTATTTTTCTATGACTTTTTACTTAGTTATTATTTTTGTAATTGTTTCTTTGAATTAAATTAATGATTCAATTTAATAAATTAAATAATTTTCAATACTAAAATAACTCAACGGGACAGAGTGCTATCGACAACTGCCTGGTTTGGAAACTCCCACCCATGTTTTCACCTTTGGGAAACAGTGAAAACATTGATCATGTGCATAATGCATGATCGGAAATTTCCATTATTTTCTGCAGTTCTACAGAAAATAGAAGGTAAAATATTGACCTTGTTACCTGTTGATAACTGCCAATATTTCGAAATACACAATTCTGCACAATATTATTGAGTTCACTGATTGAACTCAGTAATATTTGGAAATGAAAACGTTTCCGCGTTGTATGCAGAAATTGTTAAATATGAAAATGGTCGTATTAACAATTTGCATTACGTACCAAGAAAAAGTTTCGTAACAAATTTTTAATTAAAATTCTAGGGTATCTAGTTAAACTAGATACACAACACTCAGAATTACGGCAAAGCTTTTCATCTGAAACTAAAACGGTATACATTGATTTGAAAGCTAATTACAAAGAAATGCTGCCTGATAAAGAACGGAATATGAAATCAAGGTAAAAAATAATTTCTTTAACGTGAAGAGTTCGAAAGACTTTTGGAATCTTGTTAAATCGTACAATCGAAAACCTTTTGTCAACAACTCCATACCCAATTCTGTTTGGTAAAGCTTTTAATTAATAATATTCTCTTAACTGGAAGCACACCAGTTTCTTGGTCACGGTCCATTCTTATCTTGTTCAACAAAAAAGGTGATATAAATTCACCCGAAAATTATAGAGGCATTGCTCTATGCAACATTATCTTAAAAATTTTCAGCCATATTCTGCATGATCGCCTCTTGCCATGGGCGGAACAACACAATAATATTCCTGAGTCGCAAGATGAGTTTAGAAATAAAAGATCATGTACTGATAATATTTTCACTCTTCAAACAGCAATTCAATTACATCTACATCTAAAAAGCAACTTACGGACTTTTTATTGATTTCAAATGGGCATTTGATTCTATTGACCAGATGCTGCTCTGGCAAAATCTTAATTCGCAAGGTATAAGTTCACACTTATTTAAAATTCTCCAGTCTATTCACGACAAGGCTTTCTTCGTGATCACTTCACGAACTTCAACAAAAAGACTCTGATCCTATCTCTATTACCGAAGGCGTTCTTCAAGGGGAAATTCTCACCCCTCTTCTTTTCATATTGTTTATTGCTGAGCTTGAGAAATAATTAAGGAGTGCAAATACTGAAGGGATCAATATTGACGGTTTATTATTTTGCGAAAAAATTTATTGACACTTGAAAGCTTCAGCGAAAAAAACAAGCAATGTCAAAAAATTTCTGTCGTGAAGTCCTACACATACTTAAAAGTAAATTTCTCAAGCTCCATATTAAGCAAATGTGCAGCTGAAACTGCCATAACAAAAGGTATTTTACATTTCGCTCGGTACAAACTATTAGTAAATTTAAATCAGACTCTTTGGAAGGTCGGGCCAAACTATTCGACTGCACTGTATCTATAACACTTTTACATGCATCAGAAGTGTGAGGTCTACGATGCTGTCATTCACTAGAAATCGGTTAGTCAGCGTACTACAAACGTTTGTTAGCACTCCCCCAAGCTACAAATAATGCAGCACTTATACTTGAACTAGGCCTTGGTAAAATTTCATATAGAGTTTTCAAACACGCAATCGATTTTATTATACGAATTCTTCAAATGGACCTATCAAGATACCCCAAACAATGTCTCCTTCGTCTCATTTACCTACACGTAAATAATTCTTCTACAACTAAATTTAATGAGGTTACACAACTCAATGACTTTCTTAAAGTTGTAAATATGACAAACTTGTTGGAAACACCGACTGCAGCAATTTGAATTGATAATCGAACAACTGCGCTTGAACGCTATCAAAGATATTTAAAATTCAAAGACATTTTAAAATCCACCAACTCACAATCCATGAATATATGTGGATATAATATACAAGGTGAGATGAAAAAACTGCAACCAACTTCAGACTGCTGTCATTTCTAAACCGCTCGTCCCACAGCTGTCAGATTTATTCTAGTGACAGCTCATTATATTGTTTACAAGCGCACAAAAGCATTTTGGTGGGAATTTTTCAAAAAAAAAGTTATTTGTGATGGAATTCAAGCGTGATAGTGTGATTGCTTTGCATTTGGCTGGAAAACCACAAGTGGCTATCGTTAGAGCCCTCCAGCATTTAGAAGTGAATAAATGTTTTGTGTCTCGTACCATCGCTCGTTACCATGATACTGGTAGCGTAGCCCGACGTCAAGGAAGTGGACGAAAAAAAACAGCAACATCGGCAGAAATGGTTCGAAAAGTGAAAAAGCGAATTGAACGAAATCCGCGTCGCAGTGGACGAAAAATGGCTCGTGAGCTGAACATATCGCAATATGCCATTCGGCAAATATTGAAAAATGAGCTTGGACTAAAGCCATTCAAGTTCCAAAAAGTGCAAGATCTTACTGATGCGCAAAAAAAAGTTAGACTCGAAAAAGCTAAAGAGTTGTTTCGCTTGGCCGAAAGTGGTGAACTGCCGAATTTGGTTTTCTCCGATGAGAAACCATTCGTTATCCAGCAGTTTGTAAACAAACAAAATGATCGTGTTTACTTGCCAGAGAGGTCAGCTGAAAATTTGCAACTTCGGTTGGCCATCACAACTCAAAAGCCGGCCATGGTGATGGTGTGGGCCGCCATAACAGCCGATGGTCGCTCGCCGCTCGTATTCATCGACCGTGGTGTCAAATTAAATGCGCAAATCTATCGCGAAAATATTTTGGAGGGAGTTCTGAAGCCCTGGGCACGCAAACATTTCGGCCGCAGACCTTGGACATTCCAACAGGACTCAGCACCATCGCACTCAGCACGCGCCATCCAAGAATGGTTAAGAAATGAGGTTCCTCGCTTCATTTCCACCGCACAATGGCCACCAAAATCTCCGGATGCCAATCCGTTGGACTATTGTGCCTGGGGTATTTTGGAAAGCAAGGTTGGAACTAAAAAATACCAAAGTGTCGATCATCTCAAGCAAGCGCTTCGCCGAGAATGGGACAAAATACCGCAGAGCCACTTTCGGGCAGCGTGTGATGGTTTCATTGGCCGTTTGAAGGCCATAGTTCGTGCCAAAGGTGGCCAATTCGAACAAATCTAAACCGATTCTCAAATTTGATGTTATTTCCGACATTTTTTGCTTTCATTCAATAAAATTTAAAAAAAATGAAAAAATTATGGCGTTTTACTTTGTTGCAGTTTTTTCATCTCACCTTGTATATATATTAATATATTAAGATATATTAAGAACCCTTGATGACAAATCTGCCTGTTACCTCTTTGATCGCCCAATTGTGGTTGTCAACAATTCACTGCATTCGTTTTTGTATTAACGGACAAATTCACAGACTCGAAATCAACAACCTCTGTACACTTTGTAATTTACAAACTGAAGAAACGTTGAATCAATTTATATTTGAGTGCCCCATTTACTCCTCAGCACGAAATCACCATCTTAGTTTCTTACGGTCTTCAGAGACAATAAATCTCTAATTTTCAACTGCACTGATCCGCAATCAACTAAGGCAATATTCTCATATATATTAAATAGTCTTAAAATCAGACCATTTACCATATTATAAACGAATAAGATTTGCTTTTCCCTAAAAATTTTTTGTAGATATATATATATATATAATTATTTCCTTACTATTTATAACCTTTTTTGTTTTTATCGCTTACCTATTAAAACTAACTATAAGTACATCAAACCTTCTGTTAGCACTCTAAGTTTAGAAGCAGAAGTAAATAAATGTTGAATTAAAAAAAAAACTGGAAACAGTAAAATTGGGTTGCAGTATCTTGCTAATTCAATAATCAAGATTAACAAATTTTCAAGTTCGAATATACAAGTCAAGTAAGGTTTTGAGTCACTTGGCAAATGAATATTTACTCTGAGCTTCAAATTTGGCAGGGTACTTGCAGTTTCAAACAATTGTGTATGGTGCACCACAAGGCTAGCTTTGAATATTTTTAAAAGTATTGTGACGAGTATAATAAAAAATTAACCAGTGTTTAGGAAAAATTATATTACGAGAAGATTCAGGGTTACAAAAAAGTATTCTTGTAACATCTCTGGAAAACCGTGAGCTACGGCCGTGAATAGGTTTATTGCAAGTGGTGCCCAAGTAAGGACCCTGAATACGACGTAGCGAACCTCGTAATATAATAATGAGTAAGGCTTGGACTAAAGCGGATGTGCTGATAAAATACCTCGAGAAACTCGCTGAGGATTCAACAGAAACGGTAGAGGAACTTCCCAAACGATTATCAGTATTCGTTGAAATGCATCATTCTCGGCTCACAAGCTTGTTACAGAAGCAAGAAAAGATCATATTCAAAGAGGTGACCACCAAGGAAGCGTTTCAAAATCCACTGATTTAAGCAAAGACGCCAACAGAGGAACCTAGAGAAAATGTGTCACTGCCTAAATCAGTGTATGTAAGGGTCACTGACCAAGAACGCAAATGGTTCATAAGATATGACGAAGGAGCAGATCCCATTGCCTTTATTGAACGGCTGGAGAAAGTCGCAGATATCTATGACATTCAAGGTGAAGGACAAAGCTTTGCTGTGGCTCCGACATAACACATGACTTCAAAGAGGATCTACTAAAATTTTTCCTACCGCGTTGCTACTTGAAATAACTCGATGATGAAGTCCGGCAGAGACACCAGCAAATCATAAAATACTTCAAAATATATGTTCTAGTGATGCAAAGCTTGGTGAAACACCTAAACTACAGAGCGACACTGCAACTGGATAGTATATTGCATAACAGTAGATCGGAGTATCAGCTGTATATCAAGCGTAGGGAGTTTCAATCTTTGACTGGGTTGATAAGCCTTGCAGAGAATTACGAAATCATCCGGATAGAAGAGTGCAGAAAAAAATGAGCGGAATCTCAATAGCAAAAGACAGGTACCATTCGACCAAGTTGGATATACCAGCTCAGCAAAGGTATGCTAACGCTGTGGTCGAACAGGACATATAGCTATCGCTGTGGTCGAACAGGACATATAGCAAAGGAGTGCCGTAATCCACAGGTTTTGTTTTGTTGGCATTGCGACAAAAAGGACATACGGACAATGGAATGTTCTCGGAGATCAAATACTCAGAGGAACGGACTAAGATCACGTCGCTTTATTCAACCAGACCGTAGCGCATACCAAGTAAACAAAAGAGAAATCGGATTCAAGACGTATTGGTAGCTGCTTCTGTAGACTCACAGTAAGCAACAGATTAGAGATATCACAACTCCAATACAGTTTAACTAAAACCCAAGAAATTAAAAATTTCCCAGACAAAGAATTACTTTCTTTTCTTGAGATACAAGGAGTATCACACATTATGACACGCAGAATAACTAAGAACAATGATATGTACATCAAGCAACGGAGAAGCAATCACCTATTGGAATTGACCAAGGTAGTAAATAATAAACCCAAGCTAAGCAAGAAGCGAGCCCCAAATCACAGGTACAGCTTCTAAGTCAGTCATTACCACTACGACAGAAGCGTAAGAAAACAGACAGAAATTTTTTTACAATTCAACCTAACGTGACAACAACACTGATTGTTCATATATCACAGCAACCGAGGACCTCATAAAGGAGTTCGACGAAATATGTCAACACCGATCGCCTCTAGCGCCAGAGCCACCGTATGCTTAACAAAAGCTAAAGCGAGGTCGTCGCCATACATTCTATGAAAAATACAAGAAGAAGAAGCATAAGGTGTTAGTAGCAAAGTCTGGCGATATCCAGGTTGTTCCCCCTTTCCAATGAAGAGAGGAAGTGTGACGACTGTAATAAACTACGACAGTTAACTTATTATCAAACATATTATTGAGTTTAAATTTTATTAATGGTTTTAAATTTTATTAAGTGTAACCATTTTTAGTTGAGTGTGATATTTAGATTTACTGAATTTTTTGCTTACGCGAAACAAAACAACAGCAAAACCAGTTCGCAAACATATGTACTGAGCACGTAGCAACACTATTACAACAACAGCAGCAGAAGTCCCGCCATGAGAAAACCGTATAAAAATAGACGAAAAATTGAACAGAAGTCACTTGGTCACAGCACTTAGAATAGTGCACATCGCATCAAGTCACTAGGTGAAAAGAATTCCCAACAGTACACATCGTTGCAGCAACAGGACACTTGGATGCAGCACACTGCCAACAAGGAACATTTATCAACGATATCAACGTTGTTGTGTATCAAAAAATATGTTGTATAGCCAATGTTATGTTGTAATTTTTAAAATTTAGTATTTGAATACATGTGAGTTCAAAATGTTGTGGATGCTACCATTTCCATTTAGAGATAGTCAATTATTTTAAAAATGTTTGTATAAATTATTTTCTTATATAGGTACAAATTTTTATTCAAATATTTTTAACTTTAATGCATCATTTGTTTTAATATATAACATCTTTTAGTTCTTACAATTAGTTTAAAACTTTATCTCACATATGTCATTAGTGCATTGTTTATTTCAAACTTTAATGAATCGTTTATTCTAATATATAACACCGTTTAGTTCTTACAAAACCTCTTATTTACATGTGCCACTAATACATTGTTTATATTCCTGAACTTTAGAACTCAGAATTAAACTTCATTCTGGACTCAGATTAATCTCGATCTAATTATTAAAGCTATAATTAAGAAAGCAGACTCAATATATATAGAGATGCTTTCACATACGCTTAATACTTTCTCTAATGTAATAGCATTGGCAGACGGGAGCTAAATTATCATTAAGGGGCTAAATTATAATTTATTTGCTCATTTAACAGTTTTAAATGATCATTTATGGTCTTTAAATGACCGAATTTAACCAAATTTATTCGTCATTTAGGTTTTTAGAAATGGTAATGCTGCATATTGTGACGATTTTTTCCAACACGTCACAAATAAATTATGATAGTTGAAAATAGCATGAAGTTATTATAGTAAACAAATAAAAAAAACCCAACAACAGAATTAAAACTATTTTTAGTCGAAAAATATATATGGCATGAAGTTATTATTATTATTGTAAACAAACAAAACAATAGAATTAAGCTATTATTAGTAAAACCAAACCCACGGAAAAAAATATTAGTCTAAGCTATGAAAAAATATATAAAGTATTAATAAAGTAAAAGGAATTATTTTAGAAAGTAAGATAATAATAAGTAATTATAAATTATCATAGAATTTAGTTATCAAAATTAAGAGAAACAATAAATCTCTTGAAAATACAAATTAAGTAATAATACTTCCGATTTCTTTGAGGGTAATTATTTTTGCAAAATTTTAATAATAAATATGCAGCGAACAACAACAGCAGAACATAGCGAAATCAGTAGCAGGCAATAACAACTTAGAAGAAAGCTACACAGTATGCACTCAGAAGTCAGTTATCCCGTTCTATAAAATCCGTATAAAAGGAGAAGCAAAGTAAAACACAGGGACTTGGCCACAGCACTTCGAACAGTGCACATCACCAGAGGTTCAATCACAGGTCGTGAAGCAGAACACTTCACAAGGTAATAACAGAGGTAATTATTAAGTCATAGAACTGATACCTAGCAACACAGCCCTGTCGGTAGTGTTGTTTCCTAATCCCACAGTGTAGCCCAGTCGGTAACACTGAACCTAGCAACACAGCCCTGTCGGTAGTGTTGTTTCCTAATCCCACAGTGTAGCCCAGTCGGTAACACTGAACCTAGCAACACAGCCCTGTCGGTAGTGTTGTCTCCTAGCCTACCTTTAGTCATTCTTTTGTGTTCTCTTATTTACAGGAGTTATATTATTTGTCCGTATTCATAATTACAATAAAATATCATTAGTGCATAAGTATTACTATAAATATTGTAATAAATTTATTTTGAGAAAAATAATAAAAACCACGAAACTAACGAAAATAGCCCGTTTTTAATTACGAGAAGATTCAGGGTTACAGAGAAAAAATATTCTTGTAACGACTCTGGGATCCGGCGAGCAAAACCTTGGCTTGAGAAAAAAAGGTTCTTTACAATATGCAAGCGAAACGAAATAAAAAATGGAACAAATTTCAAGCTATTTGGTTGTCAAAATGTAAACAAAACATATTTGGAAACATTGGTAAATGTAAGTACTCGTTATATTTTTATATATTTTATATTTTTTTTATATATTTTATATTTCTTTTGATTTTAGATGACTCAAATTAATAAACCCAAGCGCCACGCATGGATGGAAGAGGATGAGATTTTCCTTACAGCAACTTCTTAATGATCATTTATACCGTCTGTCAGGGTATTTTTTAAATGATCATTTAAGGCTGCTTAATGATAATTTAGTGCGCTCGTCTGTCAATGCTATTAGCTTGCAATAAGCATTTCTTTTCGACAAATGGTCTACTGACTTCCTGAGTTTTTTGCTAATATTTGTGCAACTGAAGATAGCTTTGCCTAGTTTTAGGTGCTCTTAGACCGTATGTGACCATAAAGAGTGCTATGAAATTATTGTTTAAAAACTTTTAATTTTACTTTACCAATAATTAATATTACGTTATTAACTCTAATGTTGTGAAAAAAATCTATCGTTATTTTTAAGTTACAATAACGCGGCCTAGTCGGTAATGTTACTTTCCTGACTTGGTAACTTGACCCAGTCAGCAACGTTACTTTCCTAATCGTTCTTCCTATTTCAGAAATTGTTTTGAAATATTTGTAAATTTATTGTATTGTACTTTATTTAGTAGTTAATAATTAATAAATAAATACATTGTAAAAAAAAATGGATTTAATAAAAAAAATACACTAAAAAATTAACTGGTGTTATGGAAAAATTATATTACGAGAAGATTCAGGGTTTCAAAAAAATATTCTTGTAACACCTTTGGAAAACCGTGAGCTATCCCAACTATCAACGACCGTAAATACGTTCATTACAGTTTATAAAAGTAATTAAATCAATGTTTTTTATATTTATTATTAATTTTGATATCTTAAAAATATAAAATACATATTTTGAAAAGGGTTAATCTGTCCATAACGACGTTATATTGTCAGACATAAAAAATGTCCAAAAAAAGGTTTTTTAATCAAATAAAAATTAAAGAAAAAATTTACAAAAGCCCAATAATATTCATAATTTTTGCCAGCGCTGTAGTAACAGTTACTTGCCAACAGAAGCCGGTGAAAAAAAGCGTGTGGTTAATCACATATTGGGCCCCATAATACTATAATGATGAAATAATGCAATATAAATTTTAGTCGTTAGGTAATGAAAAAAAGTGAGAGTAATCTCTCAACTACTTGATAGACACCTTGAGGTGGTGTAGGGGCTTAGCCACAGGTAAGCTTGCTGACTACCCGTTTCTTGCCAACTGTACAGGTAGTGGACTGAAGGCCCGATGTCGATCCGGCTTGTAAGTACAACAAAATACTATCAGTAGTCGAGTTGTCTTGTAATCTATGTGTATGCAAGTGAATCATTCTGTGTTGGTGTGAATGTGATTAGAGTGAATGTAAGCCACTAGGTTTCTGGAGTGGAATGATGAGTCAAGATCGTCCATACGTGGTGCAGAGCCACACAGTATGGCGGATTTAAAGAGAAAAACTCGATAAGACCCGCAATCCTGGGTCTATGAACGACCATGTCAATGATGAATGGCAATGCGTGAGTGTGTCTTAGAACGGTGAACTCCAGATACCTGGCGACCTTCGGTTTCAGTTTAGCCGTCCCTAGGTACAGGTTGACTATGCTTCGGACGAACTTTCTGACTATCAATACTGAAAATGGAGCACAGGAAAGTACTTCAACTTCTGCAGCGAAAAAACCAAAATTTGCCACTGAATGACTGGCTAGTCATCAAGGACGAAGCATCAAGTATGACACTTTTTGTAATGAAAAACGAGGAACTCGTGAAGTCAAATGAACTGTAAGCTCAGGTTTGGCGTACGATACACAAAAATTAGGATCTTTCGCCCAACAGGCAATGATGATAAGGGCAATTGGTTAGAGGATGATACCAAGTTGCTCGATGATATTGTAGTGTCATATTGACCATGACCACACCACAATACGCTGCGTCACAAGAATGACCGAAAATCCCAAAATGCCAAATTTAAAATTATTTATGAGCCAGAAATTTGACTTGTTTATTTTGTCCTTACTTTATGACAAATATTTTGAATGCATATTGGTTACCATATGTGTGTCGACTATTACGAAACTATGTCTTGAGTAATCACTTAAGTATATAGAATGAAAAATTATTGTAACCAATAAAAATTAAGTATATAATAAAATTATTAGATTTAAGAAAAAGTATTTGAGAAGTCGGATTTTTTTTCGGTAGAAATTAAGATAATTGTAATCAGTAGTATTAAAGTCTTAAGTGAGTTTTCATGGAGTCTAGATAAAGTTAAATGCATTATAGACATCATTGAAGATAAGTGCATAAACAACAATTTGAAAATCTTAAATTAAATAAAAATATATTAAAAATAATAATAATTTAAAATATAAATATGGACAATCGTTTTAAATAAAATAAGAGATATAATCACCACAACATTATGCTTCAGGGATGTCGTAAACCTTCTCGAATGCTAAAAGTACCAGAAATCAATCTTTAGCATTCATAAGTCGCCTCGAAAAATCTCGTTGTTTTTTTAGCATTGTGCAAGAGTCATTAGTCAGAGGTAAGGACGTCATAGCACTAATAATAAAAAATTATAGTAACCTATATTTTAGTTACAATTGTAAGCCAAGATCATGTATCTTAGTTAAAAAATGTATTAATGTCATTTTATGTCCATAGTATAGTGATAATGAATTCACAGGCGTAAAGATTGAAATATCTGGTACGTCAAATTTAATTGTGGCTTCTGCTTACATGACGCATTATAAGGATGCTCCTCCGGAAGAGGTAGTCGCGCTAGTACGCAACTGTTCATCAAGAAGAGTTCCCAAGCTAATTGAGGCGACGCCCTTGCGAGGCACACACTTTGGGACAGTTCGAAAACCAATGATAGGGATGAGTATCTTTTTGATTTTATTAATAATTCCAATCTATTAATCTGTAATATAGTCCTGCCTTCACTTCCCTCAGTCGCAGGGGTTTTGCTGGATAGGAAGAAGTGCTAGATAGAACACTTCCCTTCCCTCAGTTGCAGGGGTTTTGCTGGATAGGAAGAAGTGCTAGATAGAACACTTTTATCCAAAAATAATAATCAGTTAGCAATTGTGAGGTATCTGACAAGAAATCCTTTTAGGATCACAGTTTACTTTTCTTCAATCTTAGTATTAAACCAAATCATATGACTAACTTTAGGAACCCGAAAAATATAAAATTAGATATTTTTACAAAGGTAACTAAGGTGGAGCTTAATAAAGTAAAACTAATCAAGATTGATTCTACTAGTGAGTTAGACAAGACGGTAAATAATCTTGAGGCAGCTTTTAATATAGCTATTGTCCAATAGGTAGAAGTAAATCCACCTTGGTGGAACACATAACTAAGCAATCTCAGACGGGAAATGCGTAAACAGTTAAATGCAAGCTATAAAAGTAATAGCAAAGCTTAAAGACTGTCTTAAACATATAAAAAAGCTATCAAGGAGGCTAAAAATAATGACAGTAAGAAATTTTGTAAGTCAATCGAATCAACCTCATTCTCTGCTAAGCTCAGCTGAAGTTGAAAATAGTCACAGCGGAAAAAATTAAGTATTCAATTAACAGCTTTTTTCCTTACAAATCACCAGGCTTAGGGAATATCTTCCCCATCATGTTGCGAAATCTGCAGAACTTAGTGATTCCATGGTTAGGGGAAATATATAAATCCTGTCTTAAATATAGCTATATACAACTTAGTTGAAGATAGTATAGCTCTGTCGTCATTATTTTACGGTTAATAAAATTATAATGCCGTATAATGTTGTCAAATATATTTCTTAAATCAAATTGACAATAGGAGCGAAAATGATCCATCAGTGCCGAATGATGCTCCGCTACCTATTAAAATGGTGGTGTTTGCCACCGGATAATGTTGCTGGTGAATCACACAATAAAGTGATTGACGATGATGAAATATGAAATCCGTTTGCGTTTGTCTAATCGTGAGAAGGCATTAGGTACTAGGTACTATTAAGATTGTTGTCTTCTGGAAATGGCAGAGCCGCCATCATTCATATTGGAACTTGAAACATCTGTGAAAAAAAGAATGTCTTCAAAGTAATTTTATTCCGAACTGCGTTAAATCGGAGTAGTTTTACTTTCCGGATATCATTATGTGCCACATGTGAAATTATATTAAAGTATGGATCTTGGTTTGGAATGCCAATCTTACAAACAATGTCGCATAATACTACCAGCTGTTAAAATCAAATTTTCATGTCGCAAATAATGATACGTTGCTAATGGCTGAAAAGTTTACAAAAGTGCGGTCATTGTTCAAAATGCTAAATGAACTTTATATGCAAATTGTCTGAGCGGAGCATTTATCAATCGATAAAACCATGGTACTGTACTTTGGTCGACCAATAACCAATACGTTTTAGTTGTTAGCTATAAGACCTTTCTTCAGATAATGGGTATATCATCGTTTCTGTCATACTCCGGTGCAACTGACGCACCAATTGGGAATCGGTGCATCTGTTGTAATGGAATTATTGAGTCTTGGTGAGCATCCATTGAAACATGCCGTTCACTTCTCCAATTGTTTTTTACAGTATTATTTATTAGGTTTCTGTATATTTGGCACTGTTAGCTCTAATTGCATTGCTAGTGCCACTTCGAAAACAGACAAGAAACTCAAAGGGGAGATCGCTTTACAGAAATATTAATCATATTATTTGCACGATAAGATGAATGATATTTTAGTATAATTTTGTTTTAAATTTTTTTGAGTTGTTACGTCAAAAGTATTTTAATGTCGGTCTTGTTTTTTCTGAATTTGAACTTTTATTTCAATCGTTGTTTTCTGAATTTCCTATACGTATTTCGGCAAATTCGCTTTTACCTTCATCAGGAGAATCCTAATATTAGGAATTATTTTTATATGTGAAAAGTGCAATGTGCATGTTCAAAAAACTGCTTTAAAATTTTCCATGAAAATAAACAATATTAAATTAATCATAGATAACGATGCAAGTAAGCTTATATATATATTTTTTATTAATAAATATTTGGAAAGCATAAATAATTGATTTTTATACTTATGCGTACTTTATACACCTTACATTGATACATACTTCACCACGAACGTACCCTATATACCATATTTGCGAACAAATCAGACAGAAAAATGTTTGTAGTATCAAAGAGTAAATAATTACTATGGGTCCCAGCGTGTAGTTGACCGTTTGGCTTTTTTCCGAAAAACTAGTTAATTTTTTTGCAGGGAATATTTTTAACTTAAAATAAGACCTTTCTAAAAATTTTACCATCAAATTTCCTGGTGCTTTATAGATTGATTTTTGCTCAATTTTATTTTATTAAAATAATTTTCTTGATTGTTTTTATTTTTTACCACACTCTAGGCGACAAAATGCTGGCTCAAGGAGATAAAAAGAACACAAAACGCACTATATTTGCTATAATAAGTTGTTATAGTGAAATAAAACAGTTGAAATAATGTATTTTTATTTACTATTTATTTATATATAAAAAATATTTTAAAATATTTTAATTTACTGCAAATACTTATACTCAACTTCACAATTAAACATTAATGGATTTCTAATATCTTTCTTAATTCAAACTCACTCAACAAACGTACCTCTTACAGTTTTAATTTCTTCTATTTTGTATATCAGAGCAATTAAATACGACACCAAAAATTTTACGACGACAGGTAGTCTCGCAAAAATCAGACAATGCAAAATAATTGTTGATTTAGAAGACAATTAGGCAAGTTTGTGAAGAGCTTGAATACATTATATATAATTTGTTTTAAGATAACTTCGGTATCTTAAATACATTTAAAACTTTACTTCTATTAATACTTTTCTCAAATATTCATTGAATCAGTGCAGTTTTGTTTATTTATGTTTTGAACTGCATAATGCACTCAGTGTAAAAGCGCCGCATTTTATTAAATAATTTCGCAATACGACGCATTTTCGAAAAATTCTATTACGATTTTAAACTGAAATATATATATTACATAGCTTATTGTATTAAAAACCTGCAAAAGCTTACCAACGTTTTAAGTGCACGTAAGTAGTATAAATAGAACACAAGATTCAAACAGTTTCATTTAAATTAATAAATTTGATTTTAAAATGAAGCTCTTGCCACCATCCATAAAAATTTTCATTTTAGCAATAACCTTAATAATCATAAGTTAAGAAATAATCTACCATACTTTAAAAAATTTGGCTAATATTTAAAAATAGTCGTTATCTTTTGTAAGCATATGAATATAAAGTAGACTATCGTGAATGATATTTGAAAATACATGCAAGTTTCCAGTCAGTTGTAAAAAAATGTTTGTTTACTATTTGTATTTGGTTATTTTAAAACCTATATTTTCGGTGTATATATTCATAATAAATAACATTCATACATTTATAATACATTATTCATAATAATATTCCAAGTTTTTTAAGAGTTCTGTTTGAGTTGATTTCTAATATTTCCAATGATCCAAATGATCGCGAATACAAATTAATATTTCGAGTGTTATACCAAAGTAATACTTATTTTATGTTTTCTCCAATATGCTTACAAAAGATTAGGCCTAAAGTGATAAAATACGGAAACCATAAAATATTTCATTTATAGGTATTAATGTTAATTGTACATAGTTATAGTCTTTTCACTACACCAAGTAGTCGGCCAGCTACTCAGGTTGTAGTTACAAAAAAATAGTCAAATTTTATATATCTTATTTATATATTGGAGTTAGGCGGAAAGTATTTGGTGTTTTTCTGTTCGCTAGGTTTTTAAAAGTCATAACATTTAAAATGTTAAAACTACATTTTTCCTTGACAGTACATGTGACATTTTAATGTTTGGCAAAAAAAAAACAATAATATTCGTTTAAAAATTTTCAAAAATTTGGTAAATTTTACAATTTTATTACAATAAAAATGAAATGTAACACAGATCAAATGAAGTTCAATTAATGGTTTGAAGTACCTGGGAATAGTACGTTAAGTTTTGTTCAAAAAATTTCAATAAACTATGGAACTAAGATTAACCAAAAAACAGTTTTTAACTACTTGAATAGAACTACTTTGAAAGTAAAAGCTTTAAGATTGGGTATCTCATAAAATAAGTAGAAAATTTTAATCAAATTTACATAATTTACAAATTTACATCAAACGATATCCAATGATTTTTGGAACATAAAGTTATTGCTTTTAATAATTGATTATATAAGATCTACGATCTCTATTACAATATGTTGTTGGCATAAAATTTATTTTTTTTTGAGTATCTTGGATATAACCAAAAAAATTAATATTATTATAATTGTAACCGAAAAATTAAACAACACAGATAATCGAAAAATGAGAGCAATAATTGGCTTATTAAAATTGTTTTTAACGAAAACAATGTCACTTCGACTAAAATACACCGTATACTTCACATCTAACCCAATATTACTATTACATACTTAAAAATAATTTTGTTTGAATGAAAAAATTAAAATATCACATTTAAAGCATAAATATATATAAATTATAAAAATTTAATTCATTGTAAAAATACAAATTAAGAGATTAAACGTAAATGTACGCATGTTAACACAATATATTCATTATACAAAAATACGCTATTATGAATCATGAATTTTAAGAATCAAGTCTTTCGTACTATTTAAAAAATATGAATGTAAATACCACTAATATAATTGACTATATATGCAACTTAGATTTTCTTTAATCATAGGTAAAATGCTATTATTCGATAGCAGGTAATAGTTAATTGTAAACAGATGGTTGAATAAATGCTGAATTCCGGTTATCGTCCGTTGTTATTTAAAATACATTTGTTGATAAATTGAAGACGCATAATTTTAATTCACAATTGCTAGAAAAAAAATTAGACATTTTTATAACAAGTGTTTGATCAAAAATAAAATATAAATATTGTAAGTTGAAATAATAAGTAATATAAAAAATAAGTAATATAAACGTAATATATATAAAATAATTTTCGCAATTGAGCTTGTAAATACAATTATATGAATATTTGATTTTGACAACTAAAAGCATTCATTCATTTGCTTCTGTTGTTGTCCTTTGAACCGATATCTTTTCAAATCTTGGTTTATTTGGTTCTACATAGATAAAGCTAAGTGACAACAAATTTTTTTTTTTTGCAAATTATCTGGAACAACAACAACAAAAAACTTGTTTTAGTGCAATGTGTATAAAAAATTTTGTTGTGTAAATACTTTTGACTAAGACTGTATGAAACTTTATTCAAAGTTCAAAAATATAGCTTTTCCTCTGTCAAATTTCATCTTCACATACTTTTTGAACATATTTGCATTTGTTTATTTGATATGGTGAAATTTTTAAATTTTATTGGACTTGTTTTTTATATTATTGACATCTATATATAATTGTCTGTGGTGTCATTATACGAACTACACTCTTTATTCAAAAATTAATAAAAACTTTACATTAATTTGGCTGTACTATTACTAAGGCATTCATATACGAGAACATTATGAGAGAGTATGTGCGTATAACACACAGCATAGCTAATACCACGTGTCTGTCCACTCCAAGTTATTCTACTGCAACTGATATCAGGAGCTAAAGCAACCACGTTTAGAAGTCGTAGTAGCATCATCAAGTTATGCATCAGTTTACTGCCGATTAGGAAGAGGAATCTAAATTTCTAAGAGTACGAGAAGTGTTTTCAAATGCTCAACTATTTTTGTCCACCAATAACAAAACATAAAGGATAGGAGAAAACGTGAACTGCCAAATAATACGAATATAGTAACTATAAGTAAAAAAAAAAATTGTTTCGATTCCGAAAGATACTATAGGTATTGCAAATTAATTTCTAGCCAGTTTTCAGTTCTTAGTAAGGTTGAGAAGAATAAATGTGAATGTGTCCTTTGAACGCGACGCAAAGAATCATGTCCAATACTACGCCACTGTTGTTGAGGATAATAGTCAATAAAGACAAAGACTCCTCTGTAAAGAGGTGTGAAGTCGAAGAATATACTACTTGCTAGCTGGCCAGAAAATGACATAAAATTATCTCAGATTGAGACGAAGAGCGGTCTACCTAACCGCTCTTTTAAACAATTCAAGTCATATACTGTTGTTATGAGTTTAATGCATGTTTAGAATTTTTTTCCTTTGTGATTTCAGTATTAAATTGTTTTCTACATAAAAAAAGAAATTTTATTCAAAAATAAGATTAATATAAGCTTATTACTAGTAGTTATTAAATACATTGTTTATTATTATTACATTATTTATTATTATTAAATTGGGATATACTTACCACTTGAAAAAACATTTGAATTTCCAATTGAATTTTCTAAATAGACTCTCGTGTTATCTCTTAAAGTACTTAAAGACGTATTTATAAAATTATTCTCAATGAATGGCTTGGAGATAATATTTAAAGATGTACGATTTGACAAATGTCAGCAAGCGGAAGTTTCCTCTCCATCTAAGGTACAACCCACATTTTCCAGTTTATGAGACAAATTCATTTTATTGCAGCTAATATCGTTGTTTAGAGCATTTAATATCTACAATGTAAAACGTAATGAATATATTAAAAAAGTAATTATAATATATTACATAAATGTATGTAGTAATTATTTTCGTTTACAATCAACTATTTGGTTTCTGAAATGTTCTAGAACATCATATCATTAAGTTTACACATTTGAGAATTATGCATTAAAACCATAGAAAACATTTTGATAATTTTATTAAAAAGTTTTTATCTTTCAGATTATTTTTACATATTAGTTCATGGCTCTTTTTTTTTAAATTACAAGTTTTTCTGTTAAAAGTAAATGTTTTGTGGATACTTTCATTTACTTTAGTTCTCTAACTGGGTATCAAAAAGTGCTATATTGTAAAATAATGTTGAACAAATACGTTACAGCAACTTGGAAAAACAGACGACCAAGTGTCGATCGACAAAGTTACAAAGCAGTTATGTGCTCGTTTTGACATTGTTCAGCGTAAAAAAAATAAGTTGTTCATTTTTTTTCACTAAGAAGTACCAGTTAACTTGTTTGGTTTGTAATTACTGGTGCCAACTACTTCGCTGAATAAGTAGTAATAGTCCAATAACCAACATTGCTTCACTATGCAAATCACATCTTTTATTCATAAATAGGCCAAACAAATTTCCAAAAGTTAGCAGCGATGCCCGCATGCACAATCAGAACAATGTAAGTGAACTCCAAGGATAGTTGATGCATGCAGAACAGCCTTTTAATTACAAAAAGAAAGCAAGAAATAAGGTAAAAAAATGCATTTGGACACGTGAAGAATTACACATTTGCGGATGCATGTGCAACGGATGAAATAAGGGTGATTTATATCACAAAAACTATATTTAAGAAAAATTTCATTTCAATATGTCTAATATCTGTTTTGGCACCCTGTGCGCTGTATGCAATGTAATATTTTATTTAAATATTTGTGCGTACGCTTGCTTTATCTGAAATATTATGACGTAATTTCATGGAATGCATGGAATGTAATATTTCTGATGTCTTTTGAGTACGTAATAATGCTAGAACGTGTGATTACCAATCTTTTGTAATATGTTGGTATACTGAAGCCGATTCGCCACAAACTTTAGCAAAACAAATGTTGTGGTCTTTTTAAATCAGTCTACACATCCAGAACTGTAGTAAAAATCACCGTTATCAGGTTTCATCATTAGACCAGTAAATGTAAAATTATAGACTCTCTGCTGAGTAGTAATAAACCGTTACAACCGAGTTTTCATATAAATCAAGGCTATTACAAGTGAATTAGTCTTGAATATATAATGAATATATGAATCAACTAAGAATATATAATTCTTATTAAAATATATAAAATTTGTGTAAAACCTAAGAAACTGATTTTATTAAAAATGTTCACAGAAGACATTAAATAGCGAACACATTAAAAATTTTATTTTTTAATAGGTACACTAAATTTCCGTTTCAACTAAGAATAAATTAAAGAAAATTTTACGAAGTATTAAGATAATTACCTGGCCTTTATATTTGGTCACATATATATATAACTCTTTAAGTGCTGCTATTGTATCAAATTCCTCATTCTGTTGTACTGATAATTGCTGCATGGCAGTGTTCATTTCTTGATCACTTATCTGCGGTAATCGAGAGACATCTTTATAGAACTGCTTGACCATTTTGCGATATTGTGGAATATCCTTAAAATTGACAAAAGAAATGTTATTTAATTTATTTAAAAATATATTTTTATTATATAACCTTTGCAAACAATAATTTATTGGAAGGTGAATCCTTGCCTAAACGATGCTCTGCCGTTGAACAAGAATCCATAAATGTTTGTGCTATTACGCTTAGACATGAATCCACAGTTAGAGTTTTATTTACATCAAATATGAAATCAGGATTCTTAATAAAATTCACCCAAAATCGTAAGGGCAAACTATTTGATTTCCAGGCATGGACAGTTTCCATATCAATAATATCGTGATGACGGGCAGCGTCATCTAATAGATCAAAAAGCCATTTGACAGCAGGTGGCAGTTCCTCATTAACTGTTAAGATCGTCGCAAAAAAATCATCTACAAATTTTTGTATTGTTCCTTTCGCTGCTAACAATCGTGTTAAATACACTTCGGGAATAGTTTTATGAATCCGATCATTTCCAGCAATATATGTTGAACCGTTACTACCACCTCCAGATATAGCATTGTTCTTAATATTCATATAGTGATCAGGTACAACAGGCTTAACAAGATGATAAATTCTTGGTTGCTGCAGCCCTGACTCAATATCATTATTAATAATAATATGAGACTGAGAATTATTTATGTAATAAACTAAAATAAATTTTAATAATAAATGTTTCAGATTTTTAAATTTAGGTATACTTACAGTTATGATAGGGTGGATGCTGTTTGCTATAACAAATATTATAATTATCATTCTGTCGTGCCATTAAACTCATGACTGCTGATTCTTTTACTCCATAATGGGCTAAAGTGTTTAGACGCTTCCAACCACTTATTGTTTTTGTAGTTAAGTCTTCATCTTGAAGAGTTAAATGCCCTCCTCGTCCGTGACGCCATTCTAAATCAACTTCATGAACTGAGGGTCTCATTGAAAATGGTGTATTTTTAAATAAAGCGTCCAGTATTTTTGATTTAACTTGTGATATAGTATCCCAGTCTAACACTTTGCATTGTACCTTTTCATCCAGATCATCTTGGACAATATGCAAAACTACAACAGAATGTGGTATTTGCTCATGAAGAAGACGTTCTTCCGATAATGAATAACGCGCATCATGGGTTATCGCATCTACAAGTCCTTTTTCTATTTGATGTTTTATTGCTTTAAATAGCAAAAACAGACTGGACCCAGCATATTCTTTTAAATAATCATACATACAAATAGCCATATAGTTGGTTAGCATTTTTTCTACTACACTTTCTGTGCGTCTTAGCATTAATTGTGGATGCTTACTAACGACTGATTTGTCAACTAATCGTAGAAGTAGGCATTTTAGAATTTCGGTTGCATATTCCATTTTATTCATTAGGACAATCATGAGCAAAGAAGCAACATTCACCCTTAATAAATATGAATAAATAAGTTTTTTTAAAATACGCATAATATAATTTGTAATATAAAATTTAATTAAAAAATTACCTTTTAAAATTAAAAAAATTAAATTAAATACACAAAATGTACACAACTTTATCAATAAAAGTATTTAGTTATGGCAATAACGAATACAAATATGCACACATTCATCAAATATATATTTTTCTCTGAGCAAAAAACTGTCCAACGGCTTGATACTTGTCAAAACCGAGAACTCATAGCCAGAAAAAATTATTTTAACTGCTTTGTCGAACTCAATCGATGTGAAAGTTACACCGTATAAATAATTAAACCTAACAAAGGGAATTATTTATTGTAGAATTTTAATTGATATTATTTGTGCAGATCTTGTAGAAACTGGTTATATCATACTAACATTTTAGGTTGATGGTTTCACAGATAATATAAAGATTATATATATAAGTAGATGTGCCTCAACTGTTCGAACAGTTATCATGTAAATGATGAACCAAACGGAATTTATTCGACACCGACATCATGCATAAATTTTAAAATCATTGCTAACTACCAAGAACAGAAGTAACATTGTTTTTATCAAGAAAAAAGAACTGAATAGGTTTTGGTAATAATTGATATCAATATAACTCGTATTCGTACGCATCTGCTACAGCTAATTTTATTGCTAAAACACCTAAAAATAAATTAAAAATTTCTTGTTATGTTTTTAGTAATTGCAAGTGAAACTATTAGCCTTATAACAAATAGCTTAATTTCTATAAACAATGATGATCCCTAAATCTTTCAACCAGTAACTATCAACCCTCAACCCAACACCAACAAACAACTTTCTTCTATTATAGCTAATAACAAAATAAAAATTTTTTCCATGTTACGAAACCAGATCAAAGAAAACTAAAAGAGAGTAAAAGCAGCTTCAACAACTGACGCAATAACAGAACCTATATAATATAGATTTTATATATACTAATCTATTTTACTAAACTAAAAGACTACATAATTTTCCTCAACGGAATATAATATCGATTTTGATAGCGGCACTGATAAAAATGACTATTATCATAATTACAATATATAGATATAGATATATTATGATCTGAGAAATCAATAAAATGATAAAAATGACTATTATCATAATTACAATATATAGATATAGATATATTATGATCTGAGAAATCAATAAAATATATAAGCCACAAATTATTTAAAATGTTCTTTACTTATACAGAAATCAAAGCTCGAAATTTTGACACTAATCCATTTTTATTATGGGATAAATCACTTATCGAACCGAAACTGCGAAGATTGAACCCGAACTGACAAGAATATTATATATCAATTTCTTTCGATTCAGTCGATCAGTTGTCCAAAAATGTATATATTGTTAGAAAGCCAGTTTCTTGATAAGCAACATTCCTATTCTGTATTACTATGCAAGCCAGAATAGCACAGAAGATTAAAGTAGCACTTCCAACCGTTGCACCTAATACAATACTCTGAATTCTCCTGTTTCCAGAATCAGATGTAAATTCAACAAGAAAAAATGTAAGAGGCAAGATCACCGTAATACTCTTATTGTAATAAATACGTGCAGTCAGTAGTCACGAGTGCACCATACATTCCTGTCATACATCGTAAAATATAATTTATGTATATAATTATATTTAAAATGAAACAAAAATAAAACCAATAAAAATTAAAGTACTTACTTATCTCGAATATTAAATGATTTTTGAGCCTCCAATGTTTCAATGAAAGTTAACACGAAATATTTATTGCTTATAAGTTGCTCAAACTGAAGCATGGCTATGTCGTAATTTGTATGCGGGCTATTCATATGCAACTGAAATAAAATATTTACAATATACTTTTGACCTTTCTAGATCTTATGCCATTTACCTTTGGAAAATTTAATACTGGATGATCTGAAACTCCTGGAAAAAATACTTTCATAATATAATTTACATGATCTAAAGTTGGTATTCCTGTATTTTCTAAATCTGCTGTCAAATCAGTCATATCTGTTTGTAATTCAGCAAATGCCTGTTTACATTCAGATCTAACATTGCTTTCCAAAGTAATCATTTGTATCTGTATTCGTTTGTATTCACGTTCGGCTTGTGTTGATTTACGTCGGTATATAACCAAAATGATAATCAGCAAAATTAAAATAATTATAATCGTAAAAATAATGCCAAGCATTGCATGTGAAAATGTATAGGACTTCATTAAATCATATTTTAGATAACCAATAGAGAAACGAAGATTACGTCCCACTTTCACAACAACTAATGGCAAATCTGATGCTTGTTCAACACCATTTTCATCTGTAGGTGAAGGTTGTTTTTCTGGTGGTATGCAGACTAATTGTGTTAATGCTAAACTAGTTATGTTACACTGAGAGCGACCTATAGTAACGTTAACATCATACTCATCAGCAGCAACATTCAAAAGCTCCCCTTCTATTACTAACGTATCACCTTTATACAGCTTGATTCCATCAGGGAAGGGCAAATACTTTGGATCTGATACATACACAATATTGCTACGAATATTTTGGAAGTATTTACTAAGATCGCGGACCCCTTGAACATTATCCATAACAAATGCTAATTGTAAATTTAACTGCGTCTCTGGGATTTTTACAAATGCTGCAATATCATTTCCACCTTCGCTATAATAACCAGCAGTGGATGTTGATAGTACTAAATAAGTAAAATTTTCACATCATGATATAATCCATTATTTAACAATAATTATTACCTTCAGACATTTTGTATGCAGCAATATTTAAATTATTTTTTTCAGCTATATAACTCCTGTATGCTGCAAATGCAGCAGTAATCGATGGTGATGGACATTCCATTCGGTTAGAATCGATGACAACACAAGTACTCTTATTGACTCTCTTGTCCTCATGAAAAACCTATAAATATAGACCAATTTATTTTATATTTACTAACATTTACTAACTTTATATTCCATATAGTACAAACTCTTCGCTTGTACTAATTTAAAATAAATTAATTTAAAAACTTTTTCATTTCTATTTAAAAAAAATAACTGATACCAAACAACAATCAGGCTCTCTTTATAGAGAGCATAGTATCTGTTTCTATTTCGCAATCAAGCACAAACTCTTACCTCTTTATGTCAAGCCAAAGTGAAACGTCACTGTATACTAATACTTACAATAAAAATAAACCTCAAATAAATGTAAAAAATATAACTGAAACTATTAATCCAGCTTTTCCTCTGGCATGGTCTGAGCAATGCAAAACACCAAATTCTGTAAATGTAACGATCAAAAATTCGCAGAATGTTACAACATGCAAACAAATAAGTCTGGATCGCTACATAATGTAAGTTCCAATGCACGTCAGGCTGAAAAACCGCTGAAACCACCGACAATATTCCTTAGAGAAACAACCTCAAACTTCCTAGTTAAATCGCTCACATCGCTTATTGGACAAAAAAAATTTCTTCATTTTGTATACTGTCTGTGTTATTTGTTCTGAGTTTAACTCAAATGCAAACTAACCAAAAAGTAAAGATGAAGAAGTAATCATCGTTAACCTTAAAAGTAAAATGAATTAACCGACCGAAATATCGAAGCCACCTTATATCTGAATATTCGCTGTTAAATTATCCTATATTAGTTTCCAATCCACCAAATAATACCAATCTTAAATCTGTCCAAATTTCCTACTCTAGTGTTTTAAAAAAAACTTTCCTCTCGCTTCAATCAACTCTCTCCCAATCCTTACGTCACCTTCTTCAGACACCATTTCTGTAATGTTTACAATCTTCATTCAGAGAGTTAACAAATTTATGGAATGAATGCAGGGTATAATGTAAAATATTATGTAAAGTATTGCAGATTTAAAACATACAGAAATTGGAACCGATATAAAAAAATAATCCAAGAAAATTTAACAACTCTACCATCAATTGAATCAGAAAACGACATAGATGAAGCTGTTTGCCTGCTCAATACCACTATCTCTGAAGCTACATCTCAGGCCAAACTAACTAAATTTTAAAAACACAGATTGTAACATTCTAATATGCTATCGATGTACTCGTCTCAACTAAACGCAGTGCAATGCATTTTTGTCAGCGCCTCACCGACCCCCGCGGTCAAAGCAAAAATTTGCAGAAGCAACGACAGCGCATTATCTGCGTTCAAAAACTAAACACACTGCAAAATTACCTTGAAAATTTTGGTCCGCCCAAGGAAAACAGGTATACACTATGGAAAGCAGCCCTAAAATTTAAAACCCCACTCTAAAGCATACCGACGTCAACAGGGTACAAAAAAAGTCACCCGGAATCGATGAAATCACTGGCAAAATGCTTAAGCAACTTCCTGTTGAAGTCATTTGGTTAATTGGTGTCACCTTCAACGCAGTTTTTTCGTTTGCCTACTTTCCCAAGCAGTAAAAACATCTCTAATCAAAATGATCCCCAAGGTCGGGAAAGATTTCACTGCAGTCACATCTTGACATGGCACAAAAGAGCAAGTTCACAGAATAGCAAAAGAAATTATGGACGTTTTCAAGATAAGAAATGCTTTGCAGGTGTTTTCTTAGGGCTATGTTATGTAAAGTGTCTCGAGCACGACATGGGTAAATTTGTTGTTGTTTTCAATGCAAATTATAAGATTGAGATTGAGAGAAAAAACAATATGTTGGTTCAAATGTTTAGTAATAAATTTCAGAATTTGCGCCTTTTAGGAGCAAATTACTACAATTTCAATACGTTTTGGAGAAAAAGTGGCAGTAATCAGCGGAATTAATCTAATTATAACACTTTCCGATTTTAAGGAAAGGCATGTAATTTTGTAAGTACTGTTTACAATTATTATAAGATAATATAATAATAAATTAACATTATTACAGATTGTACGAGTTTTTACTTACTGGTTGTTTTTAGTGGCAAAATTGAAAGTGAACATTTCCTTTTCAATTTAGGCACAATTAAAAAGTACCACAACATTTTAAAAATACGAAATTGGCAATACTTATGTACAAAACATGCATTTTCAGCATAGCCTGAGTCAATTTTGCTGTGCCCGAGACACTACATAAATTGGCCCTTAGACGTAGTCCAGACCTTTGACAAAGTCTGGCACGAATGCCTTTTATATAAGACCAAAAAGTCCTTCACTGCAAACGTACATGAACTTTTAAAAACTTACTTGCCCAACCGTAGATTTAACGTTAACCATAACTCATTTATTACCAGTGAGTATGAAATTGCTACTGGCGTTCTTCAAGGAAACGTCCTTGGACCACTCCTTTCTTTAATCTACACTGCAGATCTCCCATTGTATGGAAACTACATGGTCTCAACTTTTAAAAATGATACTGCAACATCTCAACATATCTTAATCTTCTTGAAACATGGCTAGCTAAATGGCGTGTTAAGGTAAAAGAAGCGAAAAGCGTACATTCACTCTACGAAAAGACACATGTCCTCCAGTTAAGCGAAACAATGTCCGTATTCCTCAATATAAGAGGTGAAATATTTAGGAATTTATATTGATAGAAGTTTAACATGGTCAAAACACATTGACAACAAAATATGAAAAATATATATAAAAAATTTTACATTACCTCTATTTCTGGTTTTTGTATAGAGTCGAAGTATAATCCATGTACAGTTAAGACTCGCCCTCCACTAGCAAAACTAAGTAATGGCTTAATTTCCATGATTCGTGGATCCTGCGTATAATTGAAAATTGAACAAAATCTGTTTGGTGGTATGTGATAATGATAGGCATAATTTCTTCGCTCTGTGTGTACAATTGGCTGTTCGTTTAAATTTTTCTGGCACGTAAAAGATCGATTTGCACCATCTACAATCAAGTGTAAAGCACTGATTGGTTCTGGTTGTGTGGCTGCAGAAGTTACGCATGTAAGGCGGGATGAAGACGCCTTAGTCAAATTTATATGGCATTCGTATTCATCGAGGTATGCACGTATATGAGATCCAATATTAAGGTATTTTCCTAGTAAAAATATTTGCGTACCGCCTGATTTGGGGCCTATTGTTGGATTTAATCCATATAATTGTATGTCTTTGTACTGAAATTGAACGCTTGATTCTGTGAATCCAGCTTCGTTGGCTACCTTTATCGGGGCGGTTAGTTCATGACTAACAGCACTAGTGCGACAAACAATCTTAACTGATATTTCATAATTAACCAACTCACATGGTTCACTTCCAATAAATATTTTATTGCGTACATCTTCTTCTCGTACACCTAAATTACTGCCTTCAATTGTTAATAAAGTTCCCCCTTCAATAGGGCCCGAAAGTGGGTTTATCATATCAATCCTTGGCCGTGGACATTCATTAATCCGAACCAATGGATATGACATATGTAGTTGGCTCTGATCTAAACCTGAGCAAGATTCATTAAAAACGCAAGAGTTACCACACCAAGCGCATTGATATTTGGGTTCACGAGTTACACATAAACTACAATCAGGCTGATCGCGATGCGCTCCTAATACATCACATTTGTACAAAGTTATTGTTGCCGTATCAACATAATGTTGTCTATTCCAAGTTATATCCACCTTCGCTTCATACTCATAAGTATTAGTTTCATAAAAATACTGTAAATAAATATAAATATATACAATTTATTTCATTAATATACAATTTATTATACTCAATACTTACTGGAGTTTTTTCACAAACGATTATTTTATTTCCTTCCACTCGAGCTGGTAATAACATTTGAGCTTCCTCAATTTGGACTGTACATAGGAAACCTGAATGAGCGCTTTTTGGTTTTGGTAGATTTATAATTTCCAGTCGAATTTCTTTTGGTACTCGAACAGGAAGCAAAATTTTTTCACTAGTTTCTTTTAAATGCGGGCATGATTCTTCTTTACTTATCACATTTTCCATATTTCGACATTGAGCCATTTTGTGGACACATTTATTATCAAAAATACACCAATTGCAACCCCAAATACTGCGGACACATTTCTTACAAGTGTTGTGACGAGTACAATCATAAAATGCAAATGAACGCGATACAAAATCTTTATTTGTCTCGGAACTTCGAACTGATAATGGAACCAACACATGATCTATATTCGCATTAATTAAAGGACGTTGCTCTATTGGAGGTGTAATACAAACTAAACCATTTTCAACAACATCAGCGTCAATAGGTGTTGAATTACCAAATACACAACGATATTTTGCATTCAATGGTTCAGGCAATGTTCGTATAATTAAATTAACTTGCGATAGTTCAGTTATAGGTATTTTATCGGGAACAATTGATTCAAAATCAATGCACTGTTGTCCACTTCCTAAAGATAGCCAACGAGCAGCCGAAGTGTCTTTTTGACATGTCGAACGAACAGTACACCTTTTTTCTAGCGAGCACCACCCACAAAAAGGATCACGAGATTCGAGGCATGATGTGCAATTCGTATAAATGGAACAATGTTCAATACGAAGTTTAGTAATCTGAAAAATATTTAATAAAAACGAAACAAAGTAAGAAAAAATTTACTTTCGATGTATGGAAACATTAATATTCGAAAAAAATATATATACGAACAGTTCATTACTAGCTAAAAAATAGTTCATGTCTTGGAGTAGTAATTAAAGGTATCAACTAAGACAGACTACATAAAAATGCCATGGATTGTATTATTTGCAAAAATCCTACCTAGAAACACCAATAATTAAACATATTGGAGCTAGTTCAATACGAAAGTATTTATAACAGAAGCTATATTCATTAGTTAGACCGAATTATGAAAAGTTACATAATAACACATTTCAATTAACAACAAAGACTACGATTCCTGAAGCAGAGTCAAAAAGCCCCTCAAAAAACATGAAATAAAAAATAACAGCATAAATAAACATAAATTACAAATTTTAAGTTTTATTTGCCAGGTTTTGTTTTCACTAACTGATATTGATAGTGACATTGTTTAATTTTTTTTTTCAAATTTTTGTATAATTATTTTCTTTTTAGATTTCATATTAATCAATTAATATGATATGAATAAAAGTTGGCAATTTTGATATATAGAAGTAAATACAGTCTAATCCTTTTAGTTTCTGTAGTAACTTCGCTAGTTACACATTAACACACTAATTGTTAATCTTACACCAAACGCTTATCTTGCCGCCCTTTTTCTGCCAGCTGCTCTTCTCTTGTCCCGTGTTGTACAACGTACGTTTACTACAGTTTCGTTAGGAGGATTAGAATTAAATGCAAATGCAAATACCTGTGTTACCCGTGAACTTAACCATTTCGAATTTGATTCAAAAGTCAGAGCAAAAGAAAAATTGACAAAGGTTCAGAAACATGGTTGGAGATTAAGGAAAAAAAATAATATTAAATCCTAATTGCATACATATTAAAATCTCATACTCCATTGGTAACCAAATTATACAAAAATTTACAATAAAATGATTGAGTCCTTCCTTCAGTTTTTATGATGCCCAAAAACTTGTATTACATAAGGTGATTGTGGTTTATAATTCAAGCGAAACGGGAAATTGGTCATATTTGAACACTGATATAAAACATCAAATAGCGCCAAATATTAACCGAATACATCGTTGGAAACATGTTGTTTGATGTGTAAACAGTAGTGATATAAAGCGAATATGTGTACTGCTGAATTATCATTAATTCGAAGAAATTTAGACTCAATTGTTGGACTTTAGACTATAAAGTCGGCAATGTAAGGAAAATACAAACAACTACGGGTTGTTTAAAAGTAGTGATACATAAAGACGAAATTATTTTGAAGGTATGTTTTAAACAATCACTGGCAGAGGTCCGAAAAGGTGGAGAAAATATAAAGTTCTAAATGCAAAAAACCATCTTGCACAGCTGAATATGTACAATAATATTGAGTAATTGTGAAAATATTTAGTAATTTTTATACATTGTGTAAAGTATTTGGATCCAGTGAGGTAAAGCAGCAGTGCTAAGAATAAAAGTTATTATGGAGCAGCTAAAACGAAAATTGAAGTTTAAATTAAATTCTGAAACAGCAAAAAGACATAATCCAATTCAATTTACAGCAAAAACCGTAATTTTGATTAATAATAACGTAAATAGTTTTGATTAATAATAACGTAAACAGTTTTGATTACAGTAGCAATTGTAGAGCAATTCCATAACGACTTTCTACTGGAGATGGTCTACATATAATTGCAAATAACATACATACATAATTGCAAATAATCATATATCCATGAAAACGCTTTTTTAAATATGAAGTTTTATTTTAAATTATTATACTGGACATGTTTTGAATTCATTATTAATATTATAATTGATATATTGTAATTGATTTAATACACTAAACAACCATGGAAGACTGTTACAACGTAAATAAGAAAATTGTTTTAATTTTAACAAAATCCCAAAAAGAAAAAAACAAAAAAATTAGACGTAATTTAAATCGTACTCGAACAATAACCTAAATTACTTTAATTTATTATTATATTATTAGAAATGTAAAGTTTATAGAAAGCAACTATTTTGTAAAAGATTTAAAAAGGAGACTTAAAAAGAATTACCATAAAACCATTATTTAGAAACTTGTAAAATGTGTTTTATATTAAATACATACAAAATACATTAAAAATAAGTTTACTTTAACTGATTAGCTGATATGCCTTAATCACCAAAACACTAGTCATAACTAGTAGTATGCCTGCTGTTTATCTTCGAACCTTCCATACAGTAAGACTTGATTGAAAAATTTCCTAAAAGTAGCTATTTGGAAGCATAACTATAAAATTAATGTCTAACAATCTGTATTGCAGTGCGGCAGAATTAAAATTAGGTGATCTTAATTCAGTGTTATCATCAATTGATACTAAGCATCTAAGTGATATATGTGCAGTCCTCCAAATATCTCAAAAACTTTAATAGAGTATGAAATAAATGAGCTGGAAGGCTCCATTTCATTATTCGTGTTTCAGTTTTGGGACTTTCAAATACCACACTACAAAATATTCATAAAAGAACATGTTTAAGGTTCTTAAAAATGTTTGTTTTATATCATGTATATTTATTACACATATAAAATAGTAATCATATTTAGATTTTAGTAAAATCGGGAATTTGCAAAAAACTTATATACATTTTTTGAATGACGAAACTTTGTTAGTTTCCTCAGGACTAATGTTTAATAAACTAATAATTATTTATAGTTCATAGATATTTGATTTGTTTTTATTTCAAGGTTTAAGAAAGTTTAATAAAAAATAACGAAACTATTATACATTATTTAAATATTGAAATAACGAAGCCGCCCAAATATTTAAAATCACTCTGAAAATTAATGAATTTATTAAACGAAGCACATATCATACATAAACGTTAAAAAAAAAACTATTATTCTCATATAATCAAAAGTTATAGTCAATAATTATATATCCTTATACAATGTAGCGTCAAATAAAACAAAAACAAAATGATAGATTGAAGTTAAAAATGCGAAGATAAAAATGTAATATATTTTTCAAACAACGAAAAAGAAAAATATTTGTTAGAAAAAATAACTTGTGTTAATACAATAAGTAAATAACACATATATTAAGATTTGATATCAATAGATGTTTCACAAACTGAGTTATCTTTCGCAGTCGTTGAATACTTCAATAAAAATTCTTTAAATTAATTTTGAAAAGTATATCACCAAAAACAAATATGCTTTCATACATGCCAAGAATTGGATAATATAATTTACTCAACTATAACCAGTCCAATAAACCATAAAGGTCACACATAACGAACTATTGGAATGGTGTATCAACTAACTGCTTATATTCGAATATTTGGATTGCAAAGAATAATTCGCAAATATTCGGTTAATTTGAATTGCTCGCTCGCTTATTTATGGATAATCAAATTATTTGAAAAATTCGAACTGTTTTAACAGCATTATTAATATCAATTACATTATGTCAATACCAAAGATATGACACATTTTCATATTGAAATGAACTGCTATTATAATATTAACTAAGTTATTTTTTCTTAAGAAAATTATCACTAAGCTATAACGCTGAGAATTTAAAATTTTGAAAGCGATTACTTTGAAACGTGACCAAATGATATATACATACAATATATTTTGATTGGTTTATTTGAAAATATCTGTTCATATATAAACTTAAGATGTATTGCAAAAAAAAGGAACTGCAAAGAAGAAATTAAGTGTTTTACCTTTTTTTTGGACAGGACATACAAAAAATCCTTATTCGGCGACATCATTGTATCTTGTAGAATGCTATTTCCAGGATCAATAATTATTTCTTCATATTCACCAGGATTTAAGCCAGATAATAAGACTTTTTTTATTGTTCCCAGTTCAGTACCTAAAAAAGCAAGTGAGTGTGGTCCTGTTGTGGTTGCTGTTACTGATGTTACAGAAACGTTATCGAAATGAAACAATGCTTGTGCAGTAATTGGCGCAACTCCACTTATTTTAAGTCCCACCGAACAAAAGTTGTAAATATTGCCAAGTGACTAATTAATTATACATGTTTATAAATTGAAACTCAACAAATTAAGATTTAATATACTTACACCAGCAATAGGACAACGTCCATCGTTAATAGTTCCAGATATGTAACCTAGATTACGATCTTTTATGGTTCCATTAAAGCACATATGTATATTTTCTGTAAAAATGTCTTCAATTTCTTTTAAACTATATATGCACATTGCAGACTTCGCTTCGGGAAGGTTTGAAATTTCTTTTGATGGAGAAAATATTGAAACTAATATGTGGTCATCACGTTTAATACCCATCTGTTGTGCTAATTTCTGACCAGCCTTTGTAACCTTTGCATCACGCAGTATATTATAATCAATATTATCTTCTGTTGCTTGACACTGTATAGTTATTTCAGAGTAACTATCATAGTTAGAATCAGTTATACAAATACGAGCTAAACGCGTTATATAACCAGCTTCTTCAGCTAAATGTGATTTTTTTTGTACTAATAGAAAATAGGCATAATCCGATGAATTAAAACCATAAACATAGTCAACTAAAAAATGATCACGGTACTTAACATCAATATTTATTATTGACTGCTGGATTGAGAATTCAGCATAATTCAAGTCTTCTAAACGACGTGAAGATATGGCAGGGACATCATGTCTGTAATCGCCAACATTTGTAAACGTAGTTCCAACATATAATATATCCTCTTTGGAATATTTTGAATATTGGGCCGGTCCAATGAAAGCATAAGTTGTTGCGTATTCATCATTAGCTGCCAAAGGTACGGCAATAAACCGTGAATCAAATGGAAAATGCGTAATATTATAAAAATCACATGCACCTAAAAATATATTAAAGTTAAATGTATTTTAATATTTATATACAAACTTATAGCACTTAGTACCCTGTCTTATGCTACCGCAAGCAATCAAAATGCCATCATCTACAGCACCATTTACGATTAATATTTTATTATAATTATTAACTAAAGATGTTTCAATATCTTCAGGACAACCGCCAGCATGACACTGCGGAGAGTCATTCCTGGGACCAGTTTCTGCTTGATTTAAAACACGTAGGTTTTCGTTTAATTGAAATATTTTGTTTGTTGCACCGGCAAAAAATATATTTCTTTTCCTGTCGTATGCCAGATGTGTGAAGTAATTTTTTCGTTGACTTCTATCGCCTGAATTCGACGAATGCAATGTAGAATTAGGCATATTCAAAGTAGCAGTTGTCGTTGAAATAATGCTTGTGACGGTTCTTTCATTCGTACTGACACCACTTATTACATGTACTACTGGTAAACTGAACTGCGCAGCAATATCATTAGAAATGTACTGTGTCGTTGTTTTATTTAATTCAAATATTGAATGGCTTTTATTATTTATTATGTCATTGGTTCGAGTTACGGAGGACTCTGACATTTGTATATGAAATAATGCACAACATAATATGTAACAATAAACATAGTAAAAAATCGAATTATTTTTTCTTGGCTGAACGCATAATGATATTTTACTATTGTAAGTACGTTTAACGACCATTTTGAAACTATTTCATTTACATTTATATATGTACATTCAAATATTTGATTATTGTTACAATAGTTCTTTTTTTTCAAATTATTAATTGCATCTTAGATTTTGGTGAAAATA
Organism: Teleopsis dalmanni; assembly: GCF_002237135.1. NCBI lineage: Eukaryota > Metazoa > Arthropoda > Insecta > Diptera > Diopsidae > Teleopsis > Teleopsis dalmanni. The sequence continues at coordinate 102,329,275 of NC_051847.1, read as the reverse complement.
TTATTTTAAATCAATTACTAATGAAGATTCTTGATCATTCTTATAGTATTAATTCAGTCCTTTATTCGATTCTAAAAATAAAGAAAATACAATGCATGTATTAAAAAATGTATAAAACCATATATTAGATAAATATTAACTACTAGTTAAAAATGAATTTAAAAAAATGAACCAAAATAAATGCAAAAATTGAATGCTGCAATTATAATATTCTGCACTATCTACATTACACGGTTAGGCGATTTAAGTGTTACCTATTCAAGCGACCATATATTTTTTATGCGGAATTATTTTCTATTTATTCAAAGTACAACAAATTGTGGAAGTATTCAAAACTTCAGAATCATTCACTCTAGCTCGCTGTGGCCAACTTCTGCTTTAAATATGGCATTCAAATGGGTAAAAATGAGTTGTCTACTTCACGAATGTGATATTCCAGTATTTTGGCCCATTCCTGAACAAGGGCTTTCTTAAGCGTACCCATACTCGCTATTTTTTAATCCTCATCTTGCTGTCCAAAATGGCCCATATGGAAAAGTCCATTGGATTTGCATCTGGCGAATTCGAAAGCCATTGTCTAAACGAAATGAAGTGTGGAACCATTCTTAGTTAACACGAACTTTATAAGACCGAGATTGGTGCGGAGTCTTAGAACGTCCATGGTCTACTACGACCGAAGTTTTTGCATGTCCACGGCTATAAAGCAACTTCCAAAATATTTCTTTGATAATAGGTTAGGTTAGGTTCAGCGCGTGCTGACAGTTATCAGCACTTCCACTCGCAGGCATATATTACCCATTGTGATGCCCTCAAAAATTATACCAGGAGAGGCGAGTTGCTGATCTTTATTATCCTTGTTAAACCATTTGATTTCCCAATAATAAGTCATATTGACGTTGACACCAGGGTCGATAAAAATGATTGGATAGTGTTCATCGTCGGTCACAGCTGCCCATACCATTATTTGAGATAGAAAATTACTTCGGGTGGCCATTCGTAGCCCCAAATTTTTGGTAATGCGTTTTCTTAAGTAAACACGATCATTTTGAGAGTTTATGAACTACTCAATGGGGAAATTTTTCTCATCAGAGAACATAATGTTTGAAAATTCGCTACGTTCGTGCAAGCGTAACAACTCCTTTGCTCTTTCGAACCTAACTTTTTTTGCTTTAGTGTAAAATCGTGTGCCTTTTGGAACTTGTAAGACTTTACCTTGAGGTCATTAAGGAATATGCGTCGAATGCTTCGCTAAGATATTTTTAGTTTTTCGGCACGTTGATTATCACCAAGATGTGAATTTCATTTAAGTCAAGCCTTTACTTTTTGAACCACTTCAGGTGATGTTGCTGTTTTTTTTTTGTCCACCACCATAGTGTTTGGTGACACTGCTTGTACTATTACAACGATTTATGGTACAACACACAAACATTTTATTCACTTTGAGATGTTTGAGCTCACGAAAAATTGCTAATAGTGATTTTCCAGCCAAATATAACTCAATCACACTATTATGTTTAAATTCCGAAGTAAATTTTGTTATATAAAATTTAGACGCAAATGCTTGTAGTAGCGTGGTTGCTACGTAGTAGCTTGTAAACAATATAAACGGCTGTCATTAATATGAATTTCACGTAGTTGGTAATATCAGTTTGACATATACACCTGTGTGTATATAATTGGTAACACTTTAATCGTCTAACCCTATATATTGATCTCCGATTGTTAACAGACCCTATATGAGTAAATATCGGTTTCGAATTGAATTAAATTTTATTATTTATTCGCAGTTAAATTAAAGTTCCAGGTTCAAAACCCATACTAGTAAAGTTTGCCACAAGCATACATTTACATGCAATAAATTTGCATTTAATAGGATCCGTGAGGAGTGATAAACTGTTATTGCAGAACGTCACGAACAACATTTGATCAGTTTGAACCATATGTTGAAGGGAGAACTTCCAATTCCAAGCAACAAAAAACGTAAAGGGAATTTACTGCACAACAATGCTTGACCACATTTCGCAAGACAATTAAAAAATACATTGGAAACACTTAAATGGCAAATTCTACCGCCTACTCTCTATTCATAAGATTATGCTTCATCAGATTACTACTTGTTCCGAGCAATGCAAAGCGTTCTTCGAGACCAGAAGAAATTAAAAATGGCTCGATAAACAATTTTTTTTTCATAAAAGCCATCAATTTTTATAACCTAATCTAAAATACAGCAATTATTATCCCAGGAATCACTATTACTCTGATTGGTGTCGATTGTTTTTTTTTTTAAACTGTACCAGGAGATACCCCTATTATATTAAAAATTTTACATTAGCGATAATTACCTGAGCCAAATGTAATAATTTTGCATACAAAGTTATTTAATAAGTTGATGGAAAATTAGAAATTATTCATATATTTTTATATAGCAACAACAGCGTTCAAAAAACAGTGCTACAGGTTCTTTATAGGTAGCCAATTATAATACATTTCCTGTGGGGTAAGTTAATTCAAATTTATTTGTTAAAAATAAGTATACGTACTTAACATATTTTATTTTCTAAATCAATATGTTCTGTCGCTTTTATGATATCATTTTACAGAAATCTTTGGCTCCTTTCTTGATATCTACTAAATCAACTAAATCAAAAGCTCCACATCAAATTTTTTTCAGGAAATTTTGGGTTTTTGAAAACATTAAACTTTTTGTAGACTGACATTTTCTTTTAACACTTAGACATATTTTTTTTGTAGACAGTTACATCTTTTAGAAGCTTTTTGCAATTAATACAGAAACCTGCACCCCTAGAAGAATTGTAGGCAGATTATTCGAAATTAATCATTTCACCCTCAAAAGAATTTAATTTGAAAATAGGATAAGCACCACTTTTTGGTTCACGTATTCCTATATCTGAACGCGCAAACCATTTATTACAAAACGTTAGCAATTGGTGGAAATTTAAATAACTTTACTTTCTCATCATTACAGCGACATCGTCTGCAAGAATGAACACAAGGATCACTACAAGTTAGATTCGTCATAATTTATATCATTGCTATTCTTGAGAAATGCCACTTGTTTAAGGTCCATGCACTTATGTTATGCAGCAAGTCACTGGCATGTCAAAATTAAATTTGTTGTTGCTTTAAATGTGAATTAAAAAATTGAGAGCGAGAGAGAAATGTCGGTTTAAATTTTGTCGGGGTTCACAAAACATGCTATCATGATGGTTCGTGATCATTTTTTATATAAGTGTCTGTATAACAGTGTTCTCAAATAAGATAAAATGCAAAAATGCAGAACTGATCTACTTCGAATGGCAGGAATATGAACAATATAAAAGACTGGTCTTTGTACTTGGCATGTGCCGACGATAAGTGATTTAATAACTGAGTACATAAATATTACTTACAACAACAAATATTATGTAAATGTTAACATGTAGATGTACTATCATATACCAGTACTATATATTACTTCCTTTAAACAGTAATCACAATCTATTATGACCGAAAATTATAACTGCCGAAGTAACGCTGATAAAGTGAAGCGTAAGTCTAATAATCACGTAATAGAGCGTGCTGAATTTTTTTATGTAAACGTTCGTAACGCAATTCATGTCAATTTTTTTACATGAGATTAATTTACTTTTCTATGTGACGAAACCTTAGATAGCATTAAAACAAATCATTTGTGGAATTAGTCAAACATTCAACTAATAACCATAATGTGAAATCAGTTTTTTCAGACATCGGCACTAATATTATGTTTCCACTGCTTACTCAAGTAAGTTACTTAAGTAAGTTTGAGATTTTGTCGTTTACATTGGCATAAATTACTTATTGAAAATCTCAGTTACTTATGTGTCAGAAAGTTCTGTTAAAGTTTAAGTAGAGTTTTTATTTGATTACATTTTAATTGTAAGCAGATGACATTAAATTTTGTATTGACATTTTGTAAATTTTGTACAAAATTGACAATAATGATGTGACACTCAGCATAACATGCATTTTCGGCATAGTCGGAAAGAGCGAATTTTCCTTGTTCGAGGCACTCTGCATAACATGACCCTAAAAAAGTTCTATGTATGGTTAATGGAATTTAATTAGCAATCTTAAGTGAGTTAACTGGTTTAACGAAGCTTGTGAAAACATACTATAAGTTTGAACTACAGATTACTTTAAGAGCGCTATTCTGACAACAATCACAGATTTACCTCAGTTATTATTATTTTACCACAGTTATTATCACATTTTTCTCTATTAAGTTGCTTAGATATTCGTGCAAGCTTTTTAAGTCTTATTACTACTTTTTGACCTTGAAAATAGCATTTTTTCATTGTATTATGTTATTCAAGTTTGAATTTGTAAATAATCAGTTTTTATAATAGGTGCAGTAAAAATAATCCATTATTTTTGCTTGAAATTAAAGTCTTATTGACTATAGTGGAAGGTAATTTCACTATGCCTCTCTCATAGAAGTCCGCCCTATTGGCAAAAAATTGACAGTCGATTTCCATAAGCTTCTTTTGAAGCGAATTTTCTACCAGAAAAACAGATGGTAATCACTTGATGCACCGTCTAAAGTATAAGGTGAAACCAAGCTTTCAGAGCTTTACGAGAGTCATTATCGATGTGTGTGGCGTTGCCATGATGGAGCACATATACTTTTCTATTGCCTAAAGTTTGTCATTTCTGGGTGATTGCTTCCTTAACAATACAGCCCTCAGTTGGGTTTAGCCATAGGGAAGTAGATCATAGTAGATGATTCCCTGCTAATCCCACCAAACACAAACCTAGCTTGGCCACTGTTTCAGCTGGCTCACTGCGATTCGATCACTGTCTTGACACCGTCTTGTAAATGATCCACTTTTCATCACCAGGCACCAACATCTTTAGATATGGGTCGATTTTGTTACAGTTCAGCAGTGTTTCGCAAATGAAAATTCGATCTTTGCGTTAACTTGGGTGACACCTATACATGGAGCTTTTTTTTGTATTCAATCTTATTCAAATAATTTCAAACTGTTTTTTGTACAATTCTTAGCTTGTGGGCAATTGAAACAGTGCTTACATGACGATCAGATCGGATTTTATCGACATTTTCGACAATTGCTCTTCCAGTGCGTGATGCATCTTAAACATCAAAATTACGGAAACGGAATCGACGAAACCAAAATTGCACATGTTTGGCTGCCATCTATTGAGAAAATAATGCATTTCTTTATACTACACCTAATATACGTATTTATAAGTCGCGGAAGAAAGGTGAATAGATTTTATTCACATTCACCTTCACAGAACAGAGCAACTGTTCTTGCTCGTCTTAAACCTCATAAAAAAGCATTTGGGTAGCATTAGCACGGCGTATATGGACTGAAAATTAAATATTTAGAAGAAAATGTTTTTAAACTAAAATGATCAAATTTAAATTACAATTTCTTACCAAAATGTCAGGCGAACGTTATCACGTATCGCGAAGCAACAGTATTTTTTATTTATATAGAGCAAAATATGTATACTGTGAAGTTTTCTTAATCGTATGAGAAGCCTTGATAAGCTATGGCATAAGTGCTTCCCTCTCTCTATAATAAAAACAATGTTACCCAAAACAATACTATGCACTTCTGCCAGCCTATATTGAATATCTATATCTTCAAATCAAAAATGAGCTAGTAAATTCTAGTATAATACAAGTAATATCATAGGTCTACGCTAATGAGTACATGTCCGACCAACCGACTTTAAACATGATGACGATCAGTTGACAGAACAATTGAAGCAAAGACTACAGTTAATTTAATGGTATATTAGAACAAATAGAGGTGCGTTAACCTTAGCAAATAAATACACTTCTTAGACATCGTAGTACCGGGTTTTACATTTGTATACTTTCATTTTTGTTTATACAAACAACAACTAACATTAAATGCTAATTTTATTTTAATGATGAAAACAACAATTGTTTACAATTTTAATGTAAAACTTATAGTTTATATCATCCCTTTGACGACGGAATTTGGTAAAAACTGCTTTTCAGTTTTTCAATGGAAAAGGTTGCTCAAAATAACAGATCTGACCGATATCTATTGTCAAAGCCCCAGGATTCATAATCGTGTCGTATTAATATTATCACTACGACGTTAATCGTTGTGTTGGTCAAAAAGCTTTTGCAAATGTTGCAAGAACACCAAACCGTCATAATTGGACCAAATATTTTATAATTACTTAGATGAAGTAAGAAATGTCCCATTTATCAATTATTAATATATACATCAATTAGAACAACAATTTAGTGTTCAACCTATCTTGTATAGCATTAATACCATTAAATTACTCAAAACATAAAAAAATAACTAAATAAATATTGACAATAAATAGACAAATTAACACATTTGATACTAAACAAAAGCATCTTTTTTCAAATATATATATATTTTTCAAAATCACTTTTACCAACCCATATGCATTGAAAACATATTAAACACCCCATATAAAATGTCACCAAACTTTTTATTGTCATTTACAATTTTATAAGTACTTCCTAAGAAACGTATTAACATTTAGGATAATACATCAATGTTTTATTTTGCTTAATTTAAAAAAAATGTAACATAATTAAAATAATGTGGATACATAAGCACAATTTTTTAACCAAAAATATACATACATATATTCATGATAACTTGTTTTTATCCCAGTTATATATCCACAGCGAACTTAGCTGCCTTGTTTATCATTTGCTCCAAACAAGAAGATAGTTTCAGTGCTTAAATATAGATGTGTATTCCATCATATACTAAAAGATAGCACTTCCAAACTTTGCATATATAAAAAAGTATCCTGAATTTGTTGCGTTAAATCTTAATATGAGTTTCAATTCAAACATCCATCTTGCTACTTATTGCAACAATAAAACAAAAATATGCACCATTTTGGCTTCACACACTATTTATTATATATTCCAATTTATAAAGTTATCATTTGTTATCAAATTCAACGCATTTTAACACAAAACATATTTTCCGACCGCAGTAAAGCCAACACTTAACATTTGAGTAAACAAAATATTTAGGGAGGTGCACATTTTAGCTACCATTCAAAGGTATTTTAAGCAAATCTTTTAGCACAAATATATTTTGCACCAGCACTAAGACCAAATCCGACTTCGGCCTTTCTTTTAAATTCAATGCATTTCTTCCTGGCTAGCAGAAACTTATACAAAACTCACTTGCGTCCTATGTGGCGTGCACACGATAACTCCAATTGTTTCAAGTAGTCATGCATGTGTGACTTGACTTAAGCAGATATGCATAATTTACAAGAACGATAATATTGTACACTAAGCCCAAAGAATATCTTCTAAGGAATGGAAACTCCGCCCACCTTGCAAGTAACAAAGAGACATTGCTAAAGAAAATATTATTTGCACATCATTAAACACTCGTATTTACGCGTAATAGCATTGACAGACGAGCGCACTAAATTATCATTAAGCAGCCTTAAATTATCATTTTAAAAATACCCTGACAGATGGTATAAATTATCATTAAGAAGTTGCTTTATGTTTTTTGTTATTGAAAGAGCAAGAAAAATTAAAGAAACTTGCTTTAATTAAATATAAAATATATAAAAAAAATATAAAATATATAAAAAAAATATAAAATATATAAAAAAAATATAAAATATATAAAAGAAATTTAAAGTATATAAAAAAATATAAAATCCAATGTGTCCAAATATGTTTTGTTTACATTTTGACAACCAACTAACAGCTTGAAATTTGTTCCATTTTTTATTTCGTTTCACTTGCATATACAGCATTACCATTTCTAAAAACCTAAATGACGAATAAATTGGGTTAAATTCGGTCATTTAAAGACCATAAATGCTCATTTAAAACTGTTAAATGAGCAAATAAATCATAATTAAGGCCCTTAACGATAATTTAGCTCCCGTCTGTCAATGCTATAATATATGTTAACATACCACAAAAACATCACATCGCTCTTTTTTGTGATGGAATTGCAGTACAATAATTTATAACTGCTTGCTAATCATATGGTCAAATTCTAGTCTTGGAAAATACTCGTAGGTTCCCTATTTGATCAAAATTATTATATCATATAAACAAAATATATATTAAGGGTATTCAGGCAACTGATTAGTTGCTTAGTAGATGATTACAACAAAAATTTGCATACAAAAACGAAACTAAGCAGAGAATCTACTATTTTGGAGATAAAATATAAAGTATAAAATTAAATATTCTACTTCTTGATATATGACATGTATGCAATTTTAGTTATATGATAAATTATATGATAAATTTAAATAAACAAAAAATAAACAAATACAATTGTTAGCAGTCAAACCATATAAAACAGCTATTAATTTCAGGGTAGTCTTGCCACTCTGGCAAGGTTTCTATTAACCCGGATTTACCAATCGAAATTTAATTATTTTAAATTTGTTATACTTTTATTAATATAATAATTTTAATAAAATATATTAAGAGAAAATTTAGTTATATTAAATCTATTTGTTAGAACTCCACTCCATACCCAAAGGTTAATGTGCGTAAAATGTTTGTAAACTTGCTTTGGTCGTTGCAACCGTGCAGCTATAATTAGAAAATGCAACCCAGTGCACACATGAACTGTCAGTTCATGTGTCAGCTGATTGTCATTTGTGCTGGGCTTTTGTTTTTGAGTTCCGGGAGAGGCAAGGCGGTTGTCACGACCAAAAGTAAGTGAAAAAATAATTAATTTTAAGTATTAGAAATTAATAAATTTGTTTTAAGATTTTAAAGCATTACATTACATCACAATACACACAAATAACTTGTTTTGCTATTAAAAATTGGTCAATAACAAACTTTAAAATTTTTGTGGCAAGCTGTAAAAATCTTGCGGTAATCGAGAAAAGAAAATAGTGTGGCGATTTGCCTGGAAAGAAATCCGAAAAAATCCTTTTAATCGGGAACACATATAAAAGAAAAATATGTCATCCGGCAGCCAGAAGTCGACTGTACAATGTGCCGTGTGCAAAAAGGTGAAGACTGGAAAGATGGTGCAATGCGACGCATGTGACCAATGGAGTCATTTTGCATGCGTGGGCGTGGATGACAGCATTGCAGACCTGCCTTGGAGTTGCGAAAAATGCAACACGGTAATGCAGGTTTCAGAAGCGGTTCCGAATAAGGCACCAAGTGAGGAGGACTTGGTAAGTAAGGGCGGTTCAATCATGTCAAGAAACAGCATGAGAATCGAACTGCAGTACTTAGAAGAGCAAAGAAAAGCCGAAATGAAATATATAGAAAAGAAACGTACAATAATGCTGAAGTATGTAGGTGAGGATGATGTTAAGGGTGAAGGCATGAGTGAGGTAAGGACACATAGGACGTTAGAATGGGTGAAGAAGCAGGTTGGTATGAACAACGATGACAGCAAGCCAAACGTAGGTTGTGGTGTTCAGTTGGGTGGTTCAGCTGATAGGGTGGAAGCCCAAGCAGTATCGAAAGTTATACCGGCGCTGATGATAGAACAAATTAATGCGCGTCATGTCGTTCCACGAGATTTGCCTATATTTACCGGAAAGCCGGAAGAGTGGCCACTTTTCTACAGCAGTTTCAGCAATTCAACACGTTTATGCGGTTTCAGTGAAGACGAGAATCTTTTACGATTGCAACGTGCCCTTAAGGGTAAGGCACTTGAATATGTCAGCAGTAGGCTCATGATACCAGCATTAGTGCCGGAAATAATGTCAACTCTTCAAATGGTATTTGGAAGACCAGAACACATAATCAATAACTTAATTACTGAAATTCGAGCAGTGTACATTAATATAAATAAATTGGACACAATTGTTACGTTCGCCTTAGAGGTAAAAAATTTGATCGCAACTATGGAGGCTTCAGAGTTACATTCACACTTAGTGAACCCGTTGCTTATCCAAGAGCTTGTAGAAAAACTACCACCGCAAATGCGATTGCAGTGGGCTGTTGCATCGCGTAATATCAATGTAACACTTAAAACATTCGGCAACTGGATATATGAACTAGCAGAAGCAGCAAGTAATGTATCGCCCGTTTTTAGTGCTGGAGCCAGTGTAGATAATGAAAGGCGCAAAGCGCAACGCATTAATTTTCACGAAGAAGAACCTCAGGGTGCAGTAGGCGATAAGCACAAAATTCTAGCATGCTTTTATTGCAAGGAGGCACATGCGTTGAAAAAGTGTGCAAAGTTTAAAACACTAAAAACAGACGCGAGGTGGAACGTAGTGCGTGAAATGAGACTATGTGGAAGATGTCTACTGCAGCATGATTTTCGAACGTGCAAGAGGACCCGAGAGTGCGGTATACACAATTGCAACATGAAACATCACCCATTGCTACATAAACAAACAAGTTCAACTGCAAGTGGGGCAAATGAAACGTTGGCGGTTCATCATCAACTAACTTCACAAGCGCTGTACAGAATTGTTCCAGTTACAATATATGGAAATGGTGTTACCTGCAACATTTATGCCTTTCTGGATGACGGATCTGGTCCAACGTTAATAGAAAAAGACGTATTAAGACAACTGCGGATTAAAGGTGAAACGAAAGATCTTTGTTTACGATGGACAGATGGTACGGTACGCAAGGAACCTGATTCTGAGCTGGTCAACCTGCAAGTCTCCAAAATACGCGAAGGTAAAAGGTATTTGTTGTGCAATGTGCGTTCAGTAGCTAAGCTGGAGCTACCCGAGCAATCTTTAAATATGACAGAACTTACCGATAAGTATAAACACTTAAAGGGACTACCAGTAGAATCGTATCAAAACGTTAGGCCTCGAATGATAATCGGCCTAAGCAATAAAGAGGTAGCTATGCCAATGAAGTTCAGAGAGGGAGGCAAGAATGAGCCAGCTGCAACGAAAACTCGACTCGGGTGGACCATATATGGGATAATTAAGCACGAACCTAATACTATTAGGGAAACGTTAAATTTACACATCTGTGAATGCGATGATGATCTAAGTTTGCAGCGTTTAGTGAAAGATTTTGTCAGTAATGAAAACGTTATTGAAGGTAAGAAAAAACTAGAAAATATGGAGTTGGAACAACAAAAAAGTATGCAATCAAAAATAAGTCGAAATGGTGAATACTTTGTAGCAAGATTGCTTTGGAAATCAAATAACATTACTATGCCGGATAATTACTTAATGGCGTTGCGTAGACTTCAGTGCTTTGAGCGCAAGCTGCAATCCAATGTAACATTGCAAAGCTGGGTATGTGATCACATCGATGACATGAAGGCGAAAGGTTATATACGCCAGCTGAAACCTAACGAAGCCGAGGGGTATTATCCACGTAAATGGTACTTACCGAAGTTTACAGTCAGTAATCCGAATAAACCACAAAAGCAAAGACTAGTGTGGGATGCAGCTGCACAATATGACGGAGTCTCGTTAAATGCGTGTTTGGAGAAAGGTCCAGATCTGCTCACTTCGTTGGTAGATGTTCTTGTTAATTTCAGAATCGGAAAAATTGGTATAAGTGGCGAC
>NC_051847.1:102307055-102317628 GCF_002237135.1 Teleopsis dalmanni | reverse complement strand
GCATCACGCACTGGAAGAGCAATTGTCGAAAATGTCGATAAAATCCGATCCGATCGTCATGTAAGCACTGTTTCAATTGCCCACAAGCTAAGAATTGTACAAAAAACAGTTTGAAATTATTTGAATAAGATTGAATACAAAAAAAAGCTCCATGTATAGGTGTCACCCAAGTTAACGCAAAGATCGAATTTTCATTTGCGAACCACTGCTGAACTGTAACAAAATCGACCCATATCTAAAGATGTTGGTGCCTGGTGATGAAAAGTGGATCATTTACAAGACGGTGTCAAGACAGTGATCGAATCGCAGTGAGCCAGCTGAAACAGTGGCCAAGCTAGGTTTGTGTTTGGTGGGATTAGCAGGGAATCATCTACTATGATCTACTTCCCTATGGCTAAACCCAACTGAGGGCTGTATTGTTAAGGAAGCAATCACCCAGAAATGACAAACTTTAGGCAATAGAAAAGTATATGTGCTCCATCATGGCAACGCCACACACATCGATAATGACTCTCGTAAAGCTCTGAAAGCTTGGTTTCACCTTATACTTTAGACGGTGCATCAAGTGATTACCATCTGTTTTTCTGGTAGAAAATTCGCTTCAAAAGAAGCTTATGGAAATCGACTGTCAATTTTTTGCCAATAGGGAGGACTTCTATGAGAGAGGCATAGTGAAATTACCTTCCACTATAGTCAATAAGACTTTAATTTCAAGCAAAAATAATGGATTATTTTTACTGCATCTATTATAAAAACTGATTATTTACAAATTCAAACTTGAATAACATAATACAATGAAAAAATGCTATTTTCAAGGTCAAAAAGTAGTAATAAGACTTAAAAAGCTTGCACGAATATCTAAGCAACTTAATAGAGAAAAATGTGATAATAACTGTGGTAAAATAATAATAACTGAGGTAAATCTGTGATTGTTGTCAGAATAGCGCTCTTAAAGTAATCTGTAGTTCAAACTTATAGTATGTTTTCACAAGCTTCGTTAAACCAGTTAACTCACTTAAGATTGCTAATTAAATTCCATTAACCATACATAGAGCTTTTTTAGGGTCATGTTATGCAGAGTGCCTCGAACAAGGAAAATTCGCTCTTTCCGACTATGCCGTAAATGCATGTTATGCTGATCATTATTGCCAATTTTGTATTTTTACAGTGTTTTGGTACTTATTGGTTGTGCCTAGATTTAAAAGGAAATTTGAAATATGTTCACTTTTAATTTGCCACCAAAAATAACCACAAAAAATAATTTGTTATTATATTATCTTATAATAATTGTTAACAATACTCAACAGTACTTACGCCTTTCCTTATAATCGGAAAGTGTAATAATTAGAGTATTAGCGGTTTATAAAAAAGGCTGTATTGTAAGTTAAAATGTAACTTACTGAAAATTGAATGGTTAATACTTTTTTAAATTGTTTGCATTTTCTTCGTTTTCCATGCGGAATTATTTTTTTTCTAACAATACAAAATTTAATGTCATCTACTTACAATTAAAATGTAAACAAAGAAAAGCTCTACTTAAACTTTAACATAACTTTCTGACACATAAGTAACTGAGATATTCAATAAGAAATTTATGCCAATGTAAACGACAAAATCTCAAAGTTACTTAAGTAACTTACTTTAGTAAGCAGTGGAAACATAATATTAGTGCCGTTGTCTGAAAAAACTGATTTCACATTATGGTTATTATGTTGAATGTTTGACTAATTCCACATATGATTTGTTTTAATGCTATCTAAGGTTTCGCCACATAGAAAAGTAAATTAATCTCATGTCAAAAAATTGACATGAATTGTGTTACGAACGTTTACATAAAAAAATTCAGCACACTCTATTACGTGATTATTAGACTTACGCTTCACTTTATCAGCGTTACTTCGGCAGTTATAATTTTCGGTCATAATAGGTTGCGGTTACTGTTTAAAGGAAGTAATATATATTACTGGTATATGGTAGTACATCTACATGTTAACAATTACATAATATTTGTTGTTGTAAGTAATATTTATGTACTCAGTTATTAAATCACTTATCATCGGCACATGCCAAGTACAAAGACCAGTCTTTTACAATGTTCATATTCCTACCATTCGAAGTAACACAGTTTGAGACACTTATATAAAAAATGATCATGAACCATCATGATATCATGTTTTGTGCCCCCCGGCAAAATTTAAACCGACATTTCTCTCTCGCTCTCAATTTTTTAATTCACATTTAAAGCAACAACAAATTCAATTTTGACATGCCAGTGACTTGCTGCATAACATGAGTGCATGGACCTTAAAAAAGTGGCATTTCTCAAGAATAGCAATGATATAAATTATGACCAATCTAACTTGAAGTGATCCTTGTGTTCATTCTTACAGACGATGTCGCTGTAATGATGAGAAATTAAAGTTATTTAAATTTCCACCAATTACTAACGTTTTGTAATAAATGGTTTGCGCGTTTAGATATAGGCATACGTGAACCAAAAGTGGTGCATATCCTATTTTCAAATTAAATTCTTTGGAGGGTGATTTTGAGGTTAATTTCGAATAATCTGCCTACAATTCTTCCAGGGGTATAGGTTTCTGTATTAATTGCAAAAAGCTTCTAAAAGATGTAACTGTCTACAAAAAAAATATGTCTAAGTGTTAAAAGAAAATGCCAGCCTTAAAAAAAATTTAATGTTTTCAAAAACCCAAAATTACCTGAAAAAAATTTGATGTGGAGCTTTTGATTTAGTTGATTTAGTAGATATCAAGAAAGGATCCAAGGATTTCTGTAAAATGATATCATAAAAGCGACAGAACATATTGATTTAGAAAATAAAATATGTTAAGTACGTATACTTATTTTTAACAAATAAATTTGAATTAACTTACCCCACAGGAAATGTATTATAATTGGCTATACCTATAAAGCACTGTTTTTTGAACGCTGTTATTGATATATAAAAATATATGAATAATTTCTAATTTTCCATCAACTTATTAAATAACTTTGTATGCAAAATTATTACATTTGGCTCAGGTAATTATCGCTAATGTAAAAATTTTAATATAATAGGGGTATCTCCTGGTACAGTTTAAAAAAAAAACAATCGATACCAATCAGAGTAATAGTGATTCCTGGGATAATAATTGCTGTATTTTAGGTTAGGTTATAAAAATTGATGGCTTTTATGGAAAAGAAATTGTTTACCGAGCCATTTTTAATTTCTTCTGGTCTCGAAGAATGCTTTGCATTGCTCGGAACAAGTAGTAATCTGATTAAGCATAATCTGGTGAATAGAGAGTATGCGGTAGAATTTGCCATTTCCAATGTATTTTTTACTTGTCTTGCGAAATGTGGTCAAGCATTGTTGTGCAGCAAATTCGCTTTACGTTTTTTTCCCCTTCAACATATGGTTCAAACGGATCAAATGTTATTCGTGACGTTCTGCAATAACAGTTTATCACTCCTCACGGATCCTATTAAATGCAAATTTATTGCATGTAAATGTATGCTTATGGCAAACTTTACTAGTATGGGTTTTGAACCTAGAACTTTAATTTAACTGCGAGTAAATAATAACATTTAATTCCATTCGAAACCGATATTTACTCATATAGGGTCTGTTAACATTCGGAGATCAATATATAGGGTTAGACGATTAAAGTGTTACCAATTATATACACACAGGTGTATATGTCAAACTGATATTACCAACTACGTGAAATTCATAGTAATGACAGCCGTTTATATTGTTTACAAGCTACTACGTAGCAACCACGCTACTACAAGCATTTGCGTCTAAATTTTATATAACAAAATTTACTTCGGAATTTAAACATAATAGTGTGATTGAGTTATATTTGGCTGGAAAATCACTATTAGCAATTTTTCGCGAGCTCAAAACCTCAAAGTGAATAAAATGTTTGTGTGTTGTACCATAAATGGTTGTAATAGTGCAAGCAGTGTCACCAAGCACTATGGTGGTGGACGAAAAAAAAAAGCAACATCACCTGAAGTGGTTCAAAAAGTGAAGGCTTGACTTAAATGAAATTCACATTTTGGTGATAATCAACGGGCCGAAAAACTAAAAATATCTTAGCGAAGCATCCGACGCATATTCCTTAATGACCTCAAGGCACACGATTTTACACCAAAACAAAAAAAAATTAGGTTCGAAAGAGCAAAGGAGTTGTTACGCTTGCACGAACGTGGCGAATTTTCAAACATTATGTTCTCTGATGAGAAAAATTTCCCCATTGAGTAGTTCATAAACTCTCAAAATGATCGTGTTTACTTAAGTAAACGCATTACCAAAAATTTGGGACTACGAATGGCCACCCGAAGTAATTTTCTATCTCAAATAATGGTATGGGCAGCTGTGACCGACGATGAACGCTATCCAATCATTTTTATCGACCCTGGTGTCAACGTCAATATGATTTATTATTGGGAAATCAAATGATTTAACAAGGATAATAAAGATCAGCAACGCCTCTCCTGGTATAATTTTTGAGGGCATCACAATGGGTAATATATGTCTGCGAGTGAAAGTGCTGACAACTGTCAGCACCCGCTGAACCTAACCTAACCTATTATCAAAGAAATATTTTGGAAGTTGCTTTAGAGTCGTGATCATGCAAAAATTTCGGACCATGGACGTTGTAAGACTCGGCACCAATCTCGGTCTTATAAAGTTCGTGTTAACTAAGAATGGTTCCACATTTCATTTCGTTTAGACAATGGCTTTCGAATTCGCCAAATACAAATCCAATGGACTTTTCCATCTGGGCCATTTTGGATAGCAAGATGAGGATTAAAAAATAGCGAGTATGGGTACGCTTAAGAAAGCCCTTGTTCAGGAATGGGCCAAAATACCGGATATCACATTCGTGAAGTAGGCAACTCATTTTTAACCATTTGAATGCCATAGTTAAAGTAGAAGTTGGCCACAGCGAGCTAGAGTGAATGATTCTGAAATTTGGATTACTTCCACAATTTGTTGTACTTTGAATCAATAGAAAATAATTCCGCATAAAAAATATATGATCGCTTGAATAGGTATCACTTAAATCGCCTAACCGTGTAATGTAGATAATGTAAAACATTATAATTGCAGCATTCAATTTTTGCATTTATTTTTGGTTTATTTTTTTAAGTTCATTTTTAACTAGTAGTTAATATTTATCTAATATATGGTTTTATACATTTTTTAATACATGCATTGTATTTTCTTTATTTTTAGAATCGAACAAAGGACTGAATTAATACTATAATAATGATCAAGAATCTTCATTAGTAATTGATTTAAAATAATATTTTCACCAAAATCTAAGATGCAATTAATAATTTGAAAAAAAAGAACTATTGTAACAATAATCAAATATTTGAATGTACATATATAAATGTAAATGAAATAGTTTCAAAATGGTCGTTAAACGTACTTACAATAGTAAAATATCATTATGCGTTCAGCCAAGAAAAAATAATTCGATTTTTTACTATGTTTATTGTTACATATTATGTTGTGCATTATTTCATATACAAATGTCAGAGTCCTCCGTAACTCGAACCAATGACATAATAAACAATAAAAGCAATTCAATATTTGAATTAAATAAAACAACGACACAGTACATTTCTAATGATATTGCTGCGCAGTTCAGTTTACCAGTAGTACATGTAATAAGTGGTGTCAGTACGAATGAAAGAACCGTCACAAGCATTATTTCAACGACAACTGCTACTTTGAATATGCCTAATTCTACATTGCATTCGTCGAATTCAGGCGATAGAAGTCAACGAAAAAATTACTTCACACATCTGGCATACGACAGGAAAAGAAATATATTTTTTGCCGGTGCAACAAACAAAATATTTCAATTAAACGAAAACCTACGTGTTTTAAATCAAGCAGAAACTGGTCCCAGGAATGACTCTCCGCAGTGTCATGCTGGCGGTTGTCCTGAAGATATTGAAACATCTTTAGTTAATAATTATAATAAAATATTAATCGTAAATGGTGCTGTAGATGATGGCATTTTGATTGCTTGCGGTAGCATAAGACAGGGTACTAACTGCTATAAGTTTGTATATAAATATTAAAATACATTTAACTTTAATATATTTTTAGGTGCATGTGATTTTTATAATATTACGCATTTTCCATTTGATTCACGGTTTATTGCCGTACCTTTGGCAGCTAATGATGAATACGCAACAACTTATGCTTTCATTGGACCGGCCCAATATTCAAAATATTCCAAAGAGGATATATTATATGTTGGAACTACGTTTACAAATGTTGGCGATTACAGACATGATGTCCCTGCCATATCTTCACGTCGTTTAGAAGACTTGAATTATGCTGAATTCTCAATCCAGCAGTCAATAATAAATATTGATGTTAAGTACCGTGATCATTTTTTAGTTGACTATGTTTATGGTTTTAATTCATCGGATTATGCCTATTTTCTATTAGTACAAAAAAAATCACATTTAGCTGAAGAAGCTGGTTATATAACGCGTTTAGCTCGTATTTGTATAACTGATTCTAACTATGATAGTTACTCTGAAATAACTATACAGTGTCAAGCAACAGAAGATAATATTGATTATAATATACTGCGTGATGCAAAGGTTACAAAGGCTGGTCAGAAATTAGCACAACAGATGGGTATTAAACGTGATGACCACATATTAGTTTCAATATTTTCTCCATCAAAAGAAATTTCAAACCTTCCCGAAGCGAAGTCTGCAATGTGCATATATAGTTTAAAAGAAATTGAAGACATTTTTACAGAAAATATACATATGTGCTTTAATGGAACCATAAAAGATCGTAATCTAGGTTACATATCTGGAACTATTAACGATGGACGTTGTCCTATTGCTGGTGTAAGTATATTAAATCTTAATTTGTTGAGTTTCAATTTATAAACATGTATAATTAATTAGTCACTTGGCAATATTTACAACTTTTGTTCGGTGGGACTTAAAATAAGTGGAGTTGCGCCAATTACTACACAAGCATTGTTTCATTTCGATAACGTTTCTGTAACATCAGTAACAGCAACCACAACAGGACCACACTCACTTGCTTTTTTAGGTACTGAACTGGGAACAATAAAAAAAGTCTTATTATCTGGCTTAAATCCTGGTGAATATGAAGAAATAATTATTGATCCTGGAAATAGTATTCTACAAGATACAATGATGTCGCCGAATAAGGATTTTTTGTATGTCCTGTCCAAAAAAAAGGTAAAACACTTAATTTCTTCTTTGTAGTTCCTTTTTTTTGCAATACATCTTAAGTTTATATATGAACAGATATTTTCAAATAAACCAATCAAAATATATTGTATGTATATATCATTTGGTCACGTTTCAAAGTAATCGCTTTCAAAATTTTAAATTCTCAGCGTTATAGCTTAGTGATAATTTTCTTAAGAAAAAATAACTTTGTTAATATTATAATAGCAGTTCATTTCAATATGAAAATGTGTCATATCTTTGGTATTGACATAATGTAATTGATATTAATAATGCTGTTAAAACAGTTCGAATTTTTCAAATAATTTGATTATCCATAAATAAGCGAGCGAGCAATTCAAATTAACCGAATATTTGCGAATTATTCTTTGCAATCCAAATATTCGAATATGAGCAGTTAGTTGATACACCATTCCAATAGTTCGTTATGTGTGACCTTTATGGTTTATTGGACTGGTTATAGTTGAGTAAATTATATTATCCAATTCTTGGCATGTATGAAAGCATATTTGTTTTTGGTGACATACTTTTCTTATTTCAAAATTAATTTAAAGAATTTTTATTGAAGTATTCAACGACTGCGAAAGATAACTCAATTTGTGAAACATCTATTGATATCAAATCTTAATATATGTGTTATTTACTTATTGTATTAACACAAGTTATTTTTTCTAACAAATATTTTTCTTTTTTCGTTGTTTGACCAAATTAATTGTACATGATTAGGCAAGATTAACTAAAAAATATATTACATTTTTATCTTCGCATTTTTAACTTCAATCTAGCATTTTGTTTTTGTTTTATTTGACGCTACATTGTATAAGGATATATAATTATTGACTATAACTTTTGATTATATGAGAATAATTGTTTTTTTAACGTTTATGTATGAAATGTGCTTCTTTTAATAAATTTTTTAATTTTCAGAGTGATTTTAAGTATTTGGGCGGCTACGTTATTTCATTATTTAAATAATGTATAATAGTTTCGTTATTTTTTTATTAAGCTTTCTTAAACCTTGAAATAAAAACAAATCAAATATCTATGAAATATAAATAATTATTAGTTTATTAAACATTAGTCCTGAAGAAATTAACAAAGTTTCGTCATTCAAAAATTGTATATAAGTTTTTTGCAAATTCCCGATTTTACTAAAATCTAAATATGATTACTATTTTTATATGTGTAACTAGCTGACCCGGCGAACGTTGTTTCCCCTTCCAATTAATTTTCCTGGCGTTCGTTGCGTTGCTCTTGACTTTGATTAGCACGTGTAATTGTACGTGCTGGTTTCTTACATCTTCATTGTTTTCTGCCGATCTATTTAACCGTCGCGACGGTTCTGGAGTAATTGTGAATTCCGAGTCCGTCGACCAATATTTCCTCCTTGTCCACGAAGACGTGGCATTGTTTTTTGTAGGATATTTATATCTTTATATATATAATTCTTCTTTTTTGTGTGTCGAATTTTTGAATTCGCTGGATTTACCAGGAATACCACCACATAACTTAAGATTAAAAATTGGCTCACCTATAATTATGCTGCGGAATTTAAATGCACTTAAGCTATGCAACGTCAGTTTTACAATATATTTTAGAGATTTTAAACTTTTTAAACAAATCAAAGTAAGCATGGATAAATTTTAAATTTTTAATATAAATGTATATGGATACCAAAATATAAAAAATTGATTAAAAACACATTATCCAGTGGGCCAAATTGTGAATCTAAACCTTCCTTGAATCCACTTGAACACACAAAAAAAATTTCATCAAAATCGGTTCAGCCGTTTAGGAGGAGTTCACTGTCAACACACGTACAGAAGAATTATATATATAAGATAAATATACATGATATGAAACAAACATTTTTAAGAACCTTAAACATGTTCTTTTATGAATATTTTGTAGTGTGGTATTTGAAAGTCCCAAAACTGAAACACGAATAATGAAATGGAGCCTTCCAGCTCATTTATTTCATACTCTATTAAAGTTTTTGAGATATTTGGAGGACTGCACATATATCACTTAGATGCTTAGTATCAATTGATGATAACACTGAATTAAGATCACCTAATTTTAATTCTGTCGCACTGCAATACAGATTGTTAGACATTAATTTTATAGTTATGCTTCCAAATAGCTACTTTTAGGAAATTTTTCAATCAAGTCTTACTGTATGGAAGGTTCGAAGATAAACAGCAGGCATACTACTAGTTATGACTAGTGTTTTGGTGATTAAGGCATATCAGCTAATCAGTTAAAGTAAACTTATTTTTAATGTATTTTGTATGTATTTAATATAAAACACATTTTACAAGTTTCTAAATAATGGTTTTATGGTAATTCTTTTTAAGTCTCCTTTTTAAATCTTTTACAAAATAGTTGCTTTCTATAAACTTTACATTTCTAATAATATAATAATAAATTAAAGTAATTTAGGTTATTGTTCGAGTACGATTTAAATTACGTCTAATTTTTTTGTTTTTTTCTTATTGGGATTTTGTTAAAATTAAAACAATTTTCTTATTTACGTTGTAACAGTCTTCCATGGTTGTTTAGTGTATTAAATCAATTACAATATATCAATTATAATATTAATAATGAATTCAAAACATGTCCAGTATAATAATTTAAAATAAAACTACATATTTAAAAAAGCGTTTTCATGGATATATGATTATTTGCAATTATGTATGTATGTTATTTGCAATTATATATAGACCATCTCCAGTAGAAAGTCGTTATGGAATTGCTCTACAACTGCTACTGTAATCAAAACTATTTACGTTATTATTAATCAAAATTACGGTTTTTGCTGTAAATTGAATTGGATTATGTCTTTTTGCTGTTTCAGAATTTAATTTAAACTTCAATTTTCGTTTTAGCTGCTCCATAATAACTTTTATTCTTAGCACTGCTGCTTTACCTCACTGGATCCAAATACTTTACACAATGTATAAAAATTACTAAATATTTTCACAATAACTCAATATTATTGTACATATTCAGCTGTGCAAGATGGTTTTTTGCATTTAGAACTTTATATTTTCTCCACCTTTTCGGACCTCTGTCAGTGATTGTTTAAAACATACCTTCAAAATAATTTCGTCTTTATGTATCACTACTTTTAAACAACCCGTAGTTGTTTGTATTTTCCTAACATTGCCGACTTTATAGTCTAAAGTCCAACAATTGAGTCTAAATTTCTTCGAATTAATGATAATTCAGCAGTACACATATTCGCTTTATATCACTACTGTTTACACATCAAACAACATGTTTCCAACGATGTATTCGG
>NC_051847.1:102294625-102306955 GCF_002237135.1 Teleopsis dalmanni | reverse complement strand
TGCGCCAATTGCATCAAAAATTTCATTAGTGAATTCAAATGACAACTAAGTAGACAAGGTGGGTTTTTATGTAGCTGTACTGTTTGCTTTTGCCACATAAAAACCAATGGAGATTGATAAAAATAAGGAGGAAGGCAAGAACCAATTAAATTTTGGTGGTTTATCGTAAACATGGGAGTATTCTTATATCAACTGATACAAACATTGTATTGCATTTGTTTGTATCCGAAGTATTTGGTGGTCAGATTAAGCTTGCGTTGTTCGTGTTTTAATGATGTTTTGTTTTGTATGCATTCTGTCACTTTTTTATCGTTCTGCCGTTTGGTATTTAAGTTTACTCGAATTCACACGAGAGCTTTGAGTATAATTTTAGCTGTCATTGTAATTTGATTGTTGAGTTTATCGTACGTCCACTCTTTTTAACTACTTTCATAAAACATATGCGTTGCACATAAAATGTATACATACGATAAATCATAGTTTTGATTCATTTTGTATGAAAATTTCATTCATTCTTCAAAACTATTTACTATAGCACAAGTTTACACTGCAAAATACTGTATTGTGGTGAACTATCGAAATTAAAATAAACTTGATTTTGTAGATAGTACGATTGTCGATACTACGTTCGACATCTGTATGATTATTTTATCTATACTGCTACCATAGGTACCAGTACTATTATGAATGTCATAGAAAATTATGGTATGTAAGGTATAGTGTAATAGTATGTATCCATTGCCTTCATTAAAGCCGTTTATTTAAATTAGGTCGCTAATACTATGTTCAGATAGACAAATTTTCTTAAATTTCGTTAAAATAAATTTAAATTTATTTGGAAAGTATTCGTACTGCTCCACATTAAGCAAATCACATATTTTTTGTGTATAAATTGCATACTAAAAATTATATGCTCAAAACACTACTTGAGTTTGCGAAATTTTTAAAGTTGATTATTATTATTATAAAGCATGGCATTCAGTAATTTTAATAGCTTCATTAGATTTCAGGAATGTGGATTATTATTTTTCACCCTATTTTAACAATTACAATTTTTTCTCTATATTCAAATTTAAAAATTTCCACTACTTTCAAAATATTTTCACGGTTTTTAATTTATCAGCTGCTTTTAAACATAAATGTCACTTTTTCGTTATCTCAATTTATCTTTTGCTTATAATTTATCTTTCACTTAGTTGCATTAAAAAATTTTTATTAATTTCAGACTTCGTTTCAACGAAATTAGAGCCATTTTCCTTAGTTTCGTTCTGACCTTAAAACTAAATTTTATATGTAAAAAATTCAGTAAATTAATTTCACTGAAATAAGGACGATATAAAGATTTTTGGGAAATTAAGATGTTTTTGAACATAGTTATAATGAAGATGATTAGGCAAACAAAGAATTTTTGTGCTTTTTAAATTAGTTAAGATTTAATAAAGGGATATGTCAAATACCATATTGGAAAATATATTTCCCACAAGAGAAGTTATCGAAATTTGATTTATTTGACATATGAAAAAAATATGAATAAACAAGGAAAGTATTTTGTAAAGTGTTTGTTTTTTTTACACTTTCTTTTTAAAGATTTTAAATATTACACATTATCTAATCACATTCACTACCCATACTAACATGAAATCAGCATTATCCCGAAATTGCGGAAAGTAATGTAAAGTGCTTTTTTCAATAATCATTCGATTATTTTTTAATACACTTATAAATCCAATTTTCCATATGTACGTCTTGCTTTTTTGATGTGATGAACAATTTTTTAAACATTATATCCAAATTTTTTTGCATTTTTCGCTTTTTCCATGATCAATTAAATAACAATTAGTGTTAATAATGCACAACAATATATCATCTGCTGACAATTGAAAATAAACAAACAAAAGCTTTCCTCAAACTTTCAAATATACCAAATCAACTTATTTTAATGAAACGAACACATCTTAATTTCATTAATATAAGTTCATTTAATTGCGGTGGGAATATGATATGACAGTATGATTAAGCTTAAATTTACGAAGAATGTCGTTCCTTTAAGAAGTGTTCTATGATAACAGATATGTTAAAATGTCATGTGGCAACATTAGAGTTTTGAAGCTTCTGCCCAATGTATGCTTGCTTTAATTTTTAACATGCGCCTTCACTTTGTTGTGTTATTGAAAGCAAGAGTAGTGTGTCTAAAACTGATTTTGTTTTATCTTATCAATAATAATAATTAAAAGTTTCGAAAGATTGAAGTACGAGAAGTATCAACGACTTAAACATGAAAAATATTTGTTGGTATAACTAGAAGTATGACTACAAAACATCGCTGTGTTATGTTTAAAAGCATAAAAACCTTTATAATAAAATAATGGAAATATATAGTAATCATCTGTTATATATTTAATTAAAATTAAATTGAAGAGATATCCCAAAATGTGAAATAATTGGCAAAAGATGTAATTTGAGAGCTCTCTTGTAAGTTTGGTACCAAACTCAACCGGAATATATCAAACATTAATTACAGTTTATTATGAATTAAAAATTAAACTAAGGGGATAGTTTCTTATTGCCTAGTATTGCAGAAATAGCAATTCATTACCTATAAATTTTTTGAAAACATTAAATCACTTGTAAGTGTAATGCGATGTGAATATATTAACATACATATTTTTCTATGAACAGCCAAATTATTCTATAAGCTCAGACAGATTTATATTGATTGTTATTTTTTAATTTCAAAATAATAGAAAAAAATGAATGGTCGTCGCATATCACCGGAGTAGATTGCTATATTCTAAGTTCATGAACATAGCTGGTCAGTCCTTGTAAAATCTACTTTTTTCAAATATAATAGAAATTGGAAATGCTAATATATATTTATACGTATTTGTATTTAAATGATATTATAGCCTTCGTTGCATAAGCAGTGTTAAATTGTCGCTTTGTATTTATTTAGATTGTTCAAAACAAGTAATTATTCCATTCACATATCTAATATTAATTGTACGTACATTTACTCATACATATATATGTGTTCAT
This sequence comes from Teleopsis dalmanni, assembly GCF_002237135.1. Classification (NCBI taxonomy): domain Eukaryota; kingdom Metazoa; phylum Arthropoda; class Insecta; order Diptera; family Diopsidae; genus Teleopsis; species Teleopsis dalmanni. The sequence goes on along the minus strand of NC_051847.1, from coordinate 102,303,919 downwards.
ATGAATATTTAATTGCATAAATATAGAATTAAAAAACCACATGTCACATTTTTAAAGTACAACAATTAACTGGAAACTAATACTAATTTATTGTATTCTGTTTACAATTTAATTGTATATTCAATACAATTTCACAACATCATTAATGTGATGATACACACAACGTTACGTTCAGACAATAGTTTTTTAGTTGCTGCATTGATATGGTTGCAGCATTTATATATGGATCAGTCACTTTCAAAACAACTAATTATATAACGCTAAATATTATACAACTATAACTTTTTTATAAATAAGGAAATATAAAAAACAAAATTTGTTATTGAACAAATTAGATAACGAGTTTTATTCACGTTTTATCTCTGTATATAAATATATATATATGCTTTATTAAATATGATATCTTTGGATGATAATTTTCCGTTTAAAAAGTTCTAATTCGTATTCGGATATAACGCATATCGAACAGATATCGTATATCAGCGAAACCTTTATTTTAGAATTAAAATTTTTATTCTGATAAATTATTTAAAAAATATTTAATTTTACTTAATTTTGGCATTACAGCCTTTGGTAATTGATTAGTCAAATCATTATGAACAAAGTTATTATTATTGTTTTGTATTGGTTTAATTAGTTAACTGTTGTTACAAATAAAAAAAAACAGAAATAACCTAAATTATTTTACATTAATATTGATGTAATTAAATATGTCGACTTTAATCTAAAATCGATTTCGAAAACTGACAATTACATATCAAACAACCAATCAACATATACATATTTCTGGATGAAACATACATATAAATAGAAAGAAAAATAACGGTTTTTTAAAAACTGCAATGGCTTAATTCTGAAACTGACATTGACAACTGCGCCCAGATGTATAAAATTATTATACATTAACAAACAGGCGCAAGATTCCATACTTTCTATTTCTTCTTATTGCTGATACTTTTAAATGTCCAGTGGAGGACTATTCACTTGTTAATATCTAGTATTATCTATATTTTACTACAATTTGTGTTTAACTCCTCATTGATCTGCTCAGTCTCCTGTAAATATTTTAATTGATATTAAAAATATGAAAATATTTTACTTCTGCTAAAGTTCCGGTATTCTCTCGCTGTGTGAAAATAACATATCATAGTTTTTATTTACCTTGGACAAGAATAACGAAAACAAGTAGATGTCCAACGTAGAACGAATTGAGCAGGTAAAATTCATTGCACAATTTTGGGCTGAAAGAGACTAGAGTCAGTTAATTTTCATAAAACTTCAAAGATCTTAAAACAATAGCAGTTCGAAGAAAATCAGTTTATAAATAAACGAACTCAGATATTACTTCGCTTTTTGCTTTATATAGTGTTCTTGTTAAAAATGGCTTCACTTGTCTTCGTTCTCAGGACCACAGTAATAATCCAATTTGTTTTTAATTTTATATATTAATTTTGATAATACTTCGACAATTAGATTTTTAAAAAATTATATAAAATGCACTTATTTGCAATAATGTAATGAGTTACAACTATCAAAAAAATCAAGAAGAATAAAGAAAATCAAAAATAAAATTTTATGTGACGTGTATAGAGAAGATGTATTGACAGAATGCCGGTAACAAGAATGGTTTGCAAAACTTCGATCAGTCAATTTGGATGTGAAAGCTGCGCTATGTTCCGAAAGACGAGTTAAAGCTGATGAACATAATAATAAGACGTTAATTGATACAAACTAGAAGAAAATAGCTCGTGAGATCTCTTTCGAATATGTTTCAGTAAACATGTCATCAATAAAACGTAGATAAAGAATTGGTCAAAATTAAAACACAATTTTTGGAAGCAAGTATCAACATATATGAAGGAAGTTACATTGGTTGTTAAAAAAGAAGACAATATCTATTATTTCAATGGCTCTTTGGTCGAACTTATAAATTACACAAATATGATGGCGGCATGGTTCAAGTCGTTGAAGGAAAAATATCGTCAGAAGTGTTAAAGTCGCCAATCCATGGATTCGCACTGATACTCACCAACGAAGTAATCTCAAAAATAATCAATCAGTAAAATCTGTTTTATTGCAATACTAATTCGCTATTATTTGTTTTATTGATAATTGCATCACCAATTCAAATGTCTTGACTATAATTCGGAAAATTATCCTTTACTATAACTTAACATCTTGGCAAACGAAATTCGAGTGAATTGTGCTTACATCGGACAGCAGATTTTTTGTGCAATGTACTTATTAAAAACTTCAAAATTGCTTGTAATCAATTACAAAAAATAAATCTTCTGTCGTCAAGTGGAAATCCATGAAGAGCATTGAATATAGTAGCTAATTTGATACTCACTTTGTTTGGAGTCTTGAATTCTGATAATGAAATATATAAATTTGTAAAAAAGTGATACAAAGTGTTAAGTGAAAAAAAAAATATTCTCCGAAAACTACTTAAAAATCGATTTTCAGTAATCGAATTGACAACCAACATAATTAAACAAAATCGAATAGATAAATAATTTGATATGAAATGATGGTCAATAACCTAAATAAAGTTTAGATAGACTGCCAAGTTATGGCTGTTATAAAAATTTATAGTTCTTGCTGTATTACTTTATATAATAGTGACAAATTGGCTACACATTCAGATAGAATTGATACATATTTAGACGATACATATTTAGATATTAATTATAAAACAATAAATTTACAAATACTTACGCCAGATCTACTTGCAGCAGAAATTTTCACTACCAAGGGACATTAAATTTATGATTAAAATTTATGAACTTATGAACGTGTTTTCTGGCATAATCTAAAAACATTTCATCATTAAATGGTAAACATATTTTTCACTAAATCAAGTCCCTCAAACATGAATAGTAATCTTGTGGCTATACAACCAAAAACTAATATCCTGATAGTAAGTTAACATCGGGATCAATGTATTAAATTCAGCAAAGAATTTGGGTAATTACATATACACCTCGATGATGTAGTGTATGTAATTCCAAAAGATCATTTAATATTATCGTGTGTTTGTGTGTGAAATTCAATTTTTCAACAATAAAATTTCACAAAGTTGTAATATATAGGACTTGACTGATAAAATATTCTTCATACCAATATTTCCAAGTACCAAATGGATTAATATCATGTTTACCACATCCAAAATAACAACATAACCATAACCGAAACAGTTTATGCAGATGGATTTAGGAATACTAACAATACAATACTAAAAATAATATCTTATCTTCTGAAATGACTTTATCTTAATTCATTGATACGGAAACTGGTTCAGTCTCATATATAATATGTAGCTCCTTTACCAGCTTTGGATACATTAAGTTGCTCAATTAATTTAATGTATTAAAATTTAAAAGAATAATCTTCAAATACTTCAAAACTAATTTTGAACTGCTCACTAGTTTGCAATTAACGTTAAAAGACAAGATCAGCAATCTACTCAAAAAAATATGTACATGTATTTATCATTGACCATCATATGGTCAACTATATTGCATTGAGCCTTTCAACAATATTCAACTTGCATTTATCATGTGAAAAGTTTAATCAATACTTCAGACTAAAACACTTTCTAATGATGTCGACATAACTCCTAAACCAATATCCCGTTAGCGCAATGCAGACTACAATATTGCAGCAATGTCAATCAAGTTACCTAAATAAATGATTTCTTTTATTTTTATTTGTGCTAAATTATGTGTTATTTTATTCACATATAAAATGCATTAACCAGTAGCGAGGCGTCAGCTTTTTGGCAAGGTGTTCACAATTTGATCAAAACTGAATTTCAACTATAACGTATTCTACCTACTCCTGAGTTTTGTCCTTTCCACAAGCAAATAGCGTACAAGACCAACAAAACAATTTATGTCAATGTTCGCAGCCTGTGATCCACTGGTTTTTATGGTAAACAGCTGTAGGAAAACGGCGACTTATCACAGATTTCGATATTTTTACAACAGGTACCAAATTCTTCATATCTGGAGGTGGTCTATTCGTTTTATGAATTAAAACCATTTTTTCAGAAGATTGTTTAAAAAAAGATATTTGAATCAAATCTTTAATCACACATTTATCCATTTCTAAATATTATTTTTCACTTCAAATTTCTTTAATTTTTTTCTTTACTTTTACTATTTGCTAGTATAAAAGTGCAATAATGACTTTGTTTTTGGTTTATTTCCAACCTCTACACAAGAGTAAGAAACTCTCATGCATTCATTTACTCTTTTACTTTGAACCATTTGCTCATATAAAACGGCAACCGTGACTTTGATTGTATTTGCACGCTTTGTATGAACTTATGGTTCAGTTTAATCGATTGAACCTCTTGTCAAATGTAAAGCGATTTTCGTTCAGTCTTTCCTTTTCTCTTGTGTATTTACTTTGCATAACATTGGAGGTTCACTTTTTTTATTGTACCGCTTGCACGCATTAATTTAAGAGTTATGGTTATTTTACGTACATATTTTGATCGGCTTGTTTTCTCTTTTATTTTTATATTTGTTTGTATGTTTTGTGTTTATTCAATACTGAACATAGTCCCAATGTGAATGTTATTTCATTGGCATGCTTTGTAAGCATTGTTTATTCTGAACCTTAGTATATTTTAAGAGGAATTTATTTGAAGTAAATTATTTCTATTTTATTAATTATAAGTAATGTTGGGTGTAACTAACATATGTATGTGTGGTTTTGTTTGTATTATACGTTTTGTGTTTATGTTAATATGTTTGGAAAAGCTATTATAAAAGATGTTAAATAGCAAAATAGCGAGATTATTTACCTAATAAAAAAAAGATCTAAAAAGGAAGCTTTGTTAAGGTGTTCAGTGAACACTCTGAACTATTCGACGCCTCGCCTCTGGCATTAACCAATTTCACCAAAACCTTCCAGGGTTCGTATTTGCTTACTCATTAACAGCTTAGGTTCATGAGCAAGAGCCAGTTATTACGTGAGCTCAAAAGTGGCTCATATTGAAGAGCTGCTCATCAGCGTGAGTATTCAGTTTGCTCATATTGAAGAGCTGCTCATGAGGCCTCACGAGCCGAGAGCTCAACTGTTCAATAAAAAAACGATTTATTTTTGATTAGTTTGTTTTATTTATTTTTATATACGTAACGTAATTTAAAATTAACTTAGCTTATTACTATTTATTTTAGAACAATGTAATGAAATAATACATTGTTTTTCGCATTGTAAGCAAATTGTTTCATTACATTCATGTAAAACTTTGAAATACTTTGCAATACGAAGCACTATATAATATAGTTTAAAACTCTTGAATTAATATAAAATGATTAAAATAATTAAGTAAACGCACAAAATTCAAATAAATATTGAAGACAACAACAATACCATATATTTTTCATTTTCTGGCATGCACCACTTTCTAGTAAGCAGTGCATGAAGTCTCGTGAGTCTCAGCTCGGACTCTTGCTCATGAGCGTGAACCAATTTATAACTTAATGGCGACTCTTGCTCATGAGCGTGAGCTTTGCAATTGGGCTCGCTCGCGTGAGCCGTCATATGAAAAGAGTTTCTTGCCTGCTCATGACCTGTGAGCAGAATGAGCCGAAAAGAGTCGCTCATGGTGCGCAAATATGAATTCTGATACCTACTGACCAAATTATAGCAGTTAATATATCACTTGTATCTCGACAAGATTGATTTTGTATAAATAGAATACGGTTATAATCAATAAACTGAAATTACACAAAACAGCAGCTTGTATTCTTTATAATTAAAGAGCTGGGGTTTAAATGTTCAAATACTTAGTCGATATTACAACTACAAGCTAAAATGGGTTTAGGTAGTAAATTTAGCACCATTGTAGTTTGTTTATGCATAAAATATGGTATATTCAATTTTCTAATTTGTTTCACCTGAAACCTGAAAACGTTTGTATAAAATTTTTTCTTCATTGTTTCATGTATGTAACATATATCACTAGGAAAATTTTTCAAAAGAAATATACTTTCAAAACCTAAACATACTGAAATTGAATTAGTCTATTCACACTGAGCAAAGAGTATTGTTTTTTTAATTAGATTCATTATCGTTATAGATTCTTGTTCGATTTTTAGACTAAAGAATTATCTTTTAAGTGTATGTTATTTGTATGATCGATAAATTTTTTGAATTATTAGAATTACTATAATTATACTTATATTACATTATGGATCTGGGATAAACGTTACATTAATTTAAATGTGAATTTTTTTTTTCAGTTTTGGAAAAAATTTCTTTACATACTCCGTCCTTTCACTGATCTGCATGTACGAATTCAGATACGAGAGCAATTGTTAAATTTGTAACAATGTACACTTCACATGAAGAAAAACGTTCATCCAAAGTGTCTTACTCTACAACTGAAGATGCAGTAATCAATCCAAGATGTCGGTACCTGCACCTTTGTAATATAATTGGTGGTAAGTTTTAAAATTCATATTCTATTCAGTAAGGTATTATTTGTTCATTATGTATGTGAATTTATTGTATTTTATTTATGTGGTTTTAAGCTCACTGAATCTTATAGCAAAACGTAATTTAAGTATATTATAATCAAAATGGTAACCAGTACGTATAAACAAATGTGGTGACGTACAGTTCAATTTTATAATTTTGGCGGTGATAATGTAATCAAGTTAACATCAACAGATCCGAAATAGTAATGTCGATAATCTTTATGTCTTACGAAGGGTGCAAATTCCACAGTTATCGTAGTAAAAGATTCTGGTTGCCATTCTTTACGGAGTTCAGAGTAGCCTTAAGCCTGTGGAAATATGCACTATCGCTTGTGATCGTCTCTAAGTGATTTCATTTGTGCTGCTCTGTGAAGTTGAATATTAAAGAAAATCCAAGATTTACTCAGGTAATATTTGCTAATGAATTATTAAACAGGGAAATCAGCACGACTGGTTTCTAGGCTCGTTGAGAAAATGTATATGAAAACCTCAAAATAGATTCAAAACTCTGTTTGAAGCTTATATAAACTTCATAGCTAAATAGTTAAAGCATAGCTAAAGCTAACATCTTTACTTTATCTTATCAGCAAAGCAACTTTTCCGAGTTAGTGCAGCTAGGCACTTTTACTCTTTGATAGCTGGGGGGTTTCTGCAGAGTCCCACCCATCTCAAATTTGTGTATTTCTGCCAAGGTTCGTGATTAGTCAATGACTGATCTAAGATCTACTTACCGCTGTGTACGGTTAGTGATTACTTTGAGATTAGATAGTGCTAAGTAGGGTTTTAGCTTATCGGTTTTCGCATAAGCTTCAGGGCTCTGTCTGTTATGTATTTTTTGACCGGTTCTATTCTAAGGTCTCTTAGCATGGCATTCGTGCGGATCTACCATGGTACTTTGAAGAATCTCCGTAGAGCCTGACTGGTGGGGTCCTACCAGTGACCTGAAAGAACCTGATAGGCAATATGGTTTCATTCCTAGTTAATAGTTGCCTTGTACCTGGTTTTATTAAATTAAAATTGTTAATCTATTCTAAGGTCTCTTAGCATGGCATTCGTGCGGATCTACCATGGTACTTTGAGGAGTCTTCGTAGAGCCTGACTGGTGGGTTCCTACCAGTGACCTAACAGAACCTGACAGGCAATATGGTTTCATTCCTAGTTAATAGTTGCCCTGTACCTGGTTTTATTAAATTGAAATTGTTAATTACTTCCATTTATTTTTAATTGAATGCAGAAAGTGAATATAGGTGCCTCTCTTTAGGAAAACGTTTATCTTTTTTTCCGTTTCGTTCAATGAAAGAAAACTCACATGAAAATAAAGTTCACAATTCGATTGAGTTAGCTTATGTCTGCCCTATATTCTAATACTAGTTCTGATTTATTGATAAAATATTGACGTGTTTTGATAGCCTCGTGGCTGTCAATGAAAATTACAATTGATGGGAATAATTTTTATTTGCGAATATCGAAAATATTCCTATAAGTTATCACATTTTGTTGAAGATTTGCTGTACTCACTTATTTCTTGATTATTATTTATTGTTGGTTCAAAGAATATGACACATCAATTACAAAATATTATACAATTTTATTTAAAATCCAAATTGACAATACCATATTTGTTGTGTGTCAGATTCTCAAACGAAAAAGTGATGTATATTATTAACATTATTTTTTATAAAAATTCTTCAAAAATTACTCTTTTGTAATATAAAACTCTTATAAGTTAGTACAGGTTATTAGTATTGCTACCATTCAACAAGAGCTTAACTACATCTTCAGACTGAAGTGCTTTATGAAAAAAAAGGAGTCTATGTTCTCTGACTCTCTCTCATATATATTAAATTCTCTGTTATTCAACTTAAAAACACCGCATCTACATTTAAAAAGTATGCTCGATATGTGCTGAGTGTTTTCGTAATAAAAATTATGCATAGTTTTATACAGAGAGGTTACAGATAATTAATATTCCAAGAGATTTATATTCCTTGATTATTTTTACCTGCTTTTTCCTCGAATTTCCATGACAACGTAATTCAGGACCTTTTCTAAAAATCATAATCTTAGATTTATATGGATTAGCGATGAGACCTCACTGTAAACAATACCTAAACATATCATCTATCATACTTTGCAATATTTCAGGTGAGTCTGCAAGCACAATCACATTTTAACATACAAAAGTACTTTTATATAATTTTAGTTGATATGTACTCCACCCGTTATAGCGTCATACAGATTGTTTATGTATAAGGAAAACAAAATCGGGCTGAAAAAGACATAAGATTACCGTACCTTACGCAACTGCTGATGTTCGAGTATAATTTCATTACTGTAATCAAAAACTTGTGACACAAACCCAAAGTAGGCATATGCTGTTTTCTTATCGTTCTTTAGATTTAAGTGTATTATAGAGGTCAAATTGAGAATGTTATCGACCGTTGCGTTGTATCTGTGAAATCTGTCTTGGTATTGGTTTTCATATTTTCACATGAAATTTCACATTGTAGAAAGTAACTACTTTAAGAGGTTTGATTTTCAAGTTTTTCGCAAGCTACCACCAATTATAAACGTTTTTATTAGTATTTAATGCTTCAATATTATTTGATTTCAATTGAAGTTATTTTATTGCGGCAAAGGTTTGCATAACGAGATATGGGTGCTAAGCAGGGACCGAAAATAACAGTTATTTTAAAATTTTTTATGAAAAAAAGCAGCAACAAAAAGTTGTCTAAACTCTTATTTAAGTAAATAGTTATCATTCTAATAATTTTTATCCTTAATATTATGCATGCTTTTT
>NC_051847.1:102288456-102294525 GCF_002237135.1 Teleopsis dalmanni | reverse complement strand
ATCTAAATTAGCATAAATTTGCATATTAGAATTTATATAATCAGAACAAGTAGTTCCCTGTATATAATTGCATAAGCTTCCTTTCAATGTAATTTTTTCGGAATTTGCACGTTATTTGAAATTACTTCCACACTTGAGGGAAAACGAAACTCAATAACGAGCGGCATGTGATCGGAATATGATTTACAAAGAACATGAAAAGAGCATATACAGAGTTGCTGATGAAAATTGCAACAATTTTCTCACCGATCTAGCTGTCAAACCAATAATGACAAAAAGCTCAAAAATTATTCAGTTGACAGTTCATTGTTTTGTTTACAAGTGTACGAAGATTTTTCGACTTTTATGAAAGAGTTCAAACGTGATAGTTTGATTGTTTTATTTTTGGCTGGAAAAACACAAGTGGCTATCGTTCGAGCCCTACAACACCTAAATGTGAACAAATTATTTGCGTCTTGTACCATAGCTCGATACTGTGATACTGGTAGCTTTGCCTGACACTCAGGAATTGGAACAAAAAAAAAACATTAAAACCAGAAGTTATTCGTAAAATTAAGAAACGAATTGATCGAAACCAACACCGTAGCTGCAATCAAATGGCAAAGGAGCTGAACGTGTCACGTGAAAGGATGCAACACATTTTGAAAACTGTGCCCGGACTAAAGCCATTGAAGTTAAACAAAGTGCACCATCTCACCGATGAACAAAAAAGTAATAGTCGAAAGAGTCAAAGTATTGGTTCGTTTGGTCGGTTACCAAATTAGATTATTTTTGTTGAGTCGCCATTCGTAATTGCGGAGAGCGTAAACAAGCAAAATGATCGAGTTTTCTTGTCAGCAGGCGCCACTGATGGTGATGCTGCGGGCAGCTTTAACGGCCGATAGACGCTCTCCGCTCGTGTTCATCAACCGTGGGGTAAAAATAAACATACAAATTTATCTGAAATTATTCTAGAGGAAGCACTAAAGTTCTAGGAAGATAAGAATTGGGGTCACAGGCGTTGGACATTCCAACAGAATTCAGCACCTTCGCACAAAGTACGCGTCAACCAACAATGATTGAAAAACAACGTTTCGTGCGTACGCGTCGATCAACAATGACTGAAAAACAACGTTTTGTGCTTTATTCCATGAACACAATGCGCACCGTGCTCACCTGTTATAAATATACCTGGTCTGGGGTATTTTATAAAGTAAGGTTAGGAAAGTAAAATATCAAAATGTCGACCGCTTGAACCAAGCGATAAGCCAAGAATAGGCCAAAATACCGTAAAACCATTAGCGGGCAGCGTGCGATAGCTTCATTGACCGTATGAAGGTCATAATTCATGCTAGATAAAGCTATATTAAACCAAAATAAATTAACTTAAAAATTTAAAGTTCTTTTCCATATTTTCATTTATTTTTCATTAAATTTAACAAAAATAAATAAAATAGAGGGTTTTACTTTGTTGTAATTTTTGTCAGCATCCCTGTATATATGTACGTAACTAAAATGAATAGAAACAAAAATCAATAACCGTGGATCTATTTTATCCTATGTTATATATGTAAATTTACCATCCTTATCATCTCAAAAGCTGCCGTTAATTATAACACCTCTGATATTCTCTAATGTGCTTACAAGTTCTCTTTCCCTGGTGTCGAGATTCACATTTTTTTGATACTTTTCTCACGGCAACAAGTGGGAAATCAAATACTAAATCACCATCCAGTACTTGTTTATCTACTACATGGGCATTCAAGTCCCCAACAACACAGTAAATATGTTCATTAAAATCATAGAAAAATTGTTCCAGTTCAGGAAAATCTACCTCTCATTTTGTGCAATTTAATTAACGTGGTAGGATGAAACAGTAAAGCACAATATTATCGGTTAGAAGTTTAAAGGAATACACCTTCTATAAGCATTATTAGCACTATAAATTCAAGACACATCTATCCAGCACAATACATAATCTCGAAAGAAATAAGTAAAGTTGTTTTGGTTTTCAGCAAGTAAATATTTCTTGTGATTGTAGTATTATCATGAAGTAGCTCTCGAAACATAAATAGTCTTTTGTAATCCTATATCGATAATTCGAAAATGTATCTAGAAATTGAGCTGTTGTTTGAGCAACAGGTAACATTTTTTATCTTTAGTAAAATTCAAACTTTTTCAACCATTTTTGCTTTTTTATTCTCGTTTATAAATTGCAGATATTTTTTAACTCATTTTGTATAAAATGTAAATAAACCCGAAATTAAATACGAAATCAACACATTAAAGTGGATAATATCCTCTGGTATTGTCGCATAGTTGCTCTACTTGCTGAGCATGAGCTATATAGCATTGTAACCACCTTTCGACATTACGTGATACAAGATTCTTTACGAGTATTTCTAAAAACTTCGTTCCCCATTAATTACTTTTAAAATCGTAATAATGATCCAAGTCTGATATATAACAGCAGTTCTTAACATGAATACATGTAAAAAGTTGGTACATAAAATTTTATTAAACATTTGTGCTGCATTTTATCTATATACTATTTTAAGACTGAAGAAATAAAAAATAAGTTAATATATATATAGCGTACACCTTCTACGGTAAGAAACTATATTAGTTATCTATGAGTCTTTAGTCGTGGTTTTTAAGAAAAATTTCATTAATATGCCCATAAGAATCCCAAGTGAAAGTGTCGGTGATTTTCTCCGTATCCTCTGAAAGACTTCGTCATTTTGAAAATAAATTAGGTGCTACCGATGGGCCACACCTATAAAACTTTGTATATTTAATAACTGAGTGCTACCAATAGACCACACTGTGTGATCTTAAAACTAAATGCTATCGATAGATCACGCTGCATAATTTTAGAGTGAAATGCTAACGAAGGCCACACTTTTAATTAAAAAAGCTTAGTGTTACCAATAGGCCAAAACTTGAATTATATAGAAAAACTAATTTTTTACTGATAAGCTACACTTTAGTATATCGAAAAGCAGAGTTTTATTTAATTCCGAAGGTCTTATTTGTAGTGGCGTTCATGATAAATATTCGTTTGGTCATATTGCATTTATTTCTATCTAAATCAAAATGGTTAGTATAACTGTTATATCGTATATTCGGCCCAACAACAAAATATCGTGATGAAGTTTTTGAATTAAATTTATATATATGTGTACTTTATAAACAAACAAATGAACAGTGACTTTATAAAAATCATACCTTCATAAGTGATAAATAAACTTTGGTGATATTAAATGTCATAAGCGACATATTTTCTGAAGGTCTTATCATCACAACCATTCATGGTCGAAGATGAAATCGATAAAGCCTTTGAATTGCTTATCCGAACACCAAACCTAAAAAATCCCATAGGCCTATAAGTTTGACTACATTTCTTTTAAAAACTATGGAGAAGATAGTGGAAAGGCATATAAGGGAAGAGTATTTATCTATAAATCCACTCCACGCCAACCAATACGCCTACCAACAAAATAAATCCACCACACATGCATTACTCAGTCTTACTAATAAAATACAGGAGTCTGTAGATTGCAAAGAATATGCGGTGGGATGCTTTCTTGATATTGAGGGAGCGTTTGATAATACTGATCACTCACATATCGAAAGATGCCTCCATGACATAGGAGTAGATGATACGACACGCACATGGATAAGCAATGTACTAAGAAATAGAATGGTTAAATCCACTCTCGGCAATGCCGAAATAAAAGCACATACTGTAAAAGGATGCCCACAAGGGGGTGTATTATCCCCACTCCTGTGGTCAATTGCAGTAGACGAGCTCTTGCATCGACTCAGTGCCAAACATTTCGAGGCACAAGGCTATGCTGACGATATAGTCATACTTGTCAGGGGTAAATATGAAGACATGATCTCATATCGACTTCAACAAGCCCTGAACATCGTTAGTAGATGGTGCAGTGAAGTAGGATTAAATGTAAATCCTAAGAAAACAAGTCTGGTAGTCTTCACAAAGAAAAGGAAGAGAGTACTTTCCAATTACCCATTCTTAAATGGAGAAGAGCTATCATCCGTTACCCAAGTAAAATACCTGGGAATGATTCTAGATGAGAAGTTGACGTGGAATTCTCATGTAGACAATGTCATACGAAGAGCCAGAGAGGCATTATGGACCAGCAGAAACCTCATTGGTAAGCACTGGGGCCTTAATCCAAAACTCAGCCTTTGGATGTACACATCTATTGCCAGACCAATTGTAACTTATGGGTCAGCTATCTGATACAAAAAAGCACAACAGAAGACTGTAATAGATAAACTTCGCAAGCTGCAGAGATTAGCCTGCATAATGACAAGTGGAGCGATGAGAACTACCCCGACAGCAGCCCTAGAGGTTGCATTGGGGCTCCCCCCACTTCACCTACTAGTAAAAAAGGAAGCAATGACTTTTATGGCCAAGCTACAGTTGACTAGCAATCAATCAACAAGACTACTCGATAACTCCCTGTTAGGTAGGGAAATGCAAAGAGAGGAAGGACTAAATATCACCATATCTGACATTTGCTTACCTAAATTCAACTTTCACCAAAAGTTCCTAATACTAATACCAGACAGAAATGAATGGGAACGGAACATACCTCCATTCGCTGGAGACTACTATCTGTGGTACACGGATGGCTCCAAAACGATGGAAGGAGTGGGGGCGGGAGTATATGGAGTAAGACCTAAAGAGGAAATATTTGCGAGTATGAGTAAAGAAAACTAAGTTTTTCAGGCTGAAGTACACGCAATTGAATTATGTCTCAGGGTATATAAAGGTAAACCCGTCACGGGAAAAAAACATATATATCTTTTCTGACAGTAAATCGGCACTCCTGGCACTACGCTCACCTCGAGTAACCTCAAAAATAGTGTGGGAATGTCTTCTACTTCTCAAAGACCTTGCTAAAAGAACAGAGTCCACTTAATATGGATTCCAGGGCACAGCGGTTTTGAGGGAAACGAAAAAGCAGATGAACTAGCGAGAAAAGGGGCGGCCTCATACTATATTGGGCCACAACCATTCTGCGGTCGTTCGTGGAGCTTTTTCAAACTTAAAACTAATGAATGACTGAAAAGAGCAGCTCAGAATGATTGGGATAATACAGTTACCTGCAGACAAGCAAAAGAATCCATGCCGTTTCGATTAAAAGCCAGAACTAGGGAGCTACTTATGCTGAACAGAAGTGGCATCCGACTTGTCACAGGTTTTCTAACTGGACACTGCGGAGTTAAAAAACATTTATTGAATCTAGGTATTACTGGAGACGATAGCTGTAGACTTTGTTACGAAGAAGAGGAAACAGCAGGACACATATTGTGTCACTGTGATAGTCTTGCAAGACTCAGACTTCGCTACTTATCCATTGCCTATCCGCTTATAACGGAATTAGGCAACATCTCTCCAAAGGACATACTGGCATTCTTAACTGCTACTCGTCTATGGAACTGAAGCGGGCATGTCACAATAATCCTCGAAGATGCAGTGACGCGGTGACTACTTCCCAACCTTTCTTTTGAAAAAAAAAAAAAAAAAAAACCTAAAAAATAAGGAACGGTTTGATCGGAAATGTAGTATTACAGCATGTTCATAAATGCAACTTCTGAATTTTTATTCTTTTTTGTTTATAATGCAATTTTTTATATACTACTTCATTTAGTTGCATTCCCGAACAAACTTAATATGAATATTAAGTCAAGTCCATTCATAATGGCACAGCTGAGTACAGCTTTCATGACAAAACCACCGATTATTCAAGTCATAACATAATTCTACAGGTGTAAAGACCATCTAGACGAAACAATTATTCTTTATGGAAAGAAACAAACAAATTCAAATCTTCAATGGAATTTAAACTATTAATTCGCAAACATGATCGAAGTTAGGCTCGTACCCTAAGGAAATCTGCAATATATTTTTGAACCAAACCTACAGCTTGTTAATATTTAAGTAAATGTACTTACGTCTTTTAGCGGATGTAAGCTACAATCTTGAAATAAGCTTTTGGGGATTGAAGGATGCTTTTACCAACGTAAGTTTCAATAAACTCTTGATTATGATTA
>NC_051847.1:102164977-102288356 GCF_002237135.1 Teleopsis dalmanni | reverse complement strand
TCACCATTTAATTTTGGAAGCCGTATCTATATTATTACTGGATCTCAACTTGACGTGTCCACATTTAAATTACGTATACAATAAAACACTTCTCTAAAATCACCCATTAATGTTTTTAAATCCTGTGCATTTTCGTTTCTTATTGCTCTGAGCGACAATAACTTATTAATAATGAATGATCAATAAGGAATGATGCTGACTACGATCCCTGAGGAGCCATTTGCTACCATCACAGCCGATTTTATAGGATCACTACCGCGATCGAAAAATGGAAATACAATGCTACTGGTGATACTAGATAAATTTTCGAAATGAACGGAGTTGATACCCACATGTCTAGCGACATCCGACAATGTGATCAAAGCGTTGAGAGAAAGAATATTAGCCAATTCATTAGTAATGTTTTCAAGCAGTGGTTGGTAAAGATGGGTATTACACACAGAACCACAGCATCGTACATGCCACAGGAGAATCCTACTGAGCGTGCGAACCGAACTATTAAGACACTGATGTCACAAACGGCACGCGACGAACATCGTACGTGGGACGAGATGCTGCTGAAAATCACTTTAGCCATTAACACTGCGAAATCGGATTCAACAAATTACACTCCAGCCTATCTAGTGCAATGGCGAGTGTTGAGACTCCCCGCCAACTTGTTCGTCGAATGCACCCCAGGAACAGGAAATCTGCAAGTAACCCCTGCAGTGAAAGCCGAGAAACTACAACGAGTGTTCAAAATCAACCAACATAATCTACAACAAGTCGCAACAAATCAGGCGAAGTATTATAACTTGCGTCGTCGGAATTGGAGGCCGTGGATAAATCAATTAGTGTGGGTTAGACAACATTCCCTCTCAAATGCCAAAAACTATTTTTCAGCGAAACTTGCACCAAAATTCGACGGTCCATTCAAAGTACAAAAATTTATATCGCCAGTGTTAGTAGAGCTTAGCGCAGAAAATACAGCAACATTAACTAAGGCGCATATTGCCGACCTTAGGGTGCACTATGGTTATCCTTAAAATATAAAGGACATTAACACTTATGTACCGGCAAAGTAACTGCAACATAAAACAAATACCCGCTATCTATTCAAGTATTTAAAGAACGTGTGCCATGAGGAAGTTCTCAGTCGTCTTTTGAACTAACAACGAAATTTGAAATTTCCGCGGAAAAGTTTCGCACAAGAATGATCGAAATAAACAACAGTAGAACAAAATGTCAATACTTGCCGAAGCCTGCAGCAATCAATAAAAACTCCAAGAATATGTTGATGCAAAGTACAAAAAAATCGTCAAGCGTAAGGTGGGTCCAAGTGACTCCAGCCAGCACCAACATCCAATAGCTGAAAATAGTCAAGCGATTCCAGGTATTACTTCAAGTGACAGGAATCAAGCATCTACGGCTCAAGGGAGGAGGTTAAAAATAAGAGCGTAGTAATCACAGCAGCGGAACCTTCTGCAAAAGGAATAGGTAATTATGTCGCTAATACAAAAAATCCAACGTGTTACGTTACATCACTAATGGTAGGAACAATATCGACAGAACCCAGTTCCAGTGAATCCTGCATAACTCACGCAATGGAACAAGAGGATGTGATTGATCTCGACTACGACTGACAACAAATGGAGCTGGAGGAGAATGAGATCGCACGCCCCAAACAAAAAAGGGTTTGCATCACTTGGCCGGCGGAGCTGGAATCGACTATACGCGACGCACTTACTTAACATATAAAAGTTAAACGAATTACCTACCGTCGAACGTTCAACAATGTACTGTATCTGGTGCGAATTTACCGTCAAGATCTCGTGACTGTCCATAGTCTCCACAAACCGTAAGAAGGAGAGGAATGTACATAAATAAACACTCTACACCTCATTAATTTTTTTATATCCAAAATTGTTGTTATGAAGTCTCTGTTATATATGAATAAAATTGAGAAAATATATTTTATGAGAAATATCTGATACGTATCTTAATGGTCTTGTTTTTAATAAATTAACCCACGTTGGAATTTAATATTTCTGTTGTATAGATTTCCAACAACAATTACCCAGACTACCCACAACAGCAACACGTGAAGTAGTCTGAAGTTAGGAAAATTAAAATTAACATTAAATTGGTAAAATCATAAATACACACCTTCTGGATTTACCACAGCTACTTTAATGTACTTATAAATTATTTACTTGCACATTATTTTTTATAAATCAATAAACGACGTTAAAAATTACAAATACCGGTGCTGGTTATAAAGTCAAAACCAAATAGACTGTTAGAACTCCACTCCATACCCAAAGGTTAATGTGCGTAAAATGTTTGTAAACTTGCTTTGGTCGTTGCAACCGTGCAGCTATAATTAGAAAATGCAACCCAGTGCACACATGAACTGTCAGTTCATGTGTCAGCTGATTGTCATTTGTGCTGGGCTTTTGTTTTTGAGTTCCGGTAGAGGCAAGGCGGTTGTCACGACCAAAAGTAAGTGAAAAAATAATTAATTTTAAGTATTAGAAATTAATAAATTTGTTTTAAGATTTTAAAGCATTACATTACATTACATTACATCACAATACACACAAATAACTTGTTTTGCTATTAAAAATTGGTCAATAACAAACTTTAAAATTTTTGTGGCAAGCTGTAAAAATCTTGCGGTAATCGAGAAAAGAAAATAGTGTGGCGATTTGCCTGGAAAGAAATCCGAAAAAATCCTTTTAATCGGGAACACATATAAAAAGAAAAATATGTCATCCGGCAGCCAGAAGTCGACTGTACAATGTGCCGTGTGCAAAAAGGTGAAGACTGGAAAGATGGTGCAATGCGACGCATGTGACCAATGGAGTCATTTTGCATGCGTGGGCGTAGATGACAGCATTGCAGACCTGCCTTGGAGTTGCGAAAAATGCAACACGGTAATGCAGGTTTCAGAAGCGGTTCCGAATAAGGCACCAAGTGAGGAGGACTTGGTAAGTAAGGGCGGTTCAATCATGTCAAGAAACAGCATGAGAATCGAACTGCAGTACTTAGAAGAGCAAAGAAAAGCCGAAATGAAATATATAGAAAAGAAACGTACAATAATGCTGAAGTATGTAGGCGAGGATGATGTTAAGGGTGAAGGCATGAGTGAGGTAAGGACACATAGGACGCTAGAATGGGTGAAGAAGCAGGTTGGTATGAACAACGATGACAGCAAGCCAAACGAAGGTTGTGGTGTTCAGTTGGGTGGTTCAGCTGATAGGGCGGAAGCCCAAGCAGTATCGAAAGTTATACCGGCGCTGATGATAGAACAAATTAATGCGCGTCATGTCGTTCCACGAGATTTGCCTATATTTACCGGAAAACCGGAAGAGTGGCCACTTTTCTACAGCAGTTTCAGCAATTCAACACGTTTATGCGGTTTCAGTGAAGACGAGAATCTTTTACGATTGCAACGTGCCCTTAAGGGTAAGGCACTTGAATATGTTAGCAGTAGGCTCATGATACCAGCATTAGTGCCGGAAATAATGTCAACTCTTCAAATGGTATTTGGAAGACCAGAACACATAATCAATAACTTAATTACTAAAATTCGAGCAGTGTACATTAATATAAATAAATTGGACACAATTGTTACGTTCGCCTTAGAGGTAAAAAATTTGATCGCAACTATGGAGGCTTCAGAGTTACATTCACCCTTAGTGAACCCGTTGCTTATCCAAGAGCTTGTGGAAAAACTACCACCGCAGATGCGATTGCAGTGGGCTGTTGCATCGCGTAATATCAATGTAACACTTAAAACATTCGGCAACTGGATATATGAACTAGCAGAAGCAGCAAGTAATGTATCGCCCGTTTTTAGTGCTGGAGCCAGTGTAGATAATGAAAGGCGCAAAGCGCAACGCATTAATTTTCACGAAGAAGAACCTCAGGGTGCAGTAGGCGATAAGCACAAAATTCTAGCATGCTTTTATTGCAAGGAGGCACATGCGTTGAAAAAGTGTGCAAAGTTTAGAACACTAAAAACAGACGCGAGGTGGAACGTAGTGCGTGAAATGAGACTATGTGGAAGATGTCTACTGCAGCATGATTTTCGAACGTGCAAGAGCACCCGAGAGTGCGATATACACAATTGCAACATGAAACATCACCCATTGCTACATAAACAAACAAGTTCAACTGCAAGTGGGGCAAATGAAACGTTGGCGGTTCATCATCAACTAACTTCACAAGCGCTGTATAGAATTGTTCCAGTTACAATATATGGAAATGGTGTTACCTGCAACATTTATGCCTTTCTGGATGACGGATCTGGTCCAACGTTAATAGAAAAAGACGTATTAAGACAACTGCGGATTAAAGGTGAAATGAAAGATCTTTGTTTACGATGGACAGATGGTACGGTACGCAAGGAACCTGATTCTGAGCTGGTCAACCTGCAAGTCTCCAAAATACGCGAAGGTAAAAGGTATTCGTTGTGCAATGTGCGTTCAGTAGCTAAGCTGGAGCTACCCGAGCAATCTTTAAATATGACAGAACTTACCGATAAGTATAAACATTTAAAGGGACTACCAGTAGAATCGTATCAAAACGTTAGGCCTCGAATGATAAACGGCCTAAGCAATAAAGAGGTAGCTATGCCAATGAAGTTCAGAGAGGGAGGCAAGAATGAGCCAGCTGCAACGAAAACTCGACTCGGTTGGACCATATATGGAATAATTAAGCACGAACCTAATACTATTAGGGAAACGTTAAATTTACACATCTGTGAATGCGATGATGATCTAAGTTTGCAGCGTTTAGTGAAAGATTTTGTCAGTAATGAAAACGTTATTGAAAGTAAGAAAAAACTAGAAAATATGGAGTTGGAACAACAAAGAAGTATGCAATCAAAAATAAGTCGAAATGGTGAATACTTTGTAACAAGATTGCTTTGGAAATCAAATAACATTACTATGCCGGATAATTACTTAATGGCGTTGCGTAGACTTCAGTGCTTTGAGCGCAAGCTGCAATCCAATGTAACATTGCAAAGCTGGGTATGTGATCACATCGATGACATGAAGGCGAAAGGTTATAAACGCCAGCTGAAACCTAACGAAGCCGAGGGGTGTTATCCACGTAAATGGTACCTACCGATGTTTACAGTCAGTAATCCGAATAAACCACAAAAGCAAAGACTAGTGTGGGATGCAGCTGCACAATATGACGGAGTCTCGTTAAATGCGTGTTTGGAGAAAGGTCCAGATCTGCTCACTTCGTTGGTAGATGTTCTTGTTAATTTCAGAATCGGAAAAATTGGTAGAAGTGGCGACATTAAAGAGATGTTTCATCGAGTACTCGTGAAAGAAGAAGATCAACATTCACAACGCTTCCTGTGGAGAAATTGTGACGATAGCAGACCACCAGACGTTTATTTGCTACAAGTTATGAGTTTTGGGGCAACATGTTCACCATCGTTGGCACAACTGGTAAAAAATAGTAATGCCCGCGAATACGAAACCGAGTTTCCGCGAGCAGTGAAATGTATTTTACAAAGGCATTATGTAGATGACATGCTGGATAGCGTCGACACAGTGGAGGAAGCGATTAATCTAGTCAATGAGGTTAGAAATATTCATAAGAAAGCAAATTTCCATATTCGCAATTGGGTTTCAAATTCTAACGCAGTGCTGAAAGCTATAGGTAACCAAGGCCAGGAATTTCAATTTTGCTCGGCTGGAAGGCGTATAGACCATACATTTGAGGCAGAGAAGGTATTGGGAATCCTTGGCAAACCGACACTGATATGCTCACATTTGATCTGAAGTTTACCAAAGCCACTGAGGATGTTCTAAGTGGATATAGATTACCTACGAAGAGAGAGTTGCTACGATTGATGATGTCAATATTCGACCCTTTAGGGATGCTTACCTTTTACATTATTGACGTAAAAATTTTGTTTCAAAAAGTTTGGCGAAGTGGAGTTAGCTGGGATGACGCTATTCCTAATGAGCTAGTTGATGAGTGGAACAAATGGCTGTCGCTGCTTGGCGGTGTGAAAAATGTGAAGATACCGAGATGTTACTTCGCTTCGGTTAATAAGGATGCAGACTCCATTGAATTGCATGTCTTTGTGGACGCAAGTGAGGTTGCATATGCAGCGGTGGTGTACCTAAGAGCGAAGAATCGCAACAACATAGATGTTTCATTGATATGTTCTAAAGCAAAAGTTGCACCATTACGACCAATATCAATTCCAAGACTGGAACTACTCGCGGGGGAATTGGGAGCACGCTTAGGAAACAACATAAAAAGGGCAATAGATTTGAAAGTGACCAGTATAACGTATTGGAGCGATTCAAAGGCTGTTCTATCGTGGATAAAATCTGACCCACGAGATTACAAACAATTTGTAATGTTCCGCATAGCAGAAATCCAGGAGTTGTCCGAAGCAGAACAATGGCGGTACATTCCTACAAAATTAAATGTTGCGGACTTGGCTACAAAACAAACTAGTAATCTAGACTTTACTTGGAAAAACCCTTGGTATAAGGGACCGAAGTTCCTGTATGAAGCAGAAACTTGTTGGCCAAATAATGTTGGCGTACAGAAATATAACGAAGATGCTGAAATCAGAAAGCAACGATTGTTGGTGGCTCATGTAGCAGAGGAGGAACCTCTCATAGATGTCTACCGATTTTCAAAGTGGGAACGTTTAGTTCGATGCATGGCCTATGTGAAAAGATTTATGTCTTTACTATCAACTAATGAAATGAAAAAGAAGAAATCTGTAAACCAATGCTTGTCAGTTGAGGAACTGAAATGGAGTGAAAATTTCTTGTACCAGACAGCCCAGTTACAGGATTACAAGAAAGAAATGACCGCATTAAATAGAGACACTAATATTACTCTTTCTAAAATTAGCCCTTTGCGAAAACTTTCACCATTCATAGATGCACAGAATGTTTTAAGATTAAAAGGTAGATTAGATAAAGCCGTATGCATCGATGATTCAACCAAATTCCCAATTATACTATCAAGGAAAAACTACATAACTAAGTTGATCGTAGACTGGTATCATCGAAAATGGAAACATCTAAATCATGAAACGGTGGTTAACGAAATCTTTCAGAAATACCACATTCCGGGACTGCGTAGACTGTTAAAGCAGGTAAGAAATAATTGCCAACATTGCAAGGTTCGCGATGCGAGTCCAAAGCCGCCGGAGATGAGTGTGTTACCAGAAGCACGACTATCAGCATACTCCCGACCATTCTCACATGTTGGAATAGATTATTTTGGCCCGTATACTGTAACAGTAGGAAGGCGCTCAGAGAAGCGCTATGGCGTCGTTTTTACATGCCTTACGTGTCGAGCAGTGCATTTGGAGATAGCTTATAGCCTGTCAGCCAGCTCGTGTTGTATAGTGATACGAAATTTCATAGCCCGAAGAGGAGTGCCGAATGTCATCTATAGTGACAATGGAACAAACTTAACAGCAGCTGAAAAGGAGTTACGAGAATCAATAAAAAACGTGGACTTCAATGAATTGCAAGCTGAATTTACAAGTCCGGAAACACAATGGGTTTTTCTTCCACCAGCTGCGCCGCACATGGGTGGAGCGTGGGAGCGGATGGTGCGATCCATAAAAACAGTGTTAGGAGCAATAATAAGCCCGCAAGCAAAAATTAATGATGAAAAGATGCATAACCTGTTCTGCGAGGTAGAATCAATCATAAATAGCAGACCGCTCACTTATTTGTCGATTGAAACAGCAAGCGAAGAAGCGTTAACTCCGAATCATTTCTTGTTGGGGTCATCTTCCGGGAACAAGCCGCCGGGGAAGTTCGATACTAACGACGAGCACGTGAAATCCTCCTGGAGGCATTCGCAATACCTTGCCGATCGGTTCTGGAAAAAATGGATACAAGAGGTGCTTCCAACGATGACAAGACGGACGAAATGGTTTGGTAAGATAAAACCCATCGAAGCAGGTGATGTCGTCATTATTGTTGACCCAAATTCTCCTCGCTACACATGGCCGAAAGGAATTGTAATTAGTGCCATTAAAGCAAGGGACGGGCAGACCAGGAGCGCCATAGTGCAGACTACTCGAGGGCAATATCATAGACCTGCTGCAAAATTAGCCGTATTAGATGTTCGTGGAGCGGCAGTTTAGAGTAAGTCGTATTCTTATTAAAGAGATACTGGGGGGAGAATGTTAGAACTCCACTCCATACCCAAAGGTTAATGTGCGTAAAATGTTTGTAAACTTGCTTTGGTCGTTGCAACCGTGCAGCTATAATTAGAAAATGCAACCCAGTGCACACATGAACTGTCAGTTCATGTGTCAGCTGATTGTCATTTGTGCTGGGCTTTTGTTTTTGAGTTCCGGTAGAGGCAAGGCGGTTGTCACGACCAAAAGTAAGTGAAAAAATAATTAATTTTAAGTATTAGAAATTAATAAATTTGTTTTAAGATTTTAAAGCATTACATTACATCACAATACACACAAATAACTTGTTTTGCTATTAAAAATTGGTCAATAACACTATTAAAATAAATTTATTAAAATATATTCGGAAAACTAATCAACTCTTGTGGATAAAATAAAAAAATAAAACTTTGAAAATATTAAATTTATTGTAATAATTTTATTATAATAATAATTTTATTAAAATATATTCAAAAATCTGATCATTTTTAGTTACTTTTATATTAAATTAAACCATTTTTAATACTTTTTTAACTTGTCTCCCCAACAATTTGCTTGAGAAAGAATTTGTGCAAAATTGGGAAAAAACTCCCATTCCTATACAATTCAGAATAGCAAAATTGGGAACAAGGAACAAAACTCCCAATCCCAAATTATACAGTATAGCAAACTTGGGAACAGGGAACAAACTCCCATTCCCATGCGATTCAGAATAGGCCTGATTGATTCATTTACAAATGAGTTGCAAAGAATTGTTAAGAATAAAGCATATTCTACAAGTAAATAATGCATTGTTCTATTTTAATTAAATAAACAAATTCAACTTAATTTTATATATTCAAATTATTTGAATTTAATAAATTCTGAAACAACACTTTTTCAATAATATAAAAGCGGGAATAATTAAATATATTAATAATGACATATTAAATAAATAAATACATAAAACAAATAATAAATATATCAAATAAATAATAAATAAATATTAATGTAGATTTGTTTATATTTTTACTTTATAGTTTTTTTTAACACATTTGCATTAAAAAACGTTCCACTTTTATTTTTTACATACATTCCTCAATGAACCAGTTCAATTCCTGGTTCACCCCATTGTTTCTGTTTTGCATGTAAAATTGAGCGGATCATGTTTGCTGAAACGCAGCTATTGTATACAACACAATAAAAGATATGTCAAAAAAATGACAATACATTTTGAAAGTGATGCCAATTTTTTTTGAATTGGACTAAATGTTGTTTTTTTACAACTCGGGAAAAAAATTAGGGCTTATATCATATAAAAACTAAATTAAAATAATAATTATATCACTTGTAAGAGACGGCGGCAGAGAAACCGTAACTGATCAACGGCTGCGCTTGTATACCTTCAAAAGGAGAACTGTCACAATATTTTCTGTCGGTCTGGAGGCAACAGTTGAAAGCCCCAATATCAGAATCGGATGGGGTAGGCAAATCACCTGCCGATCTTAAACCAACTGACCAACGAAACCGCAGTAAATAATAATAGAAATGGCAACAACTTTTCGATGACGATCTTGAGCATGAAAACTAACACACGAGGACGCTTTTAGAATCAGGAAAGTGAGGACGCTTTTAGAATTATCGCAACTTGCGCACCTGTGCAATGAATTTTAAAACGATAAACTTAACTTCTAAAGCCTTTCCGAAGTATGTTGGCGTGACACTGGTGACCAAACAACAGTAGTCAGCCACACCATAATTTTCTCTGATAGTAGAATGAACCAGCCGAGTCGGGTTTTTGTTCTCAAGACAGACTTGCAATGCACTGATGAGCTAGTAGGCTTTCTGAGACAGGATCCTTTCCATAAGGTTACGGACCCGAGCCAGAAATTTGTCTTTCATTCAATGCTACGCATTTACCGAAGATGCAGACTTTTCCATTAAGAAAGAGTTTTACAATACCTTTGATAGAGCTACTTCATGTGTTCAACGAAGCGATATACTAATTGTCACGGATGATTTAATACTTAAGTTAACGTTGAAAACACGGGCCTAGAAAACTGTATGGACAAACATGGCATCGGCAGGAAAATAGAAAATGGTTCGAGTTGTACTGGAATGTGCGCAACGAGCAACTTGGTCATAGGAAGGACAATATTTCCGAACAAGTCCATATATAAAATCATATGGGTATCGCGAGATCATAAAACTGAATATCAAATCGATCACCTCACCATCCCTAAGAAACTGCATGGATCTCTGCTGGATATACGGAATTGCAGAGGAGCAGATCTTTTTAGCGATCACCACCTAATCATCGCCAACATCCGCTAAAAAATAAGTGACAACAAACCCAAAATGCCGAAGAAAATTAATATCCAAAAACTTGAAAAATTCAATATTATTACCATCTGTCATCTATAATCGTTAACGCTCACAATGGATATCAGATGAAACGTAGTGCTTAACTGAAAACAGAGAGACTAAGAAAGCTGAGAAAAATCATGCACGAACGCGGGCCAACAGACTTTTAACAGTATTAACAGTAACACTGCGCAGAGAACAAGCTGGATTCCGACCTTACAACTCTTGTATTGATCACATAAACAGCCTAAGAGTAACCGTTAAATAGTCTGTGGAATGGAGATCACCTCTCTATTTCTTATTTATAGACTTCAAAAAGGCCTTTGATACATTATTTCACACCGTTATTTAGAATGCGCTTGCTCAAAAGGGCGGATGTCAGTTGTCGGGTACTGCACGAGAAAGATCTAAGCAACAAAATACTTATAAAAACCTGTGTTCGACAGGGTTGCGTAATATCGCCGTTGCTGCTCAACATCGTTCAACAACATGGTTTTGGCAGAGGCATTGGGCCAAGGTGACGAAATTATTTGGGGTTTTCAAGATCGCTTGCCTGATCTTGATTACGCCGATGAATTGCGTCTGCTGACACACAGATATAATGACATGTCTCGCAACCTAAATCGTTTAGTAACTGCGGGAAACAGAGCGGGACGTAAAATCAATGATGCCAAAATAAAAGTTAAGCGCATTAATGCTTTCGTGCAAGATCCATTCATTATAAATAACTGCAGTGTTGAGGATATAATCTTTTTGCTATCTTGGAAGAATCATGTCAACAAATCGTGGATCCAGTGCTGACATTGAGAACGGTATCAAAAAGTCAAAACAAGAGTTTGGTCGCTAAAATAAACTCTGGAGACCATCTCAGCTATCGCACCGGACTAAAATACGAACATAAATCCTGTCTGCTATATGGATGTTAATACTGGAATATTTCTCCAAACAGCATAAATGCACTACAAGTTTTCCTAAATAAATCATTACGCAAAATCGTTAAAGTATTCTGGCCAAATACAATTTCAAATGAACGTCTGTGGTCTTCAACACAACAAACTCCTATAACAAACGAAATCAAAAAACGCAAATGGGAAGGGGTCGGCCACACTTTGCGTAGACCAAAAGATCACAAGAATGACAATTGAGTGAAACCCGATGGGTAGCAAAAGAAGGGGCAGACCTGCACTCACTTGGAGAAGGCATATTAATATGGAAATGTAACACATGCGGAAAAGCTGTGGAGAATTAAAGCTATTAGCCAACAATAGTACCGAGTGGAAGATCTTTCTTGCAGCCCTCTGCTCTTCCTCAGAGTTAAAGAATACAATTATCTATATATGCTTGGTACAAAAGAATTCGCGCTTGGTGTAATACAAGTTAAAGGTATGTGTTTTCAGTAGTTGCAAAGCGGTTATGCAGTTTCGCAAGTAATATTATAAGGAAGTTTAAAACGCATAGTTTTGTATGAAGCGTTAAAATTTCCATCTATTTTGTTATGGCTTCTGGAAATTATTGTGCTATGATTTTTTTACAGCCAAACAGGCATGCTGCAATTAAGAAAATTTATTGATCTTGAACACAACAAAATTGATGCTATCCTTAACAGAACTTTTTACAGAACACTGTGGGCTCAGTTACTACATGAAGAATATAGATGTGGAAGAAAATAATTCCTGTCGACTCATGAGGAAAAGGAAACATCAGAACATGTTCTACGCAACTGCCTGGCAGCGGCAAGACGTAGACGTAGCTATTATTAAACCGGGAATATTAAATAGATAAAATTAAGCCCATAGCAATAACGGCATTATTAACCAGTTTAGAATTATTTCAGTTGGGCATTTAGGCACACAATAGATTTTTGATTTAGTGGCACATTCATAGCCCATTGTTAAGTCTCCTTAACGTAAGGCTTGGTTTAATTTTAAAGGCTTCATCAACTTAACGTTGTCAAACACTAGAAATCAGCTGTTTGGCAACAAATGGAGAATGAAGTAAGCTTTAAGCTAGACTAGAGACATGAGAGCAGCTTCCGTTTTGGGTTTTAAGCTAAGAAACTTTCTTTTTGGTTTGAATCGTTCAACGGGTAACAACGCCTTGTAGCAAATAATTTCACATTAATAAAATTCGCATGAAAATAGTTAGATTTATGTAAAACGATTAACAAGAAATAAAGATTAAAATATATTTACAATAATTGTGTTATGCATTCAAAATATATCAATAAGGAAAACTACGAGTTCAAGTGCTCGGCAGTTTTACTATCGTTTAAACAAAATATTAAAATATATCATCCAACTCGTTCATTGTGCGTGTTGGAAGCGTGATATAAACAAATTGCAGATCAAATAAAAACAAATGCGTTTTTATCACCCATTATTTAATAATAATATCGAGTTCATATGCTAATATAAATATGCGTGACATGCGCCTCGAACAAATAAACAGAGGGCGAATATGGAAGTAGATAAAGTATGCCGTTAATTCACTTTAGGACAAATAGTTTATTTCATGTCAGGAGTCGCAAAATCAGACTGGGAAAATTGTAGAGCGATTGTGAAGGCTGTACTGCCGTATTCTACATAATACCAAATATACTACATGCCATGTACTATATAGAATACATATACATGACATGTATTCTCCATGCCATTTATACCAAATTGGATCATATTTAGATAATGCGGATCATTGAACGGCAACACCGATTAAAGATTTCGAATTTGAACGATTATTGGTAGAAAACATATGTTGTGTATATCACAATATTCTCTTCAAATGTAAACAAATATGAACAATAAATTATTTTATTTTATATACCACGTAAAAATTCCGTAGAAATCCAAGATAAAGGAATAAATTTATTATTAATAAAACTTATTATATGGCGATCTTGCCATTCTATTATTAAAATTTAAATTTATTACATAAAGAAAAAATTAATATTACGATTATAATAAATTTATAACATGGCGATCCTGCCATGCTATTATTCAAATTTATGCATTAAAATAAATTCAAATAAAAGATATAATTAATTTATTACATACATCGCTGCGAGGTAACGTAAGACCAATCAAACAGACTAGTAAATTATTAGATGAGAATCACAGAATCAAAGTAAATCTACATCAATCTTCGAAGGTATTCATAAATATATATCAAAATGCAACATGTGAGCCGCAGATCCAATCGCTCTCGAACACCTCGCGAACAGTTTTCACGGCATCCATGGTGGCTGAGAAGATCGCATTGTGTAATGTAATATCTTTCATGTAAGTGAGTCATGTAATCAATTGAAATAAAATAAAGGACATAACATTACTAGGGAGTCGTCTTGAAATTGGTCACACAATGTTCTCATTCTGCACGTTGTCAGGGTGGTACCCAGCTAAGAACAGAAAAAATTGAGTAAGTGTCCTTAGCTTCTCAATAGCTACATATCACCAAATACTTTTTGATGAAGATATGAAGGTCCCCTAAACCCGGAGGCGTTACACTAACCGTGCTCATCAGGCATAGGTGTGCAGTCAAGAGATCTGTCTAACTGTATCTTTGCGGAGTCTCTCCAATACACTCCACCTTGGGAAGTAAGTATGTTGTACCCATTATATGGGACGCTGCTATGGTGGTCACTTTTTTCGTTCAATTTTAATCGGGACCGCTGTGCCAGTCTTGTCGGATAAGAAGACGATTATGCTACGAATATGGACTCTTTCGGTATTGTCCTTTATCAACCAAAACTTCGAACAGCATTTTGTCTATCAGTCGTAGTAGACCGAATACAAACCACATGCTAACGCTCTAAATTATAAGTCTCAGTATTAAGGGTAAGTTGAAAATGGATATTCCCATATTAGATAAACAGTTTTAACGTAATCCTAGGAAAGCAAATTGGGATATTTTAGTACACTCTCGATTAGGTGATTCAAGAGCACATTTTATCTTCTTTTAAAGCATCGTTACCTCGGTTTTATGTAAAAAAATATAGGCCCCCATAGTGAAGCGAGAAGCTCTTTTTGCTCCGCAAGAATGCATGAAAAGCTTTTAACAAAAGCTATCGTACCAAGGTGTGGTCTCCGTATAGGAATGCTGTAAAGGTTTCCAAAAAGGCACTACTGGAATCCAAGAAAGTGACATGGAATTCTCATTGCTGCAAATAAAAGTATTAAATGCCTCTCCCTCATTAATAAAGCTGATGGAAGTCCAGTTTAATCATTAACTGAACTTTTTCACAATTAATAGATACCCATTATCCCGGCCCTTCTATCAATTCTCTGAAGGTACTACCTAAACTATCGTTTAGCTGACTCTGGTCAAACTGTACATTCAGTGGTATCCTTAAGAAGGATCAAAATAGCAATCGACTCCTTCTCCCCATTCAAAAGTTTTGGTCCCGATGGGCTCTTACCAATCATGTTACAATCTCTGGGAGATGTAGCTGTAAATTAGCTCTCTACGATTTTCTGCAGCTGCCTTTCACTCAATCATCTACAAAGCTCCTTCCTGGAGACATGTTAGAGTAGTGTTTATTCCAAAGACATGTTACCGTACGGAAAAGGACTACAGGCTTATTAGTCTTACTTCATTTTTGCTTAAGACTATAAGAAGATTGATTAGTGCTCATGTCAGATTGACACCAAGTTTCGTGAACTTATCGAGCTGTCAGCATGCTTATCTTCTGCACTAGGTAGTAACCGTTGTGGAAAAGTTTTTAGGATACAAATAATTTCTTTAGTCGCTCTTTTGTATGTCTAATACAAGGAGCTTTTAATAACGTCAGTGTGGAGACCATTCAGGGGGTCACATATCAGAATCTTAGTAAATTGTCGTCAAAGGGTAATGTAGGCATAAACCCTTCTAAGACAGAAGTGTTTCTATTTACCAACAAATACAAAACTCCAAACTTTATATTGCCAAGGCTGAACAGCCAAAAACTAGCTCTTTTGCACAAAAGTAAGTATCTAGATGTAATTCTTGACACAAAGCTTAACTGGAGGCCAAACGACGATAAAGAACTCGCAAAGCGTGCGTGGCCTTATGTGTGTGTAAAAAGATGTATGATAAGAGCTGGAGATTACAGCCTAATGTGATTCTCTGGCTATATATAACTATCAGCGCTCGATTGCATTTAGACATAGTAACATTATATCGATCTATCCGATGGATCGGAGTATTGAATCGGACTACTTACGTCCTCGCTTACAGTTCGACTGTAACTTTGCCACTAGATATCCTTCAAGAGGAGAATGATAGACAGGGCTGCTTACAACGCTAGGAAAAATAGCGATCTGTACCGATGGGTCTGACCTCAATATTTCATGCAGACTGTAACGTATGTCTACCAGGACACCAGAACACCTGTTTTGTTTATGTCCAGGCCTGCCCAGAACTAAGCACAGGTTTTTGGGGGACCCCCTCATTAATACACTCAGCGATATCTCCAGTATTAACATTAGCCAGACCTTTGCCTTTATAAATGCTTCTGGCTAGTTCTAGTTCGACCTTCTTCTATCCACTATTACGAGAAATTGTGAATTCAAAACGGCTTTCTTAGCTAATTGAGGAGGATTCGTTTTTCCGTCCACTTTAACTATCTAACTTATAATGCGATGTGGAAAAACACGAAGAATCTTTATTTAAAGGTAAATTAATTATATCTTTTGAAAACATTTTTTATAAAAAGTAATCGAATTGCATTAAGTAAAATTTACGTTATAAAGATGGTATAGAAAAGTACAGTAGTGGTATGACACCAGAGTAAATTCTATCAATAAGTTTATTTGCAATTAGTCACCTGTTGTTATTTTCTGAATAATTGGCAATAGGAAGGACGGGACTCACTCGAGCTACTGAAATCGACAACTAATAAAACAAAGTTATTACTATGCATAGCATCTAAGATAATTTTAACAAAACACTTGCAGAATGTGCCTTAATTGTTGTTGTTGCTTCCAACCCAAATATTTACTTGTTAGCTACATAGCACTTATAAAATAAAAAAATTTCAACTTGCGCCAATTGCACCAAAAATTTCGTTAGTGAATTCAAATAACAACTAAGTACACAAGATGAGTTACTTTTTTCTGTCACTTTTTTATCGTTCTGCCGTTTGGTTCCACTCTTTTTAACTACTTTCATAAAACATATGCTTTGCACATATGATGTATACATACGATAAATCATAGTTTTGATTCATTTTGTATGAAAATTTCATTCATTCTTCAAAACTATTCACTATGGCACAAGTTGGCACTGCAAAATACTGTATTGTGGTGAATAATCGAAGTTAAAATAAACTTGATTTTGTAGATATTACGATTCAATTCTATTTTCAGCTGTTAAAATGCTTATAAAAATCCTCCTGATTTCAACTTGCTTTGCTGTCGATATGAAGAATAATTCGAAATGATAGTTAAAATTCAATTCAAAACTCTCGTGTGCATGCAGTATTACTTTTGCTACGTCTGCGACAACTAATTCAGTTTAAATATGAGCTAATCACTGCACATATGTAATATGTACTACGTTCGACATCTGTATGATTATTTTATCTATGCTGCTACCATAGGTACTAGTACTATTATGAATGTCATAGAAAATTATGGTATGTAAAGTATAGTGTAAGAGTATGTATCCATTGCCTTCATTAAAGCCGTTTATTTAAATTAGGTCACTAATACTATGTTCAGATAGACAAATTTTCTTAAATTTTTTTATTTGGAAAGTATTCGTACTGCTCCACATTAAGCAAATCACATATTTTTTGCGTATAAATTGAATACTAAAAATTATATGCTCAAAACACCATTTGAGTTTGCGAAATTTTTAAAGTTGATTATTATTATTATAAAGCATGGCATTCAGTAATTTCAATAGCTTTATTAGATTTCAGGAATGTGGATTATTATTTTTCACCCTATTTTAACAATTACAATTTTTTCTCTATATTCAAATTTAAAAATTTCCACTACTTTCAAAATATTTTCCCGGTTTTTAATTAATCAGCTGCTTTTAAACATAAATGTCACTTTTTCGTTATCTCAATTTATCTTTTGCTTATAATTTATCTTTCACTTAGTTGCATTTGAAATTTTTATTAATTTCAGACTTCGTTTCAACGAAATTAGAGCCATTTTCCTTAGTTTCGTTCTGACCTTAAAACTAAATTTTATATGTAAAAAATTCAGTAAATTAATTTCACTGAAATAAGGACGATATAAAGATTTTTGGGAAATTAAGATGTTTTTGAACATAGTTATAATGAAGATGATTAGGCAAACAAAGAATTTTTGTGCTTTTTAAATTAGTTAAGATTTAATAAAGGGATATGTCAAATACCATATTGGAAAATATATTTCCCACAAGAGAAGTTATCGAAATTTGATTTATTTGACATATGAAAAAAATATGAATAAACAAGGAAAGTATTTTGTAAAGTGTTTGTTTTTTTTACACTTTCTTTTTAAAGATTTTAAATATTACACATTATCTAATCACATTCACTACCCATACTAACATGAAATCAGCATTATCCCGAAATTGCGGAAAGTAATGTAAAGTGCTTTTTTCAATAATCATTCGATTATTTTTTAATACACTTATAAATCCAATTTTCCATATGTACGTCTTGCTTTTTTGATGTGATGAACAATTTTTTAAACATTATATCCAAATTTTTTTGCATTTTTCGCTTTTTCCATGATCAATTAAATAACAATTAGTGTTAATAATGCACAACAATATATCATCTGCTGACAATTGAAAATTAAACAAACAAAAGCTTTCCTCAAACTTTCAAATATACCAAATCAACTTTTTTTAATGAAACGAACACATCTTAATTTCATTAATATAAGTTCATTTAATTGCGGTGGGAATATGATATGACAGTATGATTAAGCTTAAATTTACGAAGAATGTCGTTCCTTTAAGAAGTGTTCTATGATAACAGATATGTTAAAATGTCATGTGGCAACATTAGAGTTTTGAAGCTTCTGCCCAATGTATGCTTGCTTTAATTTTTAACATGCGCCTTCACTTTGTTGTGTTATTGAAAGCAAGAGTAGTGTGTCTAAAACTGATTTTGTTTTATCTTATCAATAATAATAATTAAAAGTTTCGAAAGATTGAAGTACGAGAAGTATCAACGACTTAAACATGAAAAATATTTGTTGGTATAACTAGAAGTATGACTACAAAACATCGCTGTGTTATGTTTAAAAGCATAAAAACCTTTATAATAAAATAATGGAAATATATAGTAATCATCTGTTATATATTTAATTAAAATTAAATTGAAGAGATATCCCAAAATGTGAAATAATTGGCAAAAGATGTAATTTGAGAGCTCTCTTGTAAGTTTGGTACCAAACTCAACCGGAATATATCAAACATTAATTACAGTTTATTATGAATTAAAAATTAAACTAAGGGGATAGTTTCTTATTGCCTAGTATTGCAGAAATAGCAATTCATTACCTATAAATTTTTTGAAAACATTAAATCACTTGTAAGTGTAATGCGATGTGAATATATTAACATACATATTTTTCTATGAACAGCCAAATTATTCTATAAGCTCAGACAGATTTATATTGATTGTTATTTTTTAATTTCAAAATAATAGAAAAAAATGAATGGTCGTCGCATATCACCGGAGTAGATTGCTATATTCTAAGTTCATGAACATAGCTGGTCAGTCCTTGTAAAATCTACTTTTTTCAAATATAATAGAAATTGGAAATGCTAATATATATTTATACGTATTTGTATTTAAATGATATTATAGCCTTCGTTGCATAAGCAGTGTTAAATTGTCGCTTTGTATTTATTTAGATTGTTCAAAACAAGTAATTATTCCATTCACATATCTAATATTAATTGTACGTACATTTACTCATACATATATATGTGTTCATATGAATATTTAATTGCATAAATATAGAATTAAAAAACCACATGTCACATTTTTAAAGTACAACAATTAACTGGAAACTAATACCAATTTATTGTATTCTGTTTACAATTTAATTGTATATTCAATACAATTTCACAACATCATTAATGTGATGATACACACAACGTTACGTTCAGACAATAGTTTTTTAGTTGCTGCATTGATATGGTTGCAGCATTTATATATGGATCAGTCACTTTCAAAACAACTAATTATATAACGCTAAATATTATACAACTATAACTTTTTTATAAATAAGGAAATATAAAAAACAAAATTTGTTATTGAACAAATTAGATAACGAGTTTTATTCACGTTTTATCTCTGTATATAAATATATATATATGCTTTATTAAATATGATATCTTTGGATGATAATTTTCCGTTTAAAAAGTTCTAATTCGTATTCGGATATAACGCATATCGAACAGATATCGTATATCAGCGAAACCTTTATTTTAGAATTAAAATTTTTATTCTGATAAATTATTTAAAAAATATTTAATTTTACTTAATTTTGGCATTACAGCCTTTGGTAATTGATTAGTCAAATCATTATGAACAAAGTTATTATTATTGTTTTGTATTGGTTTAATTAGTTAACTGTTGTTACAAATAAAAAAAAACAGAAATAACCTAAATTATTTTACATTAATATTGATGTAATTAAATATATCGACTTTAATCTAAAATCGATTTCGAAAACTGACAATTACATATCAAACAACCAATCAACATATACATATTTCTGAATGAAACATACATATAAATAGAAAGAAAAATAACGGTTTTTTAAAAACTGCAATGGGTTAATTCTGAAACTGACATTGACAACTGCGCCCAGATGTATAAAATTATTATACATTAACAAACAGGCGCAAGATTCCATACTTTCTATTTCTTCTTATTGCTGATACTTTTAAATGTCGAGTGGAGGACTATTCACTTGTTAATACCTAGTATTATCTATATTTTACTACAATTTGTGTTTAACTCCTCATTGATCTGCTCAGTCTCCAACAAATATTTTAATTGATATTAAAAATATGAAAATATTTTACTTCTGCTAAAGTTCCGGTATTCTCTCGCTGTGTGAAAATAACATATCATAGTTTTTATTTACCTTGGACAAGAATAACGAAAACAAGTAGATGTCCAACGTAGAACGAATTGTGCAGGTAAAATTCATTGCACAATTTTGGGCTGAAAGAGACTAGAGTCAGTAATTTGCATAAAACTTCAATGATCTTAAAACAATAGCAGTTCGAAGAAAAATGAAAATCAGTTTTTAAATAAACGAACTCAGATATTACTTCGCTTTTTGCTTTATATAGTGTTCTTGTTAAAAATGGCTTGAATTGTCTTCGTTCTCAGGACCACAGTAATAATCCAATTAGTTTTTAATTTTATATATTAATTTTAATAATACTTTGACAATTCGATTTTTAAAAAATTATATAAAATGCACTTATTTGCAATAATGTAATGAGTTACAACTATTAAAAAAATCAAGAAGAATAAAGAAAATCAAAAATAAAATTTTGTGTGACGTGTATAGAGAAGATGTATTGACAGAATGCCGGTAACAAGAATGGTTTGCAAAACTTCGATCAGTCAATTTGGATGTGAAAGCTGCGCTATGTTCCGAAAGACGAGTTAAAGCTGATGAACATAATAATAAGACGTTAATTGATACAAACTAGAAGAAAATAGCTCGTGAGATCTCTGAGAGATCTATAATTTATGG
Organism: Teleopsis dalmanni; assembly: GCF_002237135.1. NCBI lineage: Eukaryota > Metazoa > Arthropoda > Insecta > Diptera > Diopsidae > Teleopsis > Teleopsis dalmanni. Next base: position 102,267,131 of record NC_051847.1, on the reverse strand, counting down.
AATTTGATCGATCATTAACATTAAAATGTCAAGGCTTTTTATTAAAGCACGACATACGGTTTCCTTATGTTCTTACGAAAAGGAATTTGAATCATTGGCTTTACATTTGTGATTTACTTTTTAAGGAAATGATAGATTTTTGAAGAACATCATCACTGGGAACGCGATTAAACTTGTCTACAACAATTTTACAATCAATAGATCATTGAGTAAAAAAATGAACCGCTTAATAGCGCTCCGAAAGCCGAATTCATGAGAACAGTAATGCTATTTTTTAGGATTAAACTACAAAAACAAAAATTCTTTTTTATATTATTTTAATTAATTAAATTTTTGGATGACCTTACATAGTTTCGAGTATTGCCAAATACTCATCATCAGTGGTCTCCCCCAGGTGGACCATTTGTGCTTGGCGATACTGGTGTAGTTCAGTTTAGGTAATCTTTTGAGATAATTTTTGCTGCCACCAAGGATTGTCTCCAGCACATATTGTTGCTTTGAGGCAGTTTTGTTCCGCATTTTACTGCCATCAAAATTACTCTCTCTGTAGAACTATACTTCTAAGTTTACTTGATTATAAGCAGCTATGCCTTGTAAAGTATTGAACTTCTTATAAATCAGTGAAGAGTTTGAAACCTAGAATGGTTTAGACATCAAGAAATTGCAAAAATACAGTTTCAGCCAATTTCATTATCTATTTCTGCAACCACTTTCGAATATGGAAAAATGTTTCAGTAAACATGTCATCAATAAAACGTAGATAAAGAATTGGTCAAAATTAAAACACAATTTTTGGAAGCAAGTATCAACATATATGAAGGAAGTTACATTGGTTGTTAAAAAAGAAGACAATATCTATTATTTCAATGGCTCTTTGGTCGAACTTATAAATTACACAAATATGATGGCGGCATGGTTCAAGTCGTTGAAGGAAAAATATCGTCAGAAGTGTTAAAGTCGCCAATCCATGGATTCGCACTGATACTCACCAACGAAGTAATCTCAAAAATAATCAATCAGTAAAATCTGTTTTATTACAATACTAATTCGCTATTATTTGTTTTACTGATAATTGCATCACCAATTCAAATGTCTTGACTATAATTCGGAAAATTATCCTTTACTATAACTTAACATCTTGGCAAACGGAATTCGAGTGAATTGTGCTTATATCGGACAGCAGATTTTTTCTGCAATGTACTTATTAAAAACTTCAAAATTGCTTGTAATCAATTACAAAAAATAAATCTTCTGTCGTCAAGTGGAAATCCATGAAGAGCATTGAATATAGTAGCTAATTTGATACTCACTTTATTTGGAGTCTTGAATTCTGATAATGAAATATATAAATTTGTAAAAAAGTGATACAAAGTGTTAAGTGAAAAAAAAAATATTCTCCGAAAACTACTTAAAAATCGATTTTCAGTAATCGAATTGACAACCAACATAATTAAACAAAATCGAATAGATAAATAATTTGATATGAAATGATGGTCAATAACCTAAATAAAGTTTAGATAGACTGCCAAGTTATGGCTGTTATAAAAATTTATAGTTCTTGCTGTATTACTTTATATAATAGTGACAAATTGGCTACACATTCAGATAGAATTGATACATATTTAGACGATACATATTTAGATATTAATTATAAAACAATAAATTTACAAATACTTACGCCAGATCTACTTGCAGCAGAAATTTTCACTACCAAGGGACAATTGTGAATATTGGTGTGTTTGCCTTTGAAATGTGTTGATTTGATTAAAATTTATGAACGTGTTTTCTGGCATAATCTAAAAACATTTCATCATTAAATGGTAAACATATTTTTCACTAAATCAAGTCCCTCAAACATGAATAGTAATCTTGTGGCTATACAACCAAAAACTAATATCCTGATAGTAAGTTAACATCGGGATCAATGTATTAAATTCAGCAAAGAATTTGGGTAATTACATATACACCTCGATGATGTAGTGTATGTAATTCCAAAAGATCATTTAATATTATCGTGTGTTTGTGTGTGAAATTCAATTTTTCAACAATAAAATTTCACAAAGTTGTAATATATAGGACTTGACTGATAAAATATTCTTCATACCAATATTTCCAAGTACCAAATGGATTAATATCATGTTTGCCACATCCAAAATAACAACATAACCATAACCGAAACAGTTTATGCAGATGGATTTAGGAATACTAACAATACAATACTAAAAATAATATCTTATCTTCTGAAATGACTTTATCTTAATTCATTGATACGGAAACTGGTTCAGTCTCATATATAATATGTAGCTCCTTTACCAGCTTTGGATACATTAAGTTGCTCAATTAATTTAATGTATTAAAATTTAAAAGAATAATCTTCAAATACTTCAAAACTAATTTTGAACTGCTCACTAGTTTGCAATTAACGTTAAAAGACAAGATCAGCAATCTACTCAAAAAAATATGTACATGTATTTATCATTGACCATCATATGGTCAACTATATTGCATTGAGCCTTTCAACAATATTCAACTTGCATTTATCATGTGAAAAGTTTAATCAATACTTCAGACTAAAACACTTTCTAATGATGTCGACATAACTCCTAAACCAATATCCCGTTAGCGCAATGCAGACTACAATATTGCAGCGATGTCAATCAAGTTACCTAAATAAATGATTTCTTTTATTTTTATTTGTGCTAAATTATGTGTTATTTTATTCACATATAAAATGCATTAACCAGTAGCGAGGCGTCAGCTTTTTGACAAGGTGTTCACAATTTGATCAAAACTGAATTTCAACTATAACGTATTCTACCTACTCCTGAGTTTTGTCCTTTCCACAAGCAAATAGCGTACAAGACCAACAAAACAATTTATGTCAATGTTCGCAGCCTGTGATCCACTGGTTTTTATGGTAAACAGCTGTAGGAAAACGGCGACTTATCACAGATTTCGATATTTTTACAACAGGTACCAAATTCTTCATATCTGGAGGTGGTCTATTCGTTTTATGAATTAAAACCATTTTTTCAGAAGATTGTTTAAAAAAAGATATTTGAATCAAATCTTTAATCACACATTTATCCATTTCTAAATATTATTTTTCACTTCAAATTTCTTTAATTTTTTTCTTTACTTTTACTATTTGCTAGTATAAAAGTGCAATAATGACTTTGTTTTTGGTTTATTTCCAACCTCTACACAAGAGTAAGAAACTCTCATGCATTCATTTACTCTTTTACTTTGAACCATTTGCTCATATAAAACGGCAACCGTGACTTTGATTGTATTTGCACGCTTTGTATGAACTTATGGTTCAGTTTAATCGATTGAACCTCTTGTCAAATGTAAAGCGATTTTCGTTCAGTCTTTCCTTTTCTCTTGTGTATTTACTTTGCATAACATTGGAGGTTCACTTTTTTTATTGTACCGCTTGCACGCATTAATTTAAGAGTTATGGTTATTTTACGTACATATTTTGATCGGCTTGTTTTCTCTTTTATTTTTATATTTGTTTGTATGTTTTGTGTTTATTCAATACTGAACATAGTCCCAATGTGAATGTTATTTCATTGGCATGCTTTGTAAGCATTGTTTATTCTGAACCTTAGTATATTTTAAGAGGAATTTATTTGAAGTAAATTATTTCTATTTTATTAATTATAAGTAATGTTGGGTGTAACTAACATATGTATGTGTGGTTTTGTTTGTATTATACGTTTTGTGTTTATGTTAATATGTTTGGAAAAGCTATTATAAAAGATGTTAAATAGCAAAATAGCGAGATTATTTACCTAATAAAAAAAAGATCTAAAAAGGAAGCTTTGTTAAGGTGTTCAGTGAACACTCTGAACTATTCGACGCCTCGCCTCTGGCATTAACCAATTTCACCAAAACCTTCCAGGGTTCGTATTTGCTTACTCATTAACAGCTTAGGTTCATGAGCAAGAGCCAGTTATTACGTGAGCTCAAAAGTGGCTCATATTGAAGAGCTGCTCATCAGCGTGAGTATTCAGTTTGCTCATATTGAAGAGCTGCTCATGAGGCCTCACGAGCCGAGAGCTCAACTGTTCAATAAAAAAACGATTTATTTTTGATTAGTTTGTTTTATTTATTTTTATATACGTAACGTAATTTAAAATTAACTTAGCTTATTACTATTTATTTTAGAACAATGTAATGAAATAATACATTGTTTTTCGCATTGTAAGCAAATTGTTTCATTACATTCATGTAAAACTTTGAAATACTTTGCAATACGAAGCACTATATAATATAGTTTAAAACTCTTGAATTAATATAAAATGATTAAAATAATTAAGTAAACGCACAAAATTCAAATAAATATTGAAGACAACAACAATACCATATATTTTTCATTTTCTGGCATGCACCACTTTCTAGTAAGCAGTGCATGAAGTCTCGTGAGTCTCAGCTCGGACTCTTGCTCATGAGCGTGAACCAATTTATAACTTAATGGCGACTCTTGCTCATGAGCGTGAGCTTTGCAATTGGGTTCGCTCGCGTGAGCCGTCATATGAAAAGAGTTTCTTGCCTGCTCATGACCTGTGAGCAGAATGAGCCGAAAAGAGTCGCTCATGGTGCGCAAATATGAATTCTGATACCTACTGACCAAATTATAGCAGTTAATATATCACTTGTATCTCGACAAGATTGATTTTGTATAAATAGAATACGGTTATAATCAATAAACTGAAATTACACAAAACAGCAGCTTGTATTCTTTATAATTAAAGAGCTGGGGTTTAAATGTTCAAATACTTAGTCGATATTACAACTACAAGCTAAAATGGGTTTATTTAGTAAATTTAGCACCATTGTAGTTTGTTTATGCATAAAATACATTCAATTTTTTAATTTGTTTCACCTGAAACCTGAAAACGTTTGTATAAAATTTTTTCTTCATTTTTTCATGTATGTAATATATATCACTAAGAAAATTTTTCAAAAGAAATATACTTTCAAAACCAAAACATACTGAAATTGAATTAGTCTATTCACACTGAGCAAAGAGTATTGTTTTTTTAATTAGATTCATTATAGTTATAGATTCTTGTTCGATTTTTAGACTGAAGAATTATCTTTTAAGTGTATGTTATTTGTATGATCGATAAATTTTTTGAATTATTAGAATTACTATAAATATACTTATATTACATTATGGATCTGGGATAAACGTTACATTAATTTAAGTGTGAATTTTTTTTTTCAGTTTTGGAAAAAATTTCTTTACATACTCCGTCCTTTCACTGATCTGCATGTACGAATTCAGATACGAGAGCAATTGTTAAATTTGTAACAATGTACACTTCACATGAAGAAAAACGTTCATCCAAAGTGTCTTACTCTACAACTGAAGATGCAGTAATCAATCCAAGATGTCGGTACCTGCACCTTTGTAATATAATTGGTGGTAAGTTTTAAAATTCATATTCTATTCAGTAAGGTATAATTTGTTCATTATGTATGTGAATTTATTGTATTTTATTTATGTGGTTTTAAGCTCACTGAATCTTATAGCAAAACGTAATTTAAGTATATTATAATCAAAATGGTAACCAGTACGTATAAACAAATGTGGTGACGTACAGTTCAATTTTATAATTTTGGCGGTGATAATGTAATCAAGTTAACATCAACAGATCCGAAATAGTAATGTCGATAATCTTTATGTCTTACGAAGGGTGCAAATTCCACAGTTATCGTAGTAAAAGATTCTGGTTGCCATTCTTTACGGAGTTCAGAGTAGCCTTAAGCCTGTGGAAATATGCACTATCGCTTGTGATCGTCTCTAAGTGATTTCATTTGTGCTGCTCTGTGAAGTTCAATATTAAAGAAAATCCAAGATTTACTCAGGTAATATTTGCTAATGAATTATTAAACAGGGAAATCAGCACGACTGGTTTCTAGGCTCGTTGAGAAAATGTATATGAAAACCTCAAAATAGATTCAAAACTCTGTTTGAAGCTTATATAAACTTCATAGCTAAATAGTTAAAGCATAGCTAAAGCTAACATCTTTACTTTATCTTATCAGCAAAGCAACTTTTCTGAGTTAGTGCAGCTAGGCACTTTTACTCTTTGATAGCTGGGGGGTTTCTGCAGAGTCCCACCCATCTCACTGACTAATTTGTGTATTTCTGCCAAGGTTCGTGATTAGTCAATGACTGATCTAAGATCTACTTACCGCTGCGTACGGTTAGTGATTACTTTGAGATTAGATAGTGCTAAGTAGGGTTTTAGCCTATCGGTTTTCGCATAAGCTTCAGGGCTCTGTCTGTTATGTATTTTTTGACCGGTTCTATTCTAAGGTCTCTTAGCATGGCATTCGTGCGGATCTACCATGGTACTTTGAGGAATCTCCGTAGAGCCTGACTGGTGGGGTCCTACCAGTGACCTGAAAGAACCTGATAGGCAATATGGTTTCATTCCTAGTTAATAGTTGCCTTGTACCTGGTTTTATTAAATAAAAATTGTTAATCTATTCTAAGGTCTCTTAGCATGGCATTCGTGCGGATCTACCATGGTACTTTGAGGAGTCTTCGTAGAGCCTGACTGGTGGGTTCCTACCAGTGACCTGAAAGAACCTGACAGGCAATATGGTTTCATTCCTAGTTAATAGTTGCCCTGTACCTGGTTTTATTAAATTAAAATTGTTAATTACTTTCATTTATTTTTAATTGAAAACGATTATCTTTTTTTCCGTTTCGTTCAATGAAAGAAAACTCACATGAAAATAAAGTTCACCATTCGATTGAGTTAGCTTATGTCTGCCCTATATTCTAATACTAGTTCTGATTGCTAAAATATTGACGTGTTTTGATAGCCTCTTGGCTGTCAATGAAAATTACAATTGATGGGAATAATTTTTATCTGCGAATATCAAAAATATTCCTATAAGTTATCACATTTTATTGAAGATTTGCTGTATTCATTTATTTCTCGATTATTATTATTATTATTTATTGTTGGTTCAAAAAATATGACACTACAATTACAAAAAATTATACAATTTTACTTAAAATCCAAATTGACAATAACATATTTGTTGTGTGTCAGATTCTCAAACGAAAAAGTGATGTATATTATTAACATTATTTTTTATAAAAATTCTTCAAAAATTACTCTTTTGTAATATAAAACTCTTATAAGTTTGTACAGGTTATTAGTATTGCTACCATTCAACAAGAGCTTAACTACATCTTCAGACTGAAGTGCTTTATGAAAAAAAATACGTCTATGTTCTCTGACTCTCTCTCAAATATATTAAATTCTCTGTTAAACACCGCATCTACTTTTAAAAAGTATGCTCGATATGTGCTGAGTGTTTTTGTAATAAAAATTATGCATAGTTTTATACAGAGAGGTTACAGATAATTAATATTCCAAGAGATTTATATTCCTTAATTATTTTTACCTGCTTTTTCCCCGAATTTTCAATGAATTAGGACCTTTTCTAAAAATCATAATCTTAGATTTATATGGATTAGCGATGAGACCTCACTGTAAACAATACCTAAACATATCATCTATCATACTTTGCAATACTTCAGGTGAGTCCGTAAGCACAATCACATCATTAGCATACAAAAGTACTTTTATATAATTTTAGTTGATATGTACTCCACCCGTTATAGCGTCATGCAGATTGTTTATGTATAAGGAAAACAAAATCGGGCTGAAAAAGACATAAGATTACCGTACCTTACGCAACTGCTGGTGTTCGAGTATAATTTCATTACTGTAATCAAAAACTTGTGACACAAACCCAAAGTAGGCATATGTTGTTTTCTTATCGTTCTTTAGATTTAAGTGTATTATAGAGGTCAAATTGAGAATGTTATCGACCGTTGCGTTGTATCTGTGAAATCTGTCTTGGTATTCGTTTTCATATTTTCACATGAAATTTCACATTGTAGAAAGTAACTACTTTAAGAGGTTTTATTTTCAAATTTTTCGCAAGCTACCACCAATTATAAACGCGTTTAATAGTATTTAATGCTTCAATATTATTTGATTTCAATTGAAGTTTTTTTATTGCGGCAAAGGTTTGCATAACGAGATATGGGTGCTAAGTAAAAAGAACGATAGCTTTCAATATTCTATTTTCTAACTAAATTAAGGAAATAAAACTTCCTTCCTAATTCTTGACAATAGTTGTCAAACAATGAATTTTTTTGGTTTAAAATGCTTGTTTGAGAACTGTCCATCCGATACTTCGAAAACGTCTAAATTAGGATAAATTTGCATATTAGAATTTATATAATCAGAACAAGTCGGCAGACGGCTAAAATGCCATAGCTGTAAGCTTTATGTATATTTATTATAATTATATATATTATAATTATTATATAATTTCGATGTAATATAATAACTTTAAAATGAAGTAAAAAAATAAAGCCACTACTACTACTAATCAGAACAAGTAGTTCCCTGTATATAATTGCATAAGCTTCCTTTCAATGTAATTTTTTCGGAATTCGCACGTTATTTGCAATTACTTCCACATTTGAGGGAAAACGGAACTCAATAACGAGCGGCATGTGATTGGAATATGATTTACAAAGAACTTGAAAAGAGCATATACGGAGTTGCTGATGGAAATTGCAACAATTTTCTCACCGATGACAAAAAGCTCAAAAATTATTCAGTTGACAGTTCATTGTTTTGTTTATAAGTGTACGAAGATTTTTCGACTTTTATGAAAGAGTTCAAACGTGATAGTTTGATTGCTTTATATTGGCTGGCAAAACACAAGTGGCTATCGTTCGAGCCCTACAACACCTAAATGTTTGTTTTGTTTATTATTTGAAACACAATATGTACAATAATATAAATACATGTTTCATTTGACTACGACTAGTTCATGCAAGAACTATCAAGCAGTTTTGTTACATTTCAGTATACTTATTAGAATTGTGAAGTTGTCAAAGACTTAGTGTTAATAGTAGTAATCTAAATTATTATTAGTCTACTAATTCGGGAGTAGATCTGAAGGCTTTGTTCGTTTAAGTCTTCTCAGCAGGCCAGATGTATTAGACAGATGGTTGACTGTTTCGTTTGGATGCTGTTGTAATCGTTTTTGGTGCTTTACCGCGAACTTCTGGATTACTGCAGCCACAGATTCGATCTTCAAGTCCCGATGGAGGTCAGTATTCCTAATAAACCACGGAGCGTTGACTAAGTTTCTTAAAACTTTGTTTTGAAAGTTTTGAATGATTTGAATAGTGGATTTTGGTGCACAACCCCATAACTGGATTCCATACGTCCACACCGGAGCTAAGACTTGCTTGTATACCATTAATTTATTGTTTAGAGAGACGGGTGATTTGTTCCCAAGAAGCCAATATAAATTTTTGTATTTGGATTCTAATTCAACTCGTTTTTTCTTTATATGTTCTTTCCATTTCAACTTAGCATCTAAGTTCATGCCAAGGTATTTAGCTGTGTTTGAGTATGGTATTTGAGCACTGCACATATTTATCGGCAAATATTCAATTTTTTTGTTTGTGAAGTTTACATGGACGGTTTTCGTTTGGTTGAGCTCAATTTTCCATTTTTTAGTCCAACTAATAATTTGATCAATGGAACGCTGCGTTGCTTCTGTTGATTCGTTTATTGTGTTTCCAGTGGTAAGGATCGCTGTATCATCTGCAAACGTGGCAATAACACTTTCTGGTGAGACTTGCAGGTCGGCTGTGTAAATTAGGTACAGAATTGGGCCAAGTATACTTCCCTGCGGTACTCCGGCTTCAATTGGTTCAAGTGTTGAGTACGCACCTTTATATTTTACTCTGAAGAATCGGCAAGATAAGTAGGACACAACACCTAAATGTGAACAAATTATTTGCGTCTTGTACCATAGCTCGATACTGTGATACTGGTAGCTTTGCCTGACGCTCAGGAATTGGAACAAAACAAAAACAGAAAAAACCAGAAGTTATTCGTAAAATTAAGAAACGAATTGAGCGAAACCCACACCGTAGCTGCAATCAAATCGCAAAGGAGCTGAACGTGTCACGTGAAAGGATGCAACACATTTTGAAAAATGTGGCCGGACTAAAGCCATTGAAGTTAAACAAAGTGCACGATCTCACCGATGAACAAAAAAGTAATAGTCGAAAGAGCCAAAGTATTGGTTCGTTTGGTCGGTTACCAAATTAGATTATTTTTGTTGAGTCACCATTCGTAATTGCGGAGATCGTAAACAAGCAAAATGATCGAGTTTACTTGTCAGCAGGCGCCACTGATGGTGATGTTGCTGGCAGCCGTAACGGCCGATAGTCGCTCTCGCTCGTGTCCATCGACCGTGGGGTAAAAATAAACATCCAAATCTATCTGAAATTATTATAGAGGAAGCACTAAAGTTCTAGGAAGATAAGTATTGGGGTCACAGGCGTTGGACATTCCAACAGAATTCAGCACCTTCGCACAAAGGTGCTGAAAGTCGATCAACAATGACTGAAAAACAACGTTTTGTGCTTAATTCCATGAACACAATGGCCACCGTGCTCACCTGTTATAAATCTTTAAGATTTATCGGTCTGGGGTGTTTTATAAAGTAAGGTTAGGAAAGTAAAATATCAAAATGTCGATCGCCTGAACCAAGCGATAAGCCAAGAATAGGCCAAAATACCGTAAAACCATTAGCGGGCAGCGTGCGATAGCTTCATTGACCGTATGAAGGTCATAATTCATGCTAGATAAAGCTATATTAAACCAATGTAAATTAACTTAAAAATTTAAAGTTCTTTTCGCATATTTTCATTTACTTTTCATTAAATTTAACAAAAATAAATAAAATAGAGCGTTTTACTTTGTTGCAATTTTCGTCAGCATCCCTGTATATATGTACGTAAATAAAATGAATAGAAACAAAAATCAATAACCGTGGATCCATTTTATGCTATTTTATATATGTAAATTTACCATCCTTATCATCTCAACAGCTGCCGTTAATTATAACACCTCTGATATTCTCCAATGAGCTCACAAGTTCTCTTTCCCTGGTGTCGAGATTCACATTTTTTTGATACTCTTCTCACGGCAACAAGTGGGAAATCAAATACTAAATCACCATCCAGTACTTGTTTATCTACTACATGGGCATTCAAGTTCTCAACAACACAGTAAATATGTTTATTAAAATCATAGAAAAGTTGTTCCAGTTCAGGAAAATCTACCTCTTATTTTGTGCAATTTAATTAACGTGGCAGGATGAAACAGTAAAGCACAATATTGATATGATGTAGTTTATCGTCTGTTTAAATAAGACAAAGAAAAGAAAGAAAATTTGTCAAATCTTATTTATAAGATCAATTGTAATGATTGCAATGGAGCTTATATAGGAACAACCAAACAAAGATTGGCAAAAAGAGTTGGTGAACACAAAAGTACGTGTAAACGTAAAGATGATGGGAAAAAACAGCTCTTTCTGAACATTCTATTTCTAAAGGACATAGTTTTAACTTTGATGAAATAATAATTCTGGAAATTGAAAATAATTATCATAAAAGATTAATGAATGAAGTTATTCACATCATATTAAATAATGAACAGGTGGTAAACTACAAGAGAGACACGGATAATTTTAGCACACTTTACTCTAATTTATTGGATAAATACAAGTTAATCAAAAATAAGAGATAAAAGAAAATAAAAGTCAGCTGTTGGGTTTCTACTGATTGAGTAATAAGAGATAAAAAAGAGAATGTTTGTTATTATTATTATTTTTGGCGTAATGTTATTAAATTTTTTAGTTATGTTATACTAGTTATTTATGTCCAAAAAAAATTGTGTATTAAGTTTGAATGTGTGAATTTTAATTGTTTTAATTTTTTATTTTAATTTGTTAATTCAATTTTTATTGCTAATGACTATTGTGGAACAAAAAATTACTGCATTTTATAAAAAATAAGGTATATAACATATATTTTGATGTTAGTATTTTATATTTAAATTAATGTTTGTTATTATATAGCACTGATGAAGTTCTTAAATAACGAACGAAATATTTGCCAACATTTTTAAATAAATGCGTTTAATTGTTCGGGTCTGTAAGCTGATAAGAATCTAAATACAAACAAAAAAGCACAATATTATCGGTTAGAAGTTTAAAGGAATACACCTTCTATAAGCATTTTTTATATCTATAAAAAGAACCACCAGCTCTGTCAGCACTATAAATTCAAGAAACATCTATCCAGCACAATACATTATCTCAAAAGAAATAAGTATAAGTATATAAGTATATATAGCGTACACCTTCTACGGTAAGAAACTATATTAGTTATCTATGAGTCTTTAGTCGGTGGTTTTTAAGAAAAATTTCATTAATATACCCATAAGAATCCCAAGTGAAAGTGTCGGTGATTTTATCCGTATCCTCTGAAAGACTTCGTCAATTTAAAAATAAATTAGGTGCTACCGATGGGAAAACTTAGTATATTTAATAACTGAGTGCTACCAATAGACCATACTGTGTGATCTTAAAACCAAATGCTATCGATAGATCACGCTGCATAATTTTAGAGCGAAGTGCTAACGAATGCCACACTTTTAATTAAAAAAGCTTAGTGTTACCAATAGGCCAAAACTTGAATTATATAGAAAAACTAACTTTTTACTGACAAGCTACACTTTGGTATATCGAAAAGCAGAGTTTTATTTAATTCCGAAGGTCTTATTTGTAATGGCGTTCATGATAAATATTCGTTTGTTCATATTGCATTTATTTCTATCTAAATCAAAATGGTTAGTATAACTGTTATATCGTATATTCGGCCCAAAAACAAAATATCGTGATGAAGTTTTTGAATTAAATGTATATTTATGTGTACTTTGTTTTTTTTTTTGAACAGTGACTTTATAAAAATCATACCTTCATAAGTGATAAATAAACTTTGGTGATATTAAATGTCATAAGCGACTTTTATAACATGTTTTCTAAAGTTCTTATCATCACCACTTTTAATCGAAAGATGAAATCGATTAAGCCTTTGAACTGCTTATCCAAACACCAAACCTAAAAAATAAGGAACGGTTTAATCGGAAATGTAGTATTATAGCATGTTCATAAATGCAACTTCTGAATTTTTATTCTTTTTTGTTTATAATGCAATTTTTTATATACTACTTTATTTAGTTGCATTCCCGAACAAACCTAATATGAATATTAAGTCAAGTCCATTCATAATGGCGCAGCTGAGTACAGCTTTCATGATAAAACCACCGATTATTTAAGTCATACCATAATTCTACAGGTGTTCTAAAAGTGTAAAGACCATCTAGACGAAACAATTATTCTTTATGGAAAGAAACAAACAAATTCAAATCTTCAATGGAATTTAAACTATTAATTCGCAAACATGATCGATGTTAGGCTCGTACCCTAAGGAAATCTGCAATATATTTTTGAACCAAACCTACAGCTTGTTAATATTTAAGTAAATGTACTTACGTCTTTTAGCGGATGTAAGCTACAATCTTGAAATAAGCTTTTGGGGATTGAAGGATGCTTTTACCAACGTAAGTTTCAATAAACTCTTGATTATGATTAAGTTGCTGGCAAAATGACATCACAAATATTCTGGAGTTGTAATATCTTGCACTCCAATAAATATTTTACCCCCAATATCCAAAAAAAAATAAAACCAACTCACCAGTCTGTATTCCAGAAAAAAGTAACTTTTAACAATCAAGTAATTGCGTAGAATGAACAAGGCATTGCACGAAGTTTTTCAGGTGAAGAATATTTGCTTAGAGTTTTGATAAGCTATGTCGTAAAGGTCATATGTTGACATAGTCGTGGAGAAATTTGAGGTAACAACCGGTGTTCCAGAGTGCAGTGTACTTTGTGCGCTCTATATTTAACTTATTCTGCTGACCTACCATTATTCTCAAACAACTTTGTTACAACCTTTGTCGGTGACAATGTCATTCCAAAAACGTCTTTAATTTTATTAAGAATGATGGTGGGTAAAATGGCGAACTAAAGTAATTAAGTTCAAATTCAAATATGTCACCTTCTCTAGTTAGAAAGAAACGAGCACGACATCTGTTCATTCAAAAGAAGTTCTTAATGACAGTACGGTATTTGCTATATTACAGAATTATTAAGTTTTTAAGATTCTGTACATTATTGTAAATTATTATAAGAAAAATCCTACAAATTGGAGTTAGAAATGTGTTTACTATATGGTATCAAAAGTTTATTGTCTGATTTTAAATTATTTATTTTGAGTTGAAAAAATAACAAGTTTAATGTAATGAATTATATGTTATAATCAAATAATTATAATTATTTAATTAAAATCAATAATTCTCGCTGAAATTGTAAGAAAGTTTTAACCAAAACACTCAAATAATTGTTTTGTTTTGAGAAGGGTTCGTATTTGCTCACTTATGAGCAGCTCAGGCTCATGAGCAAGAGCCAAATCTTATGCGAGCACAAAATCGGCTCTTGAGCGTGAGTCCATAATTGGCTCATATCTCATGAGCCGTAGCTCATACTCTTGCTCACGAGCGTGAGCCGATTTATAACTTAATGGCGGCTCTTGCTCGTGAGCGTGAGCGCGACCTCTGTATTTGGGCTCGCTCGTGAGCGTGAGCCATCGTATGAAAAGAGTTTTTTGCCAGCTCATGAGCCGTGAGCAGAATGAGCCGAAATCAGCCGCTCATGGGTACGCAAATACGAACACTGGTTTTTAGTAATAATCTACGTGAGGTATAACAAATAAAAATTAGCTTTAAAGTAGTTCAGAGCAATAATGACTATTGTTAATCTCAGACTGTAAACGTTATATAAGACTAATTTATTAACTATTTTTGTTTAGTTTTATTTTAAAAAGTGAAATAACACTTATTAGTTGATGTTTATCATAAAATTATTAATTGTTACGGTCTCTGCTAATATCACATTTACCTAATTTTACAATACAATATCATGTTATGTATATAATATATATATTTATATAATTATGTTGTTATGTAACTTAAAAGATGTTGGTTTAATATTTTTTTGCAGCTAAAATACCTGCGCGGTTGGTGCTCTATTTTTTGTCTTGGTCGGGATTTTTGGTGTCCTTTATCATGCGAAATGATATTAATTTTGCAATAACAGCAATGATTCGGAAATCTACAAACCACACTTACGATGATAGAGATTTGAATACAATTCAAAATGTAACAGAAACATATATAACAGCTAATGTATCAACTAATATATTAAATTTAACAGTTTCTGAAAAACAATTTTACGATGTAAGAGTTATAATATTTATAAATATGTTTTATTTTAATTCTAATACGCTTATTACGCCTTATAGCCTAATGACAGCTACGAGTGGTCTTCAACAGTAAAATCTATAATTCTCGGCTCATTTTATTGGTGTTATGTTTTATCGCAAGTTGTTGGGGGTGTTGCTACTCAGTATTTTGGAACAAAACTTGTTTTTGGCTGGTCGCAGTTTGCTACAGCATTATGTAGTTTATGCATACCAACTGCAGCTGATATTCATTATACTGCTGTGATAGTTTTGAGATCAATTCAAGGTTTTGCTTCCGGCTTGACTTGGCCTGCTATGTATGCAATTGTCGGATACTGGATACCGTTATCAGAACGTGCACGTTTTATGTCAAGTTTCCAAGGGTTTAGTATTGGAATCGGACTTACTTATCCACTTTGTGGCTTTTTGATTGAAAAATTTGGCTGGCGTTACGTCTTTTATACGACTGGCTCATTCGGTGTCATTTGGTGTATTTTGTGGTATTTCTTAGCTTTTAATACACCAAGGAAACACCCGCGCATAACCGTGAATGAACTTGAATATATTGAAACGAACATAAGTTTTGATATTCAGGAATCGAACCAAAGAAAAGTCCCATGGAAAAAAATTTTTACTTCCATGCCAGCTTGGGCTATAGGAATTACAACGTTTGGTCGTATTTGGATACACTATGTTTTTATTATCGAAGGCCCAAATTTCATAAAAAATATATTAGGATTTGATTATCAGGCTAACGGTTTCCTTTCAGGAATGCCATTTATATGTTCCTACATATCATCAGTGATTTTCTGCTATATAGCCGATAAAATAGTAATTCATCGATGGTTAAGTCTAACTAATGTTAGAAAAATTTTTACAGCTCTCTCTCAAATTGTTCCTGGAATATTACTATACTGTATTGGTTACGTTAATAATAACATTCCACTGCTTTTAGTTATGTGGTTTACAGCAGTTACCTACATAACAGCGTCGTATGCAGGCGCCATGGCCAATATTGTTGATATAGCCCCAAATCTAGCTGGTTCGGTATTAGCTTTTTGTCAAACAATCCATATGTCAGCATCATTTTTGTCTCCATTAGTTTCGGGCATTATTGTACAAAACGAGGTAAGTTTTCGTATTTATTTTGGCGTTAACAGAATAAATAAAAAATTTTATTTTCACAGAACTCTATCGAACAATGGCGAACAGTTTTTGCAGTATCATCTGTTGTAGCAATTTTAACATATGTTGTTTATCAAATTTATGCGACTGCTGAGATTCAAAAGTGGAATTATTCTTCTCGCGAAAGTGAATCTGCGGAAGAAAGTCAAATACTTAAAAAACAATCCGTGGAACCCATTCACAAAAATACCTAGTTTTAAAAATAGCGAAGTAAAATACTTAATATATTCACTTATTTGTATAAACCTGTAAAGTAATAAACACTAAATTAATATTAAAACGATATATATAAAAACCTAAGGAATATAAACCAAATTATGGAGTACAATATTTGTTTTTGGGTATTTTAAAAAATTAATTTAATTAATAATAATTTATTTTTAGTGCACTTTAAACACATTATTTAAACAGATTAAATAAATTTGTTAAATTAGTATACGTTATTTTTGTTTGGAAGTTTCATCTAATTTTTTTTCTTTTTTACTATGTCGGTTTTTTTTTTAGTAATTACTTTACAATTTTATATTGATTGTGGTGAATAAATGTGATACAAGTGAATACAAATATATTTATATAATGTTAACATTCCTATAAACCAAATTTAAAAACGTTTTCAATGCTCGAAAGAAATATTTTTGTATATATACATATGTCAAATTTATATTATAATTAATATAGATAAATTTCAAATATAAATATTTTTCTGAATATACTGAATATATATATATATATTTCATTAAAAAAATATTTTAGTAATTATACATTAGAATAATATTTGAAAGGAATTTAGTTAGTAATAATAATAATTGTGCATTTTTAGAAAAGCAACTAACTCTTTGGCACGATGAATATTGAAATCTTTAATATTTAGCATTTCCCTAAATGCTGACAAAACTTTTCTTACAAAAATTATGATCGTTATAAGAAAAATTTGATTGCACATCTTGAATTAAATTTTTGAAGTCGAAATATGAAATAATATAGTTTATAAATAAGAACAATTGCACATTTTTAGACATCGCAAATTTTACATCGCGGTGTGCTAGGATATCAAATTTAATATTACTGAAAACAATATACGTAACATTACGGTCTTTCGTGGCATTGACTAAATAACAAATCATTTTTATATTAGTTATGTGTAATTTTACAACCTCTTCATCTATTTGCTTTTATTTTCGAATAAAATCGAAACAAAAACCTGAAAAAATACGGCTTTGAATATTTTGGTTTCAATCCATAAATTTAATTCAACGATTTTGGTAAAGGCTGAGGTTACCCAAGCAAACTACAACGCCAACAAATTCGTGTTATTACACAAGGTGGGCGTTAATTGAATCAAGCTGTCCGAATTGGTCATGACAGATCTCACGATCAATTCAAAGTCCGTTTCCTTGATTGCTTAAATTTAGTCAGATGTTTTCGGATGATCAGGTACGTAATGTTAAGGACGGTTTTTAAGAACGATGAACCGCAAAAACACAGACAATCCTTCCTCATTCTGACTAACGAAGAATGCTTGCATGAGATTGACGTGAGAACGACCAAAATTAACTTAATCAAAAATATTTAAGCAGATAATATCCTAGATGTACTCATTTTCAAGATCGTGCAAATAAATCTAAAGTATTCGAAGGATCCAGCGGACACTCTGATAATCATTTTCAGATAAAAACACATCGATCGTTAAATATAGGAGCCGTATGCGTAACGCATACGTCAAATGAACGGTTATAATCTTTTCTAATACAAAGGATAGGGTAGGTCTAGGTCATATATTTTAACAAAAATGCTTTTCTTTGCTTTCATTTAAGCTCGTTTGAGGTCACCAGAATAGAGCGGATGCAGAAGTCATCAATTCTAAATGTATCTGCCTACATGAAACATAATGAAACGCCTCCAATTGTATTACCACGCGTTTACCGAAGTTCGCTGATGGATTGTGATGCTGTTGATTGGCACTTTCGGTAGGGAAGTTTGGAAATCAATCAATAGGTTGAGTTTCTTTTTGATATTATCTTAGCATCAATGACTGGAGAGTATTAACCAAAAACTCCTCCAAAAATTGATCATATTTGTAACAGATATTTTCAGATTAGCTAAACAGTCTCAAAGTAATCCTAGGAAGTCTAATTGGGATAAACTTAATAGACTGCTCTATAATAAAATCATTGGTAGTAACCAGCTCAAATAAGCGTGATTAGAGAATTGGAGACCAGGGTCAATCCTACACTTTCCATTTTCTTTTGTATCATCCCCGTAGATACTTATTCCAGTGGAATTCATAATAAATCAACATTTGCTCACAGTATACAAAGACTGAAAGATCTGAGCTGTTGACACTTAATGACACTATGATATATTGTGATATTGTATTAATCTATTCTAATCGGATCACTTATGTCTTCGCTTGTACTTTGATAATAACTTTGCCACCAGAACTTCCACAAGAGGAATTGGAAGTTAAGTCTGATTAAAAAGCAAGGAGTGATGGCAATTCACGCTTATGGAATTAATAATCCTACCACCTTTCCAATTTCAATATATCAGGCAAACATTTTCGTCATACTAAGAGTCTGTATTCGCTTTGGACATATACTTTCAAGAACGACTTTGTTCTAACTGAAATTAGGCTATCAAATTTATTTCAGAAGTTAACATTTCATCCAAGATCGTTTACGAATGTAGGGATTATTGACTTACTAAAAAATAGTTTTGAGACAACGGAAATAATTTGTTTAATAATTTACCCATTTCATTAATTACTCGAAATAAAATTGTTAAACAAATAATACAAGACATTTTGCGGTATTTTGGCCTATTTTCGGCTTATGACTTGTTTCAGACAATCGACATTTTGGTATTTTTTAGTGTCAACCTTACTTTGTAACATACGAGGGCGGTTTGATAAGTCAGTGGCTTTTTGAATTTCCCGTGCAGTTACTCCAAATGCAACAGTGCTGCCGTCAGTTGTAATCTATCAGTCGGCAACTTTTTAATTTTCAGCAAGCTACGTCGTTCAGTTGGTGTTTGATAGCTGTTCAAAGCAGACAACCTCGTGAATTTTTACGAAGATGGAAAAAAGTGAATTTTGTATGCTGATTAAACATTACTTTTTACGTAAAAAATCTAACTAAGGAAAGACTTGATAAATACAACGGGGACAACGGCACCATCAATGGTTAAGAAGTGGTTTACAGCATCATTAGTGCTGGTCGCACCGGCATTAGGTCGCTGTAGGTATCTCAACTGAACGGGTACATCATATTGTACACGAATATTTGGATATGAAAAACCTCTCTGCGAGATGGGTGCCGCGATTGCTCACACTCGACCATAACCGCAATCGTGTGACCACTTCAAAAAAGTGTTTAGCGATGTTTATCCGTAATCCGAACGAATTTTTGCGCCGTTTTGTTACTGTGGACGAAACATGGATTCAGCACATCATGCCAGAGACCAAGAAACAATTGAAACAGTGGGTTGCTAGGAGTGAATGTGGACCAAAGAAGGCCAAACAGAGTCTGTCAGCCAACAACGTCATGGCCACATGTTTTTGGGATGCAAGCGGTGTCATTCACATCGATTACCTCGAGAAAGGTAAAACGATCATCGGCGAATATTATTCAAAGCTTTTGAACAGATTCGACTTTGATTTGAAGCAAAAACGTTCGCATTTGGCGAAGAAGAAAGTGCTGTTCCATCAAGACAATGCAAGTGCGCACACTTGTCTAGTCACGATGACCAAGATCCACGAATTGGGATACGAATTGCTACCCCATCCAGCATATTCTCCTGTCAGGCCTTGCTGTCAGGCCTTGCTGTCAGGCCTTTCTAAACTCTTTGAAAGAGCACTGCTTTTAAAGCTGAAACCATTGTTTGATGGTCAAAACCTAGTACCCTTTCATCAGTTTGGTTTTAGAGAAAAAGATGAAACTGTTGTGCAAGTGAATCGTATCTACAGAACAGAAGTTTTAAAGTCAAATTTAAATTATTTTGTTCTACTTGTTTTAAGGAAGTGTTCTTGGCTCTATCTTGTATGTACTTCATACATCTGATACCCCATTAGGTATCAGATGTCATTAATCATATTTACCTTAAATCGGAGTATAGGTATCTCTAATATTTTTATTAAATAACATTCCCATATCACAAGTAGGTAATATAACGTAGTTAGGTATTTACCTAGACAGACGACTAACTTGGCGCAAGCATATTGAGGCCAAAAAAATTCAGATAAAGCTCCAAGCCTGCAAGTTGCATTGGCTCATTAATAACAGATCTTCCCTGTGCTCTTGTACTCTTGTATAACAGCATCACAAAACCAATATAGACTTATGGTATCCAGCTATTTGGTAATGCTAGTGCTTCAAATATTGAAATTATACAAAGAGGTTAGTCAAAAATACTGAAAAGAGTCACTAGTGCCCCATGGTATATTAGGAATGAAGTATCCACCGATCTTTACAAATTTCCTTAGATAAAGCTAAATTTAATAATATAAAAAAAGAGTTGACCGTTCAGATATTAATTAAAGTTTAATAACTTCAAATAAAAACCACACTCTTCTTTTTAATAATTTAATAAAGTTTAACTACTTTCTTAGTAAACCACCTAACATCACTCCATTGAAATTTAACCCATTGAATTAAGTGAGATTCGTGATCAGGGCTATGCACAGATTTTACGGACAAATTTATTCTTGTTTTGAGATTCACTAGCATTCAGTTGATATTAGCCTTAGCGGCTAAACATGATTTAGTGGTCTTTTATGTCAATACAAAAACGAAATGCTATTTAGATGACGAAATAAAAGGAAGTCATCAATTTTCGAAAATAAATAAAATAAAGGCAAAAAGAAGACAGGCTCAAAAAGCACTTTATACACAATTGCGTTTACATAAAAAGACAAGGAGATACATGATGCTAGTTGCGCTCTACATAGACGATATGCTATTGGGATGCTTATGAAAGAACGATTTGCAAAATAAAAGAAGTGATCACGTCGGAAATGGTCGATAAAATGCATGAAATGATATTGGATGATCGAAAGTGCGTGAGTTGGTTCATACTGTAGGTATATCAACTGAATGGGAAAATATACACGAATATTTGGACATGAAAAAACTCTCTGCGAGATGAGTGCCGCGATTTGCAAAATATTGGTGATTGACTGAATAAATATATTGAAACAACAGATCTCAGGCGGGCTATATTTTATTTAGATATGCAAATTGAAAGGGAGGATGATAGAGGTACAGTTTTCATACATTAAAATATATGTGTCGACGAATTGGTAAGAAAAAAGGTAGTGACTACACTACCTAGTGATATTGTTTTAGCGGAATTTTACTGGCGAGTGTGTTAAGGAAATTGGCAGTGACATTCAAAACTATTGGGAAAATACACTAGTTTTCTAACAATGATTTTAAGGCTAAAAATTGAAAACCACAACAAAATTGTCGCAGTCTAATACTCATTCGCACAGGGTACATTTAATGACAGCAAAACGTGTCTTTATATATTTAAAAAGATCTGGAAATTGTGTTAATAAATACAATATAAATAATGGACACCTTAAGGTGCATCCACACCAAAGGAATATTCGCAGGTTATCGTATCTGCAAAAGTTCGGTCGCTCGTAAGCCTTCGCTTTGGTATGAATGCACCTTTATATGTACGTAGATGCTGACTGGGGCTTCGATACCACTGACCAGAAAACTTATTTATATGTTGTTTTCATCATAACATATGATTCAAAAAAGCTCACGTTGTTTGTTTGCGATGTGTCAAGCGGCTAAAAAGATTTAATTTCAACGCAGTTAACTTTAAGAGAATGTGGTGTTGAATATGTGTTATTATTAGGGAACGCAGCTGATATATCAACTAAGACTTTGAACAAAGAAGGACATAAAAAATGTTAGAATTTGCTGAAAGTTATTAATTTAGAAAAATTTGTATAATTTTAAAGAATTTATATAAATAATGCGCCATTTGTTAGCCACGCTTGGATGCTGTTTAGATTTGTTTGCAATTGACTAGTAGCGACTTTTAGCCATTGATCACTGTGTCATCAGCAAAGGTTGCTGTGTACATAAATGAAATAAGTGGTAAGTCAGCTGTGAACAGTCTGTAGATGGTTGGACCTTGTACACTTCCTTGTGGTACTCCAGGTTTTATTGCAAACATTTTCGTATTATACTCTTTTATTTGTAACATAGAAACCAGTCGTAAACATTTACGACATGTAAACATAACATAAATTGATTGAAGGTAATTTTTATGTGTGTGTGTGTGTGTGTGAAACCTTTTCTTGATATTTTGACAATTTCGAGAAAGCCCTTCGAAGCTGTTGTTGATAAATATGTTTCAATATGTATCAGACTCAAAGGAAAACACAAAAACACAAATGTTTTGGCACAATCAGCTAATCATGAGTTGCTCAGTAAATGTATTCTTATCTTAGTTTTAGAACATTTTATTACATATACGACTACTCATATCGTATTATATATAATGAAGACACATATAATTTAGTTTGCGTTAGTTGTGTATTAACACCCAGCTATGTTGCATTGCAATTAATAAAAAGATTTGTTGAAGAGATTTCGAAAAGTAGTGAATTACAACAACAAACGTTTTTCCTTTTTATTATTTTAATTAATTGAATTTTTGGCTGACCATGTCTCGAGTATTGCTAAATACCCATCATCAGTGGTCTTGGAAATAGTTTTTGTATTTAATTATCTGAGACTGTAAGTACCAGTAACTCGTGCCCTACCAAATTTGTAACTCAGAGTCAGCATTCATGACCCAAAGACGTACTTGACTTTTATGTTCGCACATTTTTCTGAAGTTTTGTTAATTTGCTGTGAAAGTTCGCTAACAAATAAAAGTCTATGTAATTCTAATTTTTCAAAGAAAGTCCTATCATGTCAATTTTTGAATTCTGTTGTTTGTGGTGATTAATCAGGTCAAAGAATTTATCAATTTCTTTATTGGATTTTATTTCTGTTGATACATGATATACAGTATCACCTCGTGGTCAAATTTATGTAGTAAAATTCATTAAATAAATATTTGAGTTATTCATTGAGTATTTAAACTTATGAATAATGCTTATTTATTTGTAAATTGAAATTGAAATATAAACAATCTTGATTGTTTAAAAAATTTCCTAAAAGTTCAATCAATAATCTTTAAAAAGCAGCAAATTTCAAGTTTCTATAATTTATATAGCCATTTGAGATATGGCCATTTGAAAATGTGTCTACAAGGTCAATCCATTAAACCACATGGGTTTTTCCGAAATACGGGTCTTCTTATTTTATGAAACGAGCTCATAAAAAAAATTTCAGCCAAATCGGTGATGAGGTCATTTTTGCCAAAATCCGTGCGGTTTGTAAAAGAATGACCCATAT
Source organism: Teleopsis dalmanni (assembly GCF_002237135.1). Classification (NCBI taxonomy): domain Eukaryota; kingdom Metazoa; phylum Arthropoda; class Insecta; order Diptera; family Diopsidae; genus Teleopsis; species Teleopsis dalmanni. The sequence goes on along the minus strand of NC_051847.1, from coordinate 102,243,236 downwards.
ACATAGCGTAATGTTTTGCGTACTTTACTATTGTTGCATATATAAGTTGTTGTTTAGCAAAACATAGAGATTGTGTATAATTTGACTTTTGCTTAATTGGCTATGTTCAATACATATATATAACTTCAAGACTTAACTATACAACGCATAATTACTAACTACATTAACAGGTATCATGAAGGTATAAAATTATCACCAGTGAGGCAGAAGGTAATGAATACGTATTTGTAACCTACTGCGTTATCGTTCTACTGCATTTTTTCTGTAATGCATAAGCGTATTGTATTACCTATTGCTCTATAAGCAAAGGATATATATTTAAATATCCATAGATTTCCTTAAATTTTAAAATAGACTATTTGTGCACCCCGACCTAAAAGATCTATTGTGCGCTCCTTAAATTCACTCTTCGAAATACAATTCAATTACAAGTCTGCTATAAGATATTCTAATATATCTCCGACGGGTAAGTTCAACGATGTTAATTGAATATAAATATATACAGAACTGCATGTAAAATAAATGTTTTTTTGTTTATGGTTTTTATTTTCCTTATAGGTTTGTGTCCCACACACACATTAAATCTATTGTTGTGTCTTTCGTATATGGATGTACATTTATAATTGGCAGTATAATAGAAACTAATCGATTGTCCAATATGAATTCAATTAAATCAATCTGTTTAAAGTGACGTATTTTGATTTAATTAATCCTACTATGCATAAAATAGTTGTCGTTATAGTCTGGCATATAGGTATGCATATCGCAAAACATTCGCATACGATACTGCAAGAACTAGCGTAGTCGTAGTCGTCGATCGTTGCTTTATTTTATTTTTTCTACTATGTTATTACCTCATTTTCAATTGAGCTTTTTTTTTTTTTATTAATATATATGTTGTGAACCTCAGTATACAGTTGTGCCATATCGATCATTAGCTTTAGTGGCGTAGTTTCTCTTATGCCAAAATACACTTAAAGATGTGTTTGCTACATGAAAATTGTGGTAGGAGAAGAACACATTAAACAAAAATAACAAAAATAAAAATAGAAGTAGAAGCAGAATCAGAATCAGAAACAGAAGCAGAATCAGCTGCAGTGGGAAATCTGAAAATAATAATAGCAGCAAGTGGCAAGATTTGCAAATCGAATAGATCTAGGTTCGTTAGTGTGTTAGTGGCCTTTGTGCAAAAGTATAGTCGATTGGGTTGCTTTCAAATTTTATGTTAATAAATTATACATAATATTATAATATTAAATCAACTACAGAATTTGTACATTTTGTAAAAACCGTGTGGTGTACTGAATTTTGGTAAGGGGAACTGTTTCACTTAGTCAAGCAGTTAGTGGAGCAAATAAAGTGTCGTGATAATTAAAATAAATAAAATTAATACAACTGAATGCAAAGAATTACTTAATCTAAAACAGGTTGTACATAAAAGCTGTATAAATAAAATGCACATTTTGATTGCATAATATATATATTATAATTATAATAATTATTTTCCGCGTAACAATTCTAATATTTTTAAATATAGTAATTTTGAATATCTGAAGCCGGTAACTGCAGTTCTGTTCTATATAATTGTTTACTTTTAAACATTTTCTATAACAATTTGCAATCAAATTCTTGACAAGAGTTCGTTCAGAGTAAACAATAGATACTTTCCCGAAATCCTTACAAAACTGTAACGGTTTAGAATGTCATACGTGCTCTATACTATGTTGTGTACAATGAATCTAATCGCGGTACTTATATCTGAAGCTTAGAAGATATTAATGTTATATAAGAATTAAAGAAATGCAATTTATTCTTAAAAAATTAGAATTTCCGTTTTAAATTTCAAAAATTTATATCTGTTTTAGAAAAGGATCCATAAACAATTATGGAAGTCACTGCTGAAAATAAAGTAAGTATTTTGTTGATATAACTAGAATTTATTGCAAAAAACGCACATATAAATACACATTAACATATTACTCTAAAGATTAAGGTCTAAAATTCAGTATTCATCATATGGCTTATCCTATCATAAGTTCTAACCGTCATATACAATTAAACCCACACATACATTACCACACACATGGGCAAGACATATCAAAATTATAAATACCCCGATAAATATTCATTTTAGATAAAAATCGTGATAAGTTCGAAAATGAAGTAAGTTTCTGGATATTTATTTATTTGATATTTTTGGCACATACATTTTTTAGAATATCTTACAAACAAAATTTGGTACAATTACTGGACACATCTAAATTAATCAAAAACATTATATAAAATTTGTAATTTTTTATTTGTTTATATAATGTTAATAGACCGTGCTGTTGATTTTCGGTATTTAGCTATGTTCAGTTCCCTACATACTGGTTCTATGAAAAACTAGACCATTTTGGATTTATATGGCGCTTAAATCTGTCTGCAGCAATATGTCGACTGGCTATGTCTAGGTATATATATACCGAATTCATGAGGCATTCGTACAAAAACAATATTTTTTTCTTGAAAAAACCATATGAATGTAGATCAAATATCAAGCGACCTAATAATATTATATAAAAAGTATTATATAAAAAACTTGTAAATTTCATTATTATTATTTATTATGGTATTATTAAATTCAAATATTTTCAATAGTGTCATATCAAAAGTTCTCCAAAAAAAATTATCTACACATTCATTCAATTTGGATATTTATCCTGAAAGGTTTTTGATATGTACTTCAATTGGATATCTATTTTATATTTCGGTCATCACTCCACACAAGTTAATGTTTTGAGGGAATAATAAATTTATGCTAACAATTGAATACCATAAAAAGAAATCAAATTAAATAGAATTGAAATGATCTATGTCAAATACAGAATAGCTTTCCATTATATTTTGAATTACTTTGATAATAATATAGACCGCAACCGAACGAATTAGTGGTCATCATACAGAGTCATACAAATAAACAATTTCATTAGTTATATCCTACAAAACCCGTTCACTATTTATTAAACTTCACTTAGAACACTTAGAAATAAAAATGCTGAGCATAAGTCTGTACAGATAGCGATCCACTTCCCTAAACCATATCAATTGCAAACTCAAAGTTATTAAATGATTATTTTAACTCAAATGTAGAAATGCTAAATATTACTTAGTATGTAAATGTAATTTATATTTAGTTTTACTAAAGTACACACTTGAAATATAAATATGTATATCCAATAAATTTTGGCACGATTGTTACAGGATGTTTAAATTGTATATTAATCGCCTAAAAGAAAGCACCTAAAAGAAACTGTCCACAACTTTTTGTTGTTCAGTAAAACCATTTGTTCTGGTTATGTCATGTGACGGACATGAATTCTATAACAGAATTACAGAATTACTTTGTAGATATTTTATACGCACACATACAGACAGACATTGAAAACAGCAATTCTACATTACATATAATGTGTGATTGAATATATATCATATAAATATACCAGGAAAAAAATTACAAATATTTTAACAGATATCGAAACAGACTTCAAACGAAATTGTAGTTGAAGAAGCATCTATGGTTGTAAATAAATCAATTTGCACCAGTGCACAGCAGAAAAGTGAAAAAGTGGTTCTGAATATGTCTGATGAGGAATATTCGGAAGACAACAATGCTGTTACGGAAGTATCAGGATTACCAATTTCGTTATCTAATAAAATGTTAACACTGGACATCAATGATCCGCAAGAGTTTGAAGTAAATGTTCTAAAACAATCAGCTACGGCATCTGTAACCAGCTCATCAAAATCAACAGTATCTTCGGTTATGAAGAAATCATCAACATCATTGGTGAGTTGTGTCACTACAACCTCATCTTCGACAAAGCAATAAATGACTCCTCGTCGTCTGGGCTCGCAACCTCCAAATTAGTCTATCAAGTTTTGATGTCTCAATTAAAAAAAATAACTGTTATGAATGCGACGAGTGTGTTCTGAAGTAATTGTTTGTAATATGTTATATGTTTAGTAACAACTATCTAATAAACTATAATTTTTCTAACTTAAATGATTGTCTCTGTAAATGTACTATATTTATGTAATGATTTATTTTGGTGCCGTTATTTCGTTTCCATATCATATCATATCATATCATATCATATCATATTTGTACGATTATTAGCACTAGCTATCATTTAGTTTGTTTTCATTTCAAATGCGCAACTAAATTTTTTATATTTATTAGAGGGTGTTTTCCTCAATTCCTCAAATTCTTTGGTTCAAGAAATCATATAGGAGGAGGTTCTGTTTTCAATATTTTCCAGGATGCAGAGTGTCAAAGAAAAGCCCAATAAAGATGGAGCTGGAAAAATGTTAATATTTTAAAAACGTTTCATTTGAATATCTAAAGTCATATAGTAGTTGGGTTCATTAAATATTATTTGATGTAGTCCACATATACGTATGCCAATACATAATTATCAATTTTTCTTCTATCTCACTTCGTTTTCTTAAAATCGTTCTTTAAATCGCAGCACCTACTGTTTGAAAGAAAGCAGCAGGTCCATTCTACCATAAAATTTGTCGCAGTGGACTATTTCCAAGATATTACGGTGATATTAATTAAAAAAAAAACAAGTTAAGAAAATTAATAACTTCTATATGAGTTAAATGAACACTTTTTGAGATATTGAGATTGGTTTGAATGCATGTGCTTTTCGGGCATAATTTTCTTTAACATCTTTATTTAAGTAAATATTGGTAACGAATACCACCTCAATATAATTTTTCTTGTTATTTGTATCAGAAAATAGTTTAGGAATTTTAGAGAAGTGATCAGGAAACACCCTGTTTATATATATTTTTTAATTAATATTTGTTTTTGTCTAAATTACGCCTGCACATTTCTGTTTAATGGATCACAGTAACTAATGTCGTCTTTTGCTGCTTATTTTAATATAAATAAAATAATTTTAATCAATTTAACAATTTTTAATATACGATATCTAAATTTGTGCACAAACTCCGTGTATACTATGTCATCAAACAGATCAGTTCTGAGAAAATATTTGTTGAGAGTGTACTATTTACCATACATGCACACAAATTTAATAAGCCACACTTGGAAAATATGATTCCAACTCAATTTCCATATAATTAGTGATAACAAAGTTAGAATATTAGAGGTTTCCGAACCAATATAGTAAGCATCTACAAAACTATATCAACATTTATTGATGGACTGAAATGCAACTGAGATTTGGCACTATGAATTGCAAAAATGAATCTCCATCTCTCATCCACCAACTTTTCAAACTTTTTGCTTTCTGCTTGCCTGGCTTAATAAAATAAGCTATATTTTACTCCATCCATTTTAATAGGTAATCTTTGAATTCTCATGCTATTAAACCCAAGTCGCTGTAACATAGTGTCCAACAAGCGTTTGGGCATGAAATTTGGCAACTTTCATTTGCAGCAAAAGTTGTACTGATCCAATTCACGTCAGATTATTCCCACACCCACACACGTCTATATGTGCTTTAACTAGAACGCCATTATTTCTCATGACGTCATCCATTTATCTACTTATATTCAGCACACACAAGCGACCTTATTTAATTTGAGGTGCCTTTACATTGGAGTGGTTGATTTCTAGACCTTGACCTGGTAATATGTTGAAATGTTTTTATGTTTTAATAGAAATCTACTTTTTGTAGAAAAAAAATGGTCTCACAAAATAATAGTTTCGGTAACTGGGAAACATTGCATTTTATGTTTGATTAATTTATCGGAAATTTACTATCTTCTTTGTTAATCATTATTCATGTTTAATTAATATACAGTGATGATTGGGATGATTTTGTTAATTCGTGATGTTCTCATAATTATATATCAAAGTGTTACGTAATTCCGTCTATGAAAGACTTTGAATAAGCAAAATAGAAGAGCAACTAAAACTATAAATTGGCAATAATATATAATATAGGCTTTTTGCTTTAATTTGTTTTTTTGCTGTTACTGCATAAATAAACACATGTTTCTAAATATTTGTAAATATTTCTTCCTTACTGCTAAAAACTAAACAGATCGCAAAAAGCGATTCAAATCAAGATGTAGTAGTTGCATCGATTGTGAAAGATAACACAAATAATGTGGATGAAATCGGAATCCAAAAAGTTACTGAATTGAGTGAGAAAAACGAACAGAAGAGTTCAGAATCTTCTGACGAGAATGATGTTGGTACTACTGTAACTGTAGTTGTAACTAAAAAACAAAGTACGCCAAATGAGGAAACAGCCGTAGTTGTCGATAAAACCTCAACAACGCAGAAAGCGCAAGATACTGAAAATATAAAAGATGATGTCGATAACAAATCAATTGACAATGATAACAAAAGTGAAGATAAGGAAGAAGAAGATATTGAAGAAATAAATGAAGTTGATGGAGAATCTTCGGAAGAAATTGTTGAAGAAGTTGTTGAAGAAGAAGAAGAAGAAGAAGAAGAAGTTGTTGACGAAGACGAGACAGAAAGCGGTGAAACCCATAAAAAAGAAGAAACTGATGAAAACGAAAAGGATGATGACAAATTACAAAAACAAGAAGCCAATATCAATGAAATTAAAAGTAACGAAAAAGAAAAATGTGATGAGTTAGAAAACAGTGAAAAACTAGAACTAAGAAAAAATATTGGTGAGGAGGAAGTGACTCAAAACGGCGATGAGGAATTAAAAGTAGAGCAAATTTAGCTTACATATTATAGTAATTGAATTGTTCTTATTCTTTATACTTTTTGTACAGGAAGAAAATCAAACTGCGGATGAAATCGATTTGCCAAAAGTGGTTAATCAAAGCACAATTAAGGACAACACAGGAGAAGAAGAACAAAGAAAAAAGGTATGATCTCCATATTAATTGTAATTGTAATGAATATGTCTTTTAATTGTTTTTGTTTGAGAATAACTTTTGTAAATATAAACTTTATACATATATATATTCTTTTTTTTATTAGGAAAACTTCAGTAATGCAATAAAAGAAATCATTTCAGACATTGATACTGATATAAGTGAGCAATCGCATATTAATTCGATCAGGCAACAGAAAGAGGAACTCTTAAAAAAACAAAAAGAATTAGCCGAACAAATAGAAATACAACAATTATTAGCGAAACAGTTGGCTGAGGAGAACCTGAGACAGCAACAACAACTAAAGGATAGAGAAGTATTGTTGAAGCAGCAACTTAAAATCGATGCACAAATTCAACAACAACAACAACAAAAACTAGAACAACAACAACAGCTAGAACAACAACAACAGCAGCAGCAACAACAACAACTGCAACAAGTTACCACATATCCTGAACAAAATGTGTCGGAATTTACTTCGTTCGAAGAAAGATACAAGGATGGTAACTTGACTTGCACTAAGGAAATTGAGTCGTACAGGACCAAAGTAAGTACCCATTTATGTTTTTGCTTACAAGCGCAATAATATACATAGCTCATATTCTGTTTCTGTAAACTGACTATATACTCGTAACATCCAATCAAGTGAACCATGTTTAATGCGAGGTCGCTGTTCTTCAGTTAAAGTATATAACATTACATGAATCGAAATCAATTTATTCATATGTTAGAGTGTTGTAATTTATTAGCGTAAATTAACTTGGAAGTTTTCTGTAAGCTGTAGTTTCATGCAGTGGAACTATAAATAGGCCACAATATAAATTATTTAATTATATTATAATTTTGTGGAACAGAAATAATTATCAAAATGACAAATTAGAAAGTAAATTACAAATGTGGAAAGCTAGAGTGAGAAATTAACAATTAAAAGATTTAATTAGTGAAATTTTACTTATATACAAAATGAATTAGTTATGCTTTCAATATGTGGTATACTATATAGTCTCTGTTATTGAAATGCGAACGTTTTAGAAAAGACCAAAATGCTACCGAGTGGTCTCGTATACGGAATTCTGATATTGCTGATAAATCATCAAAAATGATGAAAACTTACATAATTAAAAAGCTATTTATATCGGCAACCGAAACATTGAAAACACACCACAAAAGAAAATTCAAGAATTTGCTAGTATGAGGCGAAGAGCTCGAACGAAAAGCTAAATTTGTTTAGGTGCAAAAGTGTGTGTAGACCGTGTGCTCCCACACACCAAACTCATTTATTATAAGAAAAACTGAAGTAAACCCAAGAACATCGCAGACGAACTTAAGACAACCGACTGCCGAGCAAACAGCAGAAGAAGAAATTTATATATTCTAATTGAAAATTGAAATACCATTTCGTAAAAATAATTAAAATATGGATATATTGAGTTTAAATAAAAATTAAATTGAAGTAACTTTTTTCAAAATGTTTAAATATCAAAGCGACTTAGACGTTAGAGCTAGAAGTATGTGTGATATCAGTTCCACTAGCAAACTTAGATCAAATTGTTCTAGAAGTTCGGGCACAATGTTGCGAAAATCATATTCCCTTGGCAATAGTTCAGTTGAAAAGAAACGAGGACTTAAGCCTAGCGATAGGCATGATCCGAGCAAAAAGCACTTTTTAACTGAACTTACTAAAAAAATGTGGCACCGGACAAATGTGAGCATATATGAAAATTTAATTTTGTTGTAATATGAAATGAAATAATTTCTCCCTAAACTACAAATTTATCCAATGCAATATTATTATTATTATTATTACTATTATTATTGTGTTATTACTTATTAACCAGTTTGAAAAAAACAAAGGTATACATATGTATATACACAAAATGAAAATATCAGATTTTGTATAAAAAAATTAGGCAAGAGGTAGAAGGTCTACAATTTTTAAGAACATCTTCAAATTCGTCAAATGTTGTATTCTCAACCCTTACTGAAATGTATATTTCTATAAATATATATTCTTTTCCACCGCATATATATAGTACATTATTTTATGAATTATTATTTAAGTCTAAAATACAATTTAAAAAAAGCAAATGCATAAAGTGTGCAGAAATTGATGAACAAATTTAAACAAAGACTGTTTACAAGCTCTTCATGTGCTTACACTTTAGCTATATTTATATAGCTAAATTTTTTAGGTAAGGTGGAAATTCAAAAATATTTGATCTATATAATTTTGTGTCTAAATAAATGAAATATCTTAAAATTCACTATAAGTTTTTAACTCAAACAAACTTCATAAATTATTTCGACAAAATTGATTCACTTATCATTTGTTTACTTTTAAATAAATCTGACAATTCTAAAGAATCAAATCCTCAAAGCCGGTCACCAAAGTCACCTATGTGACTTTAGTTCGATTATTTTAAAACTAACTAAATATTTGTTTCTCCAAAGTAGACGATAGGATAATATATGCATGTGGATTCCTCACTAAAATTTAGCGAAATCTAGTTCTTACAAATGTTTTAAAATTCTTAACTGTCTTCAGGAAACATCGAATGTAACCAATAAAATAGATTTGCGCAAAATTTTTACACCAGCTACAGACACTGAGGAAATTCAACCGAAAAATAGTAAGTAAATTTGTTTAAAGCACACAGAATTATTAAAGGTGATACGTAATAGTTAAACCCAAGTTAATCGACTACCCAAAAAACAAAAAAAAAAAAAAGAAACGATGAAGTAATTGCTTTTGCAATACGCTTATTTGCTTATATATAATAATATGTTATATTATTTTGTACACGAGTACATATTAAAAGAATTATAAATTAATATTTAAATTTAATTAAAAATTTTTATTCATGCTTCTCATGCTTCAAAATTCATAATGTTGCTCTAAGCAATTACTCTTAACTAATTTTAATAAATCATATTGCGTATCGCCTTTGTATGTTCTCCAAATTAGTGTGACAAAAATATACAATCTTGAATATAACAGGAAAACTATATGCTTCTTCGGCGTTTTATTCTCCCACCTTACATCCGACAGTGGAGGATCAAGTTGAACTTGCCCGCAGAATATCCCATTCCCTCAGCGACATAAGTAATCAAACATCGAAAGGACAGTCTATGTATGTCAATCGAAAAAAACGATCAGTTAAATGGGTGCACGAGGGGTGCGGTCAAGGTAAACTAATTAGTAATACTATTTGAAAAATCAAAACAATAACGAAAAATATTAGTTTTTCTTTTTAAATTATTAACGCATATTATATAAAAAAATAGGCGCTATATATTACTACCGCTAAAGTTTTACTTCTTAAACCTTTAACTATTATACAATTATGTACTCCATATTGAGTGAATTACTTTTAAAGGTGATCCTCAATCAACCGATCCTCAATACATTGTGCAAATGACTAATGTTCAAATCTTCACCACAATATATAATATATATAAAATTTTAAAAAATAAAATAATCTACTTCGAAGCTATTTTAATAGGTTAAAATAAAAAATATTAAATTGCAATTAGTTTTCAAAAAGAATGTATAGAATAATTTTTACCATGACAGTATTGCTATCTTAATATAATTAAATGAAATTAAGTCTTTTGTTCAAGTTCATTTGATTCCTAAACTAATTACATTTTATTTCAAGTTGTCAGATAGGAAATTTCATCATCGTGAAAATTTCTATCGAAATAAGAGTTTTTGGAGTGTAACTTATTTAGACAAAATAGGTTAGGAAAACCTCTATTAAATGCTAGTAATATGCTTATGTAGTACAGCAATTTAACACGTTGTTACAAAATATTGTAATGTATATTGTTTTTGATTGATAGGATTTTGATCGAGATCGTTCTGTTTCACCTCGATACATTTGATTTAACGATTCTTCAAGTTTTTTAGTCACAGTTATTTTAAGAACAATATTACATTATTATATATTATTATATATACTATATATTATTATATATATTATATATTACATTATCTGTTCATTCGTACATTAATTAATGGAAAAGACTATTTTCATGACCGATAATGTTGCATTATAATCGTTATTAATGGAAGGTAATTTATATAAATCTTACGACATGCATCGTAATAAACTTTTACCATTGAATTAATAATATTCTCTAGTTTAATTGATGCAGTCTAACGTTTTGAATGTTTCTTCTTTCCCGGGGTGTATTAAAAAACTATTCTTTGTTCATGATAATAAAAAATAATAAAAAATTTTAAAGTTCATTTAGCTTTCGTTTAAACATCCCTAAATACTGGTTCATCGTACAAAACTGTGGCATTCATTTTTCTAATAACTTTTCCCGAACTTTAATTGAATGTAACATATTAATTCGTGAGCACCCCAAGTGGATGTATGCCAACATTTAAAATAATGCAAACAGTTATTCAGTAAACATAGATACGCTATTACAAGTAATATTATACAACTGTAAGTCAATTTCGCTTGGTGATGTTATATCCTTTATCATATTTTTAAAACAACAACTGGCACTTTGACTGTGTTCTGTTTTATTCCTTTCTTTTTGAAACAAATTACGGAAACATAATTTGCTTTAGTGACTGACTAAAGCTTTAGGACATTTCTACTCTGTAAAAACTCAAATCAAGTTCGCTATCGTCTATTAAAATATATGCAGGTGTACAATTTTTGACTAAAAAGTGGGTAGTAAGCAAGGGAAACATATAACTTGTCAAACAAAAAGTAATATACAGCGAGAACTCTTTAGAAAATAAACCAACAACTTATTGTATGGTCCGAATATTGGCATAAGCATTAATTTTTTTTTAATTTTGTTATTACTTAATATTTGCTAGAAAAGTTAAAAAGTATTCTAGAATGAACAATGAGTATGTTAGTAATATTGCACAATATTCCAACACTCTTATACAATATTATAGTTATTATTATACATTAGTCATAGTTTGTAGTTTTTGCGAATACTAGCCATGAAATTAACACAATGTGTTATTTTATATATAATTTTTCTAAAGTATATAGAAATGCTTACGAACTTGGAACTAGGGAATTTGAGTAGTTCTACGCCCTACTTTAGACTTTCAAAACTATACTATCAATACATTTTACAAGAAACGTAAGTTAATTTATTTATTCCATTTCTCTCAACGAATATTTTGATCCAAAAAATTCCAATTACGAGAACTTTCATTTGTATTTACTGCTTAAAGTAAACTGCTCTTCAACATATTTCCAACTTTATAGCTAAAAACTTTCTAATAAAAGTAAAATTGTAGGTCCAAGTAAGAGGCGCAACAATTTCAAATTTCAAACCAAGTAGACAACAATGCTTTCTCTTTCGTTTTTTGTCATGTTGTCTTTTTTCTCTATTAAAAAAATTTAAAATATTAATAAAACATTGGTATAACAGCGGTACTATCTGGCCATAGTTTACGGGATCCTTTGCGTTTCAAACTGTTCTCCATAACAAATAAATTGTCTTCTTGTGGAGAATTCATCACATGTCTGTGGTGTGAAAAATCTGGCTATATATAACATACAATAAGAAAGCATATCATATCTCTGAAAGAAAAATAATTATTCAGATTATTTGCATTGTCAGTGATAAAATCTCCAGAATAGCTATGTTTAATATATTTAATGTATATATAATGTTAGCTTAATGTAAGTTTAACAAAAATCACAATTTTACCAATTAAAATAAAAATTAGATTAAATTATTCGGCATTCTTGTATTTTTACAAGAAAAATTTTTGATATCATTATGTGGTGAATATATTGAAACATATTTTAAAATACATTCCATATAATTATTTTTGAAATTTTATAGTTAATGACAAATAAACATAATTATGGCGCACATACATTGCATAATTTCTCAGTTAACATATTATGTTTTTTTTTTTTGGCAATAATTTTAATGCTATTGCTGAACTGAAATGAGTGTTTATATATTAACTGATCTATTAACACCAAACCGAGATTGTTGAACTCCAATAATTTAGCATTTAAATTGATGAGTCTATTAAAATGCAGATGTTGAGGATGAGTTAAAGGAAAACAAGGAAACAGTTAGCGAATCATCACCGAGATCAACTCCAGATCGAATTCCTCTAAGATTATTAATGAATCCAAGAGGGCAAACGCGTGATTTTGATTTATTGCGGGATTCCTTGAATACAGAAACGGGACTTCTTTCACCTGATAAATGTGCTGAAGTTGTAACGGCATTACATACGCATCAGGGCAAAGGTAATATACGGTAAAAATATCGAATTTCTTTATTTAAAACTAGGAATTAAAAGAAAACAGCAATTTTTGAGTGATGGATACAAAAAATTGCAAATAGTTTCTTAAATTTTTATCTTTCATATTATAATTTTTTATTTTATAAAATATTTTGACAATAGTTGGGAACAATTTTCATAGATATCCATAGACATGTATTTACTTCAAAAGTCATGCAAGCCAACATATGTTTGTTCTCTATAAATTAGAGTGTTCTTTAAGGAACTAAACCAATAGCATTAGTTGAAACATACACGAAGTTTTTGAGGAATACATAAATTGACCAGTGAGAAGGATGGGACTCTGTAAAAAGCCCCCAGCTATCAAAGAGTAAAAGTGCTCAGATGCACTAACTCGGAAAAGGCTCAATATGTACACGAATTCTAAAAGAAAATTGACAAAAAATAGTTAGTTTAATTTATTTTTGAGATGATTACAAACTAATTTTTAATATTATTTCAAATGACACAATTTCCATTCTCAACAGTCTTATAATAGCAGAATAGTTCATTTCATACAATACTTTTTTCCGCCCGCTCATTAGTTTCTTTTCAAAATTTTTTTAAATCTCAAAAGAATATAGTTTAGAATATAGAATATAGAATACTGCATCTATTAAATATTTATTTCATAAATGAAGCATATATTTATGGAATTATAACAGTTTTTACTCTCCAAGTGGGATGCAGTTATGTACTCAGATATATTATGAATTTTTTTATTTTATTAATATGTAACAGTTTATAATTCAATGTTTCTGACTGCGCTTTTTTTTATTTCGTTACAACGATGCTTCATGCCAAAACATATGCTTTACGCGCTTAATGTGCTCGCCAATAAAATAATTGAATTACTAAGGTGCCGAGCTTTTTGCCAAACGCCGCAAAAAAGCAGAAAAATGGGTAGTTGATGAAACCAACGCTGGTAATTATAGTCCATCTGGTATTCCAGATTACCAACAGTATCAGCCAAAATCTACAGTCTTACCAAGTGTTTTGCCTGCTTATTCTGAAGTAGGAAAGCATCGTTTAAGAAACAAGATGCATCAAGAGAGTGTACTAGAAAAGTATGCAAAGCCTGGATTGAAAGTTGTTACATCACCGTGGGAGGCCGCTTTAACAACTGGATCAGCCAGTACAGCTTTTGTTGAAGATCAAAGACGTTCACCTTATGTATCTACACCAACTTTATTGCCCGCAACAGAACCCGAATATGTATGCGGTGAAACTCCGCTGCTGAAATCTTCCGCACCCGGTTTTGAAGAACTTGCATATGAAAAGGTTAATTTTATGTATATGAAAAACACAAGTTTTTATGCTAATCTATAATAAATTTTAGAATCGAACTGCAATCCAATCTCCAAAAGTGGCAAGCGTTAGTCATCAAAAAGATTTGGCTTATAAACCAAGTGTACCACAGGGTTGGAATGCACCATGTGTCACCTTACCTAAAGGTATGTAATTGTATCTCTAGAATAGAATTTATATTATATAACTGGAGATTCAAGTATTTGTTCATTTTCAAGAATTGTTCAAAAGAATTGATTTATATTTGAACATATGTGAAATTAATAAAGCCCAACGCATAATTAAACTACTCTACCAAACTAGAAATGTCAAAAATGAAGTCAAGCAAATCCATTTCCGCAATACTGCGCACGATCGAACTGCCTACTATGGTTCCATTTAATTGGACTGCAGTGACAGTTGTCAGTCGCGAGCGAGTGTAGTTTAATAGTGCTTTGGACATAATGCATTATCGAAACAATCGCTTAAACTATTATTTAAATATATTTCATTAAAATCGGGCTTTAAATATCATGCAAATAAAAAGAAGTTTTTCTCAATCAATTGAAGTCAGAGAACTGCAAAGGGTCATATATTCGGTATGTATAACCGAATTAATAAAATTTAATATCTAGGTATGGAAATGTTAATATTATCATTGTTTTTACTGTGTGGATATCAAATATTTGAGATTTGATGTCTTGATATCTTTTTAGCTTTTATTACGATCGTTATTTAGTATTTAGTATTTTTATGATAGTATATTTATTTATGATCAAAAAAGAACGAGAATTTAAAAAAAAAACGCAAAATATTAATTTTTAATAATTTTCTTTATTATCGCCTTCAAAGTACTTTCCTCCTGCGGCAATACATGCATGCCAACGCTTGATCCAATTTTCCATACAAGTTTTATAGGTCGTCGAAGGTATGGCCTTTAGTTCACGCAGCGAATTCTATTTTATGGCCTCTATGGTCTCAAAACGCGTCTATGGTCCACGCAATGGCAATTTGTGTCGTGGGAAGAGGAAAAAGTTACACGGGCCATATCTAGAGAGTACGGTGCTTGGTTGATGATATTGGTGTATTGGTGGAGTTTTTGGCCAAAAACTGCGAAACAACCAACGCTGTGTGAACCGGTGCTTTATCGTGGTGTAAAATCCCTGATTTTTCCTTCCATAAATCGGGCCTCTTTTTGTGAATGACCTCACGCAACCGACGCATAACGGCCAAATAATACTCCTTATTGACCGATTGACCGTCCGGAATTCATAGTGCACCACACCACGAATATCGAAAAAAACAGTCAGCTTTTGGACCGACTGTGGCGTTCTCTTTTTGGTTTCGGCTCTTCTTCGAAGCACCATTCGATTGGTTGTTGTTTGGTGGGCATGTGAAATTCATCGACCCATGTCTTATCACCAGTTATGATGCGTTCGATGAATGTGGGGTCACTATCTGCGTTGACCACATAATAACGACGCTTTTTTTGAATGAAATTCAGCTAAAAATCGACACACGAACATTTTTCGACGTTTTGTATAGACGTCAAAAAAAAAACTAATCGTACGATATGCGTTAAACTTTGACAGAATGTGTATAACAGTGTTGCCAGCGTGAAAATAAAAAAATTTGCTAACTGGATAAACGCGGAAATTCAAAAATTAAAGTTCTCGTTCTTTTTTGATAACAAGATACATATTTCTTTAGGTATTTCGGCAAATTCGCTTTTACTTTATCAGAAGAATTCCTAATATTAGGAATAAAAGCTAAATTATAAAAAATAAAACCGACTTTATTTTATTTTCGAATTATGAGCAATAAGAACTCTACAATACAATAATTTGAAACTACAAGCTGCAAAAAGGTATTATTAATATTCGAACATTTAATTAATTGTCTTATATAGTTAATAAAAATATATTGTATTCAGCTCTATATGTTTAAGATATTAAATAGGTAATGGCCAAAGACAAATCCTTTTGGTTAAAGCTCTTGTAATACTATGTCTGGAATCAATTTATATTCTGGGTCTTTTGTTATTCATAATTGCGTGATTCTGACAATAATTTTGTTGAAAAAATACTTTTAATGAAAATTATTCCTTAAATGTTTATTTTAAAAAGTAAATGTTTTTGTGGTCATATTCGGCTAACATTGATTTCCGATTGGTATCCAAATATAATGTAAATTTTTTTTTTTTCAATATCATTCGTTGTCAATGTGTTTTATCCATTAACGCTTTTTATTGATTAAATTTCTAATATGAGGACGATACTCGTGAGTATCATTTAGAGTTACTAGTAGCAGTAGCACTTGACTAGCAGGCTAAATTTTGAGCACAGGAGTTAAAGTACTTAACAGCCCTTATAGTTGACTGACAAAAAGTATTCAATCAGTATTATTTTGATGATTGCATTAACTGTGCAATTGTTATTTAGAATAATACTTACTGCGGAGTGATAAACCTACAGATCGTATGCGGATTAGCAGGTAGTTTACTTGAAACATATTGCTTTCGAAACTGCATTCTGTAAAGTAAAGAACTTTTCATTTATGTAATGGCTAACATGTGTAAACATGCTCATTTATGTAATGGAGAAAATGGGACGTATTAGAGCTATTAAATGGAAATTTTTGTTAAAGTATTTAATATGGTATATATATTTTCTTTGAAATGCTGTGGCATCCCTATATATACATAGTCTCTATATAGAGATTATAAAATAGTCATATATGTTAGACAGGAGAAGGAAGTCTCTTTTAAAATATAAATTTAACTCTAACATACACCATATTCAATTTCAACTTCATCAACAACATTTAAACGGAAGATAAGGCGAATATTTAAAAACAATCATGTTTAAAAAAAACTTTGTGCAGGTGAAGTGATATATTATTCAGGATGGATTGGATATATAGTAACAAGTGCAGGTTAAGGATATGGTTATAGTCAGTTTCCAAGAATTTCAGCTCAATAAGGTCCAAGCTTGTTTATTCTCTAGAACTCATTTCCCTAAGAAACCTATAAGCAGTGGCGTAACTACAGGGAAGCAACTGGAAGCAACGCTTTCGGGCCCCCGAATTTAGGGGGCCCCACTATAAATTTTTGTATTCATTGTATTTCTTTTTAATAAATTCTCAAAAGTGGGACGAAACGTTTTTTGTTGGAATAATTTCATATTGCATTTTATAAAAGATACGTAAATTTTAAATTTAAAGTACATAATATGTATGTACTTCAAATAAAATATTAAACCTATTTATGAAATAAAAAAGTTTTTCTAAGAAAAATATGTGTCTTGATCGAGAGTTTATATGGAAGCTATATCTAAATTTAAACCCATTTGAAAATAATTTTGTACGTTGTCTTTTGCAAATATCAGTACTGTATACACCATATTCCATTTGAATACCTTTATTAAAAACGGAGAAACCTTATATCCGATTGTTAAGTTTATATCACAGCTACAAGAAATAGACGTCCAATTTCAATCAAATCAAATGGTGAACAGGATGCGCTCCCGAAAAGTATGTGTATAAAGTTTTATTCGAAGAGTTCAAAAGCTGAGAGAGTAGTTTGAACTGTAAAAGTATACTGATATATACTTAATGGTATTTCCGAAGTTTCCTTTAATGCGTTACGAAAATATTGACAAACCTTATATACCCTTTTTACATTTTTTCGTGTAAAGAGTATAAAAAGAGGGGCCCCTTAGTATGTTGGTAGGGGCCCCTTAGTTAGAATTTGCTTACAGGCCTAAAAAATGTAGTTACGCCACTGCCTATAAGTTAGTGTGACAGGATCAACAACCAAATTTACAAGGAATCTTAAAGTAATTGTATAGGCAATAATAGAGAAGAAATCGTCTGGAACTTAATACTTTTATACAGGTGACTGCTATAAACCAACTTAAATTGATAAGAAAGCTTCAATAAAGAAAACTTAGCTCATCTAAATGCATTTACAAGTTGGGAGCCTGTGAAGCATATAAGCCTAACATATAATTTTTTTTAAAAATGCCACAGAAATAAACTAATTTCCTAGCTAAATAAATCCTTTCCCTTTATTGCTCTGCTCTTTACAGTACTAAGTACAAACCTAGTATTGGGTAGTAATGAAATGAGTTCATTAAAAAATCGCATTTTCGGTTGTTAGAGTCATCTTAGTCATTCAATTAACTAGCTGAACAGTTGTACTTTACTTTTTTGCTTAGCTCAGAATAACAGCTTGGAGAGAGATTCAACAAACGTATCACTGTCTTGAGCTTAAATGGCAACGAATACAAGAATTACAGTGACTGTATTACAATTTAGTGTTCCAGGTGCAACAATATTAGTTCAAATACCTCCATCTTACTCTTAGAGATTAAGCTTTAAATTTGAAATATTATGTCGAAATTAATGAGGATTCTATTAAAAAAAGAGCATGTCTATTAC
This sequence comes from Teleopsis dalmanni, assembly GCF_002237135.1. Lineage (NCBI taxonomy): Eukaryota > Metazoa > Arthropoda > Insecta > Diptera > Diopsidae > Teleopsis > Teleopsis dalmanni. The sequence goes on along the minus strand of NC_051847.1, from coordinate 102,224,338 downwards.
TATATTTTCGATCTTCGCTTTACTCTCAGGTACTAAAACCATGACTATCAATATGTTTGTATTACTTCTACACTAAAAAGAAGGTATTAGTGCTTTAATATGTTGTAACTAATGTTGAAGATAGTTCTAAGAATTTTACTACCTCATTGCGTGGTTAAGGTCAACACGTTTAACTTCTTAGGCATCTGTATATTAGGAATGATCGTTTGGAAATTTAATATAAACAACAAAGTTTAATTACTCCTGTAGGCCGCAAGGAAGTTGATAATTGTAGTGTAGATAACAATTACCGTTTATTCAACGAAATTCACATTAGTCATTCATATATTCAAGTTGGGTGTTCGAAAGCGAGACATAACTAAAGCATTAAGGTAAGCTGTTATCTCCAATCTTCACTCGAACTCGGGTTACACAATTATAAATCCTCAATTGCTTTTCGTAACACTAGCATTTTGAATATAAAATAATCTCCTGATATTTCACTAATGAGGAATACTTCGTACAAATAATTATCCTTATAAGATTAAAACATATTTTTGTTTGTAAACAGCAACAGGTTTATCCGCGTCCAAGCATAGTCGACAATATATTTCTTTAGACAGATTCATATTATCAAGCTGATAACGCAGCGAATGATGACCTACCAAATAACCTACCATGAAGCTCAGTTCTCTTCAATGAGCTACTGTAGTTATAGAAACGAACCAGCTGGTAGTTCTCTGGTATCTTTTGACAGTATTCAAATTTTATGTTTGCAAGTCCCTTTTTATCAGATATATCTTTGTGAACTAACTCTTTCCACATAATTAAATGGCTATACATCCCCTTTCGAAATTACCTGGGAAATCATCAATTCCTGTGTGACCAAGCATTCGTAAAACAACGCCTTATTTTTGCTTTCCAGTTAATGCAGAATGTCATAAAAATCCACCAAAGTTCTGGAACAGAAAAGAGTTTTAAATATTGTTTAGCAAATAGTGTAGATACAGATATGTTTTGTTAACATATCTTTTTTCCTTTAGTAGTGTTAACAAAAAGATCCTATTCTTTTCAATTCTTTGTGCCATATGTATATATAGAGATATTTTAAAATCAAATGCAAACTGCAAGTCATTATTATTATTTCGTATACATTAGATTGACTAATTAAAAAGAATATTGAAAGTATCTTAATTCAACTCTTTAAACTATATTGCGATATTTTTGGGTTGGTTTAATATCAATATTACTTTGTATCTTTGTAACTGAGGCCATTTACGATTGACCTAGATTGCAGTTCTCTAACTAAATAATTAATGCAATTAAATTCACCTTGCTTTTTACTGCTTAAGCTACTTATCATCAAAATCAAATCGAATACCATGAGCAATCGCTATCACATTCAACTCAGGAATCACATTCGCAGTGCCAGGTTTCTGAAAACGATGAACATTGCTTAGAACCTATGTTGAAGTCGCTTAAGTCCTCAGACTTTTCACATTCTAATCAGGTAATACCTGAGAAATATACCGATCGTGCTGAAATTGGCTTACACGAACACCAGGAACCACAAGAACAACATCCGAAAGAAGACTTCATAAAGAAAGAAATTTATGATTTTCCAAAAGTTATCGTTAAAGACTTAATTTTAAATTTTGAAAACCATATCAATGGATTTGTGCAACCGAACGATATTGTTAAATGTGATAAGAAGGAAAAGGAAAATATGTTAAAAAGCAAAAGTATTCAACATTCGCGTTCATCTGAAACACTTCAAACAGATCAGTTTCAAATATGTAATGAAATTAAGATTGACAAACTATATCAAGAACCAACAGATTCATATGAAGGCAAGCAAATCTTAAACCCATTTGTGTTTTAAATAAATTACGAAATCATACGCAATCCATTCCACTTTGTAAACAATTTATTTAATTATTTAAAATTTTTAACCAGACACTCTAATCTTTTTAATAGCAGAACTTTTTTAACAAATACATGTGAATATTATGCAAAAAATTATTTTTACATCTAAATATATTACTAATATTGTCAATTATCGCATGCTGAGTTAGAGTATTGGATAAGTGAATATTTTTCAAGCAATGTCTTCACATTCTATTAATAAAACTTTTAAATTATATACTTAACACATATTACCTTTTTATAGATATTTATAATTAAAAATAAATTACGTTATAACATTTCAGAGCTGTATGTGCCAAAGGATATACCTCTAGAAAGCTATGCACCACCACCAACATCTTCACCGATCAAGACAAATTATAATCATGAATGGAAACCATCAACTAACTTCCTTGGTTCACAGTTTTCTGAGCTTTCTCGTAACAACGAACCTACACATTCACAAAATGTTTGTAATCTTCCTACTTATAGTCCCTTAATTTCTAATATACCAAAAGAACAGTCATGCGTACAAAATAATTGCATGACTGCACCGCAAAATATTCGTCAAGTAAATTTCAGCCCATCTCCTCTACCTTACGATAAATTGGCTAAATTTGATAGTCCAACAAGCCCACCATCTTTTAATAACAATTATACAGGAAACAGGTTATCTAGGTCAAATTTGACAATTGGAAGCTCTGCTGTTCGCAATATATCACCTAAGCCATTTGGACATGTTGCATCTGGTACGATCTCTCCAAAATTGGGTGCACCCTTATCTCCAAATTACTCCACACCGGTAACAGCAACTCCAGTTAATCAATATTATAACACATCTGGCAGAAGTACGTCCCAAAATATTTCATCATCCAATATACTGCATGGAAGTAATTTCAACAATTCGGCTCAAGGTTGGCAGAAGAAAGCTCCAACAGCAGTCAGTCATGCACCTTTAAATACGCAATTGCATGTTGGTGGAAATTTGCCCTATACAGACTTTTGAAATGTATTCTATTCAGTAACACTGAAAATGTTTTATAAATACATGTTTATGTATGTGCTGTTTGTGTTTTTTGCGTTAAATAAACGAAATAAAATATATGTGCTTAAATGTGTTTATTGTTTTAAATTTATCATGAAGTGCAAAATATATGTCCAAATAGTTTATATATAACCTCTCCTTCTTATGCATACATAACAAAACTTCTTTGTTTTACCTTCCCATATATTCCTTCTTCCATGAGTCTGTTCCATTGTCCACAAAAGGACTGGACTGGACTAGCGTTCAATTTGACATGATAGATGTAATACAAGTACTTCAATAAAGATAATGACAATTTAATGTTCAGAAAACTGTGAATATCTAATGAAAGAATTTTATATAATTGCAAAGAAGGATTTCCATTAAATCCATTTTTTTTTCAGTGTAACGGTAAGTTCGAGTTTCAGTTCCTGACACTTAAAAAAAAAATTTAATTCTGATTTTCGCATACTTGAGCCATGATCACGATCAAAATTTCAGTAAAATTGTGTGCAGTATGAAATAGAGTTATGTAAAGATTATCATCACCATCAAAGAAGCAAAGAACAAATTCCTTGTTTTGTTGAAATAATAATTTTCAAAAAATATTTACTGCTGTACTAAAAGCTATATTAAGCAAATGGACTTAACAAGAAATTATTCATAACTGCGACTGGAAGATAGTAACTAACGATAACCAAATGAGTAACAACAGCTATAAGTAGAGTTTCATCATATCGAAAATAACGAAATTAAGTTATAGAATTAATGAATGAAAGGAATTGACAGATAATTAATCATTAAGCACGGTTAGATTCTATATTCTAGAACACATTACCCAAATTTAAATTTCATTTCATTCATTCATTAAGTCCACCTCAGGAAGATATGCTGATTTACGGTCCGTCATCAGTTAGAAAATAAATAAATGATAATGATTCCAGTATAGTTAAAGTTTAGTGTGGGGTAGGGATAAGCCCCCCAGAGCCACAATAGAGTAAAACAACAACAACAACAAGTCCACTTACAGCTAAATAAAATGGAAAAACTATTTATCATGTTTGTATTAGGTTTCTAAAAATTTACATTTTATTTGGAATGATTATAGACACCATAATTAAGTAAAGTAAGTCATGATGAAAGCATTAATATATAAAGTAAAAATTATATAATATATAAATAAATAGAACATGAAATTACTGAAACTCATTTTCAAGGCAGTTCATCCATCGGCTCCTAATAAGCTATTAGTAAAAAACTGCTAATACAAAATTTGAACTTTGAACATTGAAAGTTCGAACCGCTATATATAAAATATATTACAAAAAAAATATTACCACGAAGTAGTCCAGTAATAAATTAAGCTTGGATATATTCGTATAATCCAAAGCTCATATATTAAAACCATGCATCGGACCTTGTATTTGTAATTTTCAGTAAACAATAACTCATTGTCCAATTGTATGTGAACCATTCCACAAATTATTTATTATATGTATCAATACTTAGCCTTACGAACATTCCTTCAAAGTTTAAAATAATACGAATATCTTGATTAAAAAGGATTCTATAAGCATTTACACTGTTTAATTGGAATCGACTTTACAAGTTAACATATTCATGCTTATTAAATAAACAATAATTTATGCAAACCGATAGTGAAATGGAATATAATATCAAAATATTTAACTCAACTTCATATTTAAATGCATATTCTTAAAGAAAGTTAGCACTAAGTTGTTTAACATACATTATTACTTCAATGCAAGTTATTGTTACTGTGAATCAGTGACGTAACTAGATTTTTAGGCCCATAGGCAAATTTTAATTACGGGGCCCTCTATTTACTTCTTTTTACACATCTTTTAATTTTCTGTTAAAAGGGTATATTAACTTTGTCGAAGACACCATAAAGTATATATGAGTATATATCAGGGATCGTATTTGCTCACTCATGAGCAGCTCAGGTTCATGAACAAGAGCCAATTCTTATGTGAGTCCGAAGTTGGCTCATGAGCGTGAGCCCAAAATTGGCTCATATTGAAGAGCTGCTCACCAGCGTGAGCCTTCAAGTTGCTCATATTGAAGAGCTGCTCATGAGGTCTCACGAACCGAGAGCTCACGAGCACAACTGTTTAATAAAATGTGATTTATTAGTTTATTTGCTTTATTTATTTTTATAAACGTTATATGTGAAAATATATAATTTGAAATTAACTTAGCTTATTATTATTTATAATAAAACAATATAATGAAACAATATAATGAATTTGAAAAACAAATTTATAAATATTATTTTCCACAAATAAACAATACAAATATATTTATTGTTTTTTTTAAGAACTTTGATTATTTCCATAATATAGTTAGTTATTAATACTCTATATCTTTTTTAATGACATTTTTTCACAAAAAAAATAATAATAAAATCTGAAATTGGGCGCATGAGATCTCATGAGCCTCAGCTAATACTCTTGCTCACGAGCGTGAGCCCATTTATAACTTAATGGCGGCTCTTGCTCGTGAGCGTGAGTTCTGTAGTTGGGCTCGCTCGTGAGCGTGAGCCATCGTATGAAAAAAGTTTTTTGCCAGCTCATGAGCCGTGAGCAGAATGAGGCCAAAATGATCCGCTCAAGGGTACGCAAACACGAACTCTAGTATATATATATATATATGTATATATACAAGTGACCAGCTCGACGAGTTAAGTTCATTTAGATGAGTCCGTTTGCCTGTTTCAGTTCAAACTACTCCCCAGTTTTTGAGCTCTTCGAATGAAACTTTGCACACATACTTCTCGGTATTGGACCTTGTTCACTATTTCATTTAATTAAAATTGGACCATTATATCTTATAGCTCCCAAATAAACTAAACTACCGTATGTAAAGTTTCTACGTTTTTAATAAAGGTTTATAATAATATAAAGTGTACTTATGTTTCTATTATACAGCGTATAAAATGTTATGCAAATTGGTTTAAATCGACACAGTTGCTATATAAACTTTCGATTCAGACACATATTTTTCTTATAAAAAACTTTTTATTTTCCAATATATTCACTTCAAAATTAAAATTGAAGTATATTTTATAACACACCATATATGCAATAAAAATAGAGTAGATCGGTTCAGATTTAAATATAGCGCCGATATAAGAAGAGTGTTTGAAGGGTATCTAAGCTTTGTCAGAGTCAAAACTAATATCATGATTTGTTATTTTAACTGTTTATAAAAAGGAAACTTAAGAGCAGGAAATGAACTTTTTTTACTTAAAAATGGAGAAAGAAATAGTTTGAAGATTTATGAAATTAAAACTATACTATTATATATTTTTAGCAAAAGTGAAACACGGTCCGATGTATTTTTAACATGTTCTTTACTTCGCTTTATTAACTATACTAAAAATGAATAATGAATAATAATTACAAAAGGAATATAGAATAATGACAGGCCAGAGTTGCCAGGCAATTAATATTTAAAAAGTACTTTACATAACAACACCCCCTCTTAAAGTGCTTTTATTATGTATAAAATATGACTTTAATATTTCATTCCTAATTTCCGTAAGCAATTAACATGCTTTTCTGTAGTGAGTCCTTTGGTAAGGACGTCTGCGGGCATTTCTTCTGTTGGCATATATTTGATTTTAACAGTGCCGTCGTTAACCTTGCTGCGAATAAAGTGATAACGAATATCAATGTGCTTTGTCCGTGGATGATACCTGAAGCTTTCCGTTAATTTTTGAGCGCTTTGATTATCATTAAAGATTTCAATTGTTTTACTTGTAATGCCAACATCATCAAGGATTGCCTTTAGATATAACGCTTCTTTTGTGGCCTCAGATATGGCCATATATTCTGATTCAGTGCTTGAAAGCGCTACTGTACGTTGCTTTCGAGCTTCCCAACATATCGCTGCTCCTGATATAATGAACGCATACCCTGAATATGAACGTCTATCGTTTAAGTCAGCGCCCCAATCAACGTCAACCAGACCATACAATTCTTCATTGTTTTTCTCATACAATAGACCATAGTTGCTTGTACCTTTAAGGTATCTTAGAATTCGTTTTGCTGCTTTCCAATGTTCCACGTTATAATTTGAATTGAACTGGCTAAGAAAGTTTACAGCAAACGCAATATCAGGTCGAGTTGTAACAGCTAAGTACATTAATGCTCCTATCAAGCTTTGATAGGGATACATCTTCATAACACCTTCATCAATTTTTGTTGGTTTCGTTAATTTAATGTTCAATTCTATGGGAGTCTTCACTGGTTTACAGTCTTTCATATTGAACTTTTCAATGATGCTTTTTGCATACTTCTCTTGTGAAAGAAAAACTTGATGCTTGCTTAAATTTTGATGAAACTCGATGCCAAGACAATTACTTACTATTCCCAAATCCTTCATTTCGAAATCATTCGCAAGTGCAGCCTTTATTTCTTTTATACGAAACTTATTATTGGACGCTATTAGTAAATCATCTACATATATTGTCATCAAAACAATGTCGTTGCCTTCTCGCTTAGTGAATACACAAGGATCCTGTTGTACTGCACTTAGACCCATATTCTGTAGTTTCTTTGTCAATTTCATGTACCATGATAGCCCAGACTGACGGAGTCCATAAAGAGCTTTCTTTAATAAACATACAGGTGACTTACTTGATTTAATCGCCTTTAACCAATGCTGCGCTGTTTCTTTAACTTTTCCACACAATATTGTTGAAGTTTTTCCCACTGGTTTTGATGAAACAACTTTGTTCAGGAATGGTATAAGATAATCGGGAATTTCCATGAAGACACTCTCTTCGAGCTCTCCATTTAGATATGCTGTAATGACATCCATCTGATGGATCTCCAAATCCATTTTTGCTGCCAGTGCCGCAAGTAGTCTTATAGATGTTGAACGAGCGACTGGAGAAAACGTATCATGAAAGTCTTCACCTGGTCGTTGTGCAAAACCCTTCGCTACTAATCGTACTTTCTGTTTTCCGTCATCTTTAGTTCGAAGCACGAATCTATTCCCGATAACTTTTCGTGATTTCGGTCTTTCGACCACTTCCCATGTTTTATTCTTTAGTTGTGCCACCATTTCGTCTTCTAGCGCTTTTGACCAGGAATTTGTTTCATCGCTTTCAAGTGCCTCCAAAATCGTTACTGGAGTTTGATATGTAGTGAGAAACGCCATTTCACAATCTTCAAAAACGTTGTTGTCAGGTTCATCATCTGAATGGTTTTTATCAGCAATTTTTCTTATTGAACTTGTATTTTCGTCTTCGTTGGATGATTCTTCACCATTCCGATTTGACGTGTAATATTCTTTTCGAGGCCTACCGCGTGAATTTGTGCGAATAAGTCTCGGACGACCTCTTCTACGAATGGAGTTTTCTTCTCGCGTATCTGTATTTTCTACAATTTTCGGATTGACCGACAGTTTCTGATTTTCACAATTTTCGAACGCAATATCGATATAATCATTTGTTTGGCAGTCGTTTTCATTGTTAATATAAATGTTTTCGTATTTATTATGATAGATATTTTTGTTTACGAACACGACATCACGGCTTATTGTTATATTTCGTTTTGTAGGTGACCACAGGCGATAGGCTTTCGCTTCGTTTGAATATCCAACAAACATGTAAGGTTCTGACTTAGAATCGAATTTATCTCTAGTCTTATCCTTTTTTAGGACATATGCTTTAGAGCCAAATACTTGAAAATGTACAATAGTTGGCATTTTACCAGTCCACAACTTGTGCGGTACTACACCGTTCAATGCTTTTGTAGGACACCTATTTCGAATATAGCACGCTGTATTTATGGCCTCTGCCCAAAAATTTGGCGGAACTTCAGCTTGTTTCATCATGCAACGGGCCATTTCAACTAGAGTTCTGTTTTTACGTTCAGCAATACCATTTTGCTCCGGCGTATATGGAGCAGTTAAGCGTCTTTGTATACCAAATTTCCTCAAGAATAAATTAAATTCAGAATTAACGTATTCTTTACCATTGTCTGATTGTAAAGCCTTAATTCGTTTACCCGTAAATGTTTCTACTGCTCTTTTGTATTGCTTAAATACATTTAATACATCGGATTTTTGTTTTATAAAATATACATGACAATAGCGTGATTTGTCATCAATAAATGTTACGAAATATTTTGCATCCGAATTTGATGCTGTTCTCATTGGTCCGCACACATCACTATGCACGATTTCTAATAAGTCACTTGTTCTAGTTTCTTTACTCTTAGGAAATGGTTTTTGTATTTGTTTTTCACTAATACAAATTTCGCAAGTCGGAAGTTTTTGTTTAGGATTTAATTTTAATCCGTGTACTAGGTTATTACTAGCCAATTTTTTAAGATCGTTTTCATTTATGTGGCCCATTTTCTGGTGCCACTTTTCAATGTCACATTTTTCTTCAGCAACTTGTGCAAAATGATTTTTATTTTCAACAATAAAAAGATTTCCACATCTTTTCGCTCGAGTTATAACCTTCTGATATTTGTCCAATACGATTGCATCTGAAGGGCGAAAATGCACTTCATATCCGCTGTCCACTATTTTTGATACAGAAAGTAGACTTGTACGCAAGTCCTCGACATATAGAACTTCTTTAAGATCAATGTTATTATCACGACCGTATACGTCTACAGTTATTTTCATTTTACCGACGCCGTTTATATTTGTTGTGTTGTCGTTTGCTAAGTTAAGCACTTTATTCGATTTTTGAAAGTCTGTAAAATATTCACGCTTTGCACTTAAATGGGCAGTACATCCACTATCTAGGCACCAATAATTTTCTTTTATTGAGCTAATAAATGCATCTTCAGCATGATAGCTAAAATTATTGTTTACAGATTTTTCCGAATTTTTCAATTGCGTGTTATTTTCAGCTTTTGCTTTATTTTTACATTCACGTGCAAAATGTCCGATTTTGCCACAATTAAAACATTGTTTGTTTCGTTTAGAATCACTGTATCGTTTGTTTTGTTTTGCGTTTCGGCTTTTATTTCGATTTATGTATAGAGAGTTTTCATCACTATGTCTGTCTTCTTTTGTCCTTTGCGATTCAGCTTCTTCTAATATTTTCACTCGAAGTATGTCTGGCTTTGGCAGCTCGTCGCGCGTTTCTAACGCGCACCTGAAAGTATTAAAAGAGTCGGGTAGGCTATATAGGAGCAGTATGGCCAGAAGCTCATCCCCGATGGTGACGTCAATTTCCTTTAATTTTGCCACGGCTTCAAAAAATCGTTGAGGTGCTCTCTAACCTTTTCACCCTCCTTCATGCGCGAAAGTGCAACCTTTTTCAGCAACGTCGCCTTGCGCGCAGGCCCTTTTGATGAATATGTGGCTTGTAGTTTCATCCACATTTCGTTTGAATTTGTGCATTCTGCAATTAATCTTAATTCTGATGCACTTACTGATAACATTATATCAGCGCACGCTTTCTGATCAAAGCTGATCCATTTTGCAGCCGCTTCGCCCGTTGGACACGACGCAGTACCTTCGACATATGACCATAAATCGTTTTTTATGAGAATAGCTTTCATTTGTAATTTCCATGTATCGTAGTTTTCCGCGTTAAGCGGTTCAACTCGAATCACCGTTCCCGACATTTTTATACACGTATTAAATCTACTTTTTATGTGCACGTGCTTTTTACTTCGCAGTGGAAGCGTGCTGGGCCCATAACCTATTATATATTTTTAGCAAAAGTGAAACACGGTCCGATGTATTTTTAACATGTTCTTTACTTCGCTTTATTAACTATACTAAAAATGAATAATGAATAATAATTACAAAAGGAATATAGAATAATGACAGGCCAGAGTTGCCAGGCAATTAATATTTAAAAAGTACTTTACATAACAACATATACGACAACTCTGTCAAAATAAAAAAAGAAGTAGAATATAGTTCAAGTTCAGTTTTGGGTTTTAAAGGGAAGTAAAGGGGAACATTTTTGTCAATTTAGCAAAATTACCCTAAGTAAAGAATACGGCAACCCTAACAAAATAAAAAAAGAAGTATAATATAGTTCAAGTTCAGTTTTGGGTTTTAGAGGGAAGTAGACGGGTACATTTTTGTCAATTTAGCAAAATTACCCTAAGTAAAGAATAATATAATAAACAAATTTTGTAACAATATTTATATATATTTAAGAATTTTAACATGTTTAAATACGAGTATTTAACATTTAAAACTCATTATAAATAATAAATTATACTAATATAACTAACTCATTATCTAATATACTAACAAGTTATAATTGTAAATAATAACAGGTAATTCAAAATATATTTATGTGTAAAAAAAATTATAATAAATTATTTTAATGTTTTTTCGTCTCGATTTTGGTTCTTTATTTTCAATAGCAATCAATGCTTAATATTTTAGACAAAATGGTCCAAATGAATTTCTTTTAAAATCTTTTATAATTTTTAATTTGCTAAATGTACTTTCTACTTTAGCAACAGTCACAGGCAAAGTAAAAAATATGATAAAGATTGTATATACTTCACATAAATCACTTTCCAAGCAACTAAAACCCTACGAGAAATGGTGAACTCTATATGTAACTAATATCCAAATCCATCGGGACCTTAGGATAATTCCGGTAAAAGATGAGGTAAAAAAGGTGGCCAGGAAATACCATGAATACAAATTCATCCCAACTCTCTTACTTCGAGTTTGATGTGAAATGCCGCTTCAGATGTTAGAATAAAATCTTTAAAAAAAAAATAACTCTCCACAGAGAGAACCATCTAAATTTTAAAGTATCAGGTCTTAAATCATCTTTATCAAAAAATTGCAAAATGTCATAACATTATTTGACATAATACATAGTAAATTTAAATTGAAAAAAAAAAATTAAATCGCTTTTCAACGTATTTATATTTGTAAATTGTATAGCAATTATATCTGTCAGAACTTTTCTTTTGTTGACATTTTTAACATTCGTTTTGGTTCTCAAAACCCAAAATAGTTTACAATATTATCCATACCTTCAAATCTTCTATTTATTTGATTTATGATAATATCAATTACTAAATAAAAACTTGAATTTTAAAAATATCTTCTCTTGTCTTGAGTCTATAGTCTGGATTCAGTTTCTTTAAAGTCATTTGTAACTCTTCTGAAAATTGGTCCCATCTTTTTACGCTACTGCCAAAAATGTATAAATTTCTTGAGTTGTTGTAAAATTTTGCCACGTCTTTACGTACTTCTATTGCATCTTTAAGGACGAGATTTAAATTATTATTTTATTTTAATTATTAAATTATTTTAATTTTTTGTTGCAAACTATTATATACCTCTTTCATCACATCAGTATCATTATAAATCTCAAAAATCTTTCTTTTATTTCAAAATCAATTGGTTCCGATCTATATTTTCTTCTAATTTGTTCATATCTATTAACAATGCTTAGTTTGTCAAGTAAAATTGAGTAGCACAAGCTTAATTTAATATTAGTAATTAGTTTCTCCAGCAAATGTTCTCTAATACATTTTATTATTTCGTTTTGGATTCCGGGTCTTAAATATTTAATGAACCAGTTGGCATTTCTAAATCGTAAAAGCGTCATCATATTTGGCTAAAAGTTCAACTTCAGACAAAAAATTTCTGTTTTCTATTCATTTTTTAGCCACAAAAAAAAACTGAAAAAAATATTGGAATAAATACTATTTATAGTTTGTTATTAATATAAAATCGTCAAATACGTTTTTTATGATATATAATATTAAAAAATACTACTTAACCAATGCGAAACAAGGCTATCAATAAACCGGCTAGAGATACTTGTAAAACGTAATAGAACCAACATTTATAAAAAGTTTATATAATGAATATATATATTTTTAAATACGGGGCGATAGCGTTGCTTTCAGTTGCTTCCCTGGATTTACTGCTGTAAATCTGTGACTATTTCTGCTTTACAACTTCCTAGCAAACATAGCATACGAATTGTGTTTAAATGACAGGGCATGACAGCGAGAATGCACCGTCTACTGCTTCGTTCGCATCATCTGCTTGCCTATTGTATGTGCTTATACTTTAGTAAAAAACAAAAGTGTCGCAAGCACTGTGCGGCACTGCTATACGGCAAATGTCAATATTTCAATATACCTATGTAGATGTCGTAAAGCGTATATCGCGAAATATGGAGAAAAAGGAAGCTGAGATGGGAAACTATGAAGAAGGCTTGTCCATAACTGTGAGAAAAAACTTACAACATCTGCGGTCATATACATATAACACTTATAGTAGTTATTATACAACTTTATGACCTAGGTTTGGGGTATCAAATATTAGTTTATTAATGAAGTGAACACATAATGTGTTTTAGAAATTTAAAACATTTTGTCTAAATAAAGAAAGTAGTATAGAAAAAAAAGTGGAACAGCGCGAGATTATTAAAAAATTATTGTGGAAAAAAGATATCAGCTTAGAATCAATGACAATAGCAGGCAGTCTGTAAAATCATTGTACAGAAGTACTATTTCAGAGAATTTTTTTTACTGAGGCGGTTGAATTATATTGATATTGCATTGGGTGCCATAGTCCTCAATTTGTACATCATAAGACGGAGAATTTCGATCTTCATTCACTACGCCAGACTATAATTGTAATCTTCAGCTTAAGTTTATTTTGCTTAACTTTTATGTGCTCTTTTCATTTTAGCTAAGCATCAAAAGTAGCGTATGGAACTGGTTGTAGAAATATAAACACATTACTCAATAAGTCGTGTGACTAACTAAGAAAAATAAATTTTTTCTGTCAAAAATCAATTTTACTCATCAATATAATCTCCTTCAAGGGCAATACAATCATTCCAAAGCTTCTCTAACTTCTCGATGCCGTGCTAGTAGAAGGATTTGTCTTTTACCTCAAAATAGTTTCAGCAATTACTTCTTCATTTGAGATGAATTTCTTACCGGAGAGCATTTTTTGAGATCAACGAATAGCCAGTAGTCGCTGAACTATACGGTGGATGAGAGAGCAATTATTGACTTATGACATGGTGCATTATCTTGGTCAAACAAAATAACATACGTGTAAACATGGCCATCGACTGTGAGTATATGCGGTACCCACTTTGAAAAGAGCTTTCTCATGGTCAAATGTTCATGCATAATTGTAAATACACTGCCTTTTGATATCTTTACGGTCTCAGCTATCTCATGCAATTTCGATTTTCGATCAGATATAACCAATTTCTGGACTTTTTTGATGTTTTTTGGAGGAACCACCTCAATTGGACGACCAGAACGCTCATCATCCTCGGTAGTCGTACCACGTTTAAATTCAGCAAACCAATAACAAATGGGTCTTTTCGATGGAGCAGAGTCCGGATTTCACTTTTAAAGCCATTGCTGAGCTTGTACAGTATTTTTTTTTATTAAGAAGCAATAATAAATTAATACACAAAATTGTTTTGAATCCATTGTTTTGAAATTAACAAAAGTAGCTTCACTTAATTGGCTGTCACTTGTTTTCTGACTAATCGAAATGTATTGAAATTTTACAGATAGTCTTTTGAAGGTTGGTACTTCATAAACGTCATATGGATTTGACAATAGCAGCGCTATCTGTGTGTCAGTCACACGACTGACATCATTAAGTGATGTAATATTAGTTGATAATTTGTATTTTGGTTGGTAAAATTCACATGTATTGATTTACTACCGTTTAGTTTAATTCTCCAAATTTTCGTCAATTTTTCCATTACATCTACGGCAATTTTTAGTTTTGCAACCACAGCTTCTGTAGTTGTTTCTTTGACAAGTATAGCCGAGTCATCATCAAAAGTAACAGCACTTCTGTTCGGTGGCAGTGGTATAACTTTTATTTACAGAAAATATAGAATGCTTCCTTGCGGAACGTCAGGTTTTTTTCTTCCAGATTTGAGCACTAATTTATTTGTTTTATGCTTAAATGTCATCGACTTTATAAAGGCACTGTTCTGAAGTGGAAGATAGAATTTTAGTTTATTGATGAGTCCGTAATGCCATACTTTGTCGAATGCTTCAACAATGTCTAAAAAGAAAACTGTGCATTCGTTTTCATCTTTACTTTTTTTTCTATTTCTGTTGTGACTCTATGCTCCTGATCTATAGTAGAATGTTTGCAGCAGAGTTCAAATTGGTGAAAGATGATTAGTGGGTTTTTTCCAATTTAGCTATCACGATTGGTATTTACTAGGACGAATCGATTAATTAAATAAGTTAGCTAATTTAAGTAAACATTGAGCTTGGAAACTGTTTTAGTACTCCTTCCATGATTAAAATAAGTCTGGGTATTTATTGTCTTAAAGTTTCTTATTTCTCTTCTCAATTCATTTGTAGTTATAAGCAGGATCGTGACAGTTTCATTCTTTAAAGAGGTAAAGAAATTGTCGCATTATTCTGGGTTTTGTTAAAAGGTGTTAGATAGAGTTTTCGCGAAATCTATATCTTTTTATTATAAAAAAGTAAATCTGGTTTGGAGTTTATGGAGTTGATTTTTCGCGATTCTGTTAATCACTGATAAATATTCGTTTCGCATTCACAAACAGATACCATAACATTATCAGTCGGCTGTTGGGTTTTTGGACAGAGCTGCGGGTACTGTTCAAAGTCATACAGCAGAGTCGTATTAACTTTTAGGGATATTTAGTTCAGACATTACGATGTAGATGCGATATGTTGCGTGCCAATGTTATGTTCATGTTATGTAATGGAGTTAATGGTCATTGTGGAGCGACCAGGTTGAAACCACGCTGATAAGACTTAATCAGTGAGTTCACTTATGTTCTCGACGTTTTACGCTGTATACTTGAAAGGACTTTGTACGCGATTGGTATTAGGCTGATCCCGCAATAGTTGTCGCAAAGTGTCAGGTCATCTATAATGACACGGATTCTTTCGATTGTTATAATTTTGCTAGGGTATACTCAGCCATTATTTAGAGTAATAAATATCGTAAATAATTTAAGCAATAAATTTATATTTGCTGGGACAGAACTTCTCAAAGAAAAGACATTATGATATACGTTTAAAAATATTTATTTAATACTATATCTAAAATAATAATTACACAAAATAGTGTGATATATTCAAGAAAATAATTATTGTGGAGTAAAAAAATTTGGATTTAATATGCAAGTTTGACTGATGAGTGTTTCCTATCAGTATATTAGCGGCGGCTTGAACAATTCTGCGGGTATGTTATCTACCACGTATTTTTTCATGAGTCGCTGTAAAGCCAAAAGCACTTCGTTATGGATAAGTGGTGCAACTTCAAGATCATTTTCGATTAGAAACACCATGTGCATTTCCTAAAAGACGAAATCAATGTTATCATCGCCAATTAATAGATTGCAAAAACTTTCTTTCTATATTTTCAGCACACTCTATCTATCTGTAACCAGATTATCATTTCCGTTCTTATAGGATGATGCTTCATGCTTAAAATCTTGAATCAATCGGTTGATATTTTTGTAAGACTTACGGTCATCATTTTTGTGCCACATATCTTCGTTTCTTATCGCTCGCATCATTTTTAATCTCGTTTTTTCCATCTGAAGAAGCAGCGCCCTTTCTTCCTCACCTCCCGATATTGTCCATGTAAGGGTTGCGTACGAGGGCTGCTATATATATTTCTGGTCTAATAATGAAAATGCGAATATTTATTATCAAAAATTGTTTTATTGTTTTTCAAAGTATTCTCCAGTCTGAGTTATACACTTTTGCATGCGCTCAAACCAATTGCCGAAGCACCTTTTCCACTCCGATTGAGACACCTCCAAAACATGGTTTTTGAACGCTTCAACACCATCTTCTGGCGACGAAAATCGTTGACCACGCATTTATTTCTTGATGTGGGGGAATAAAAAGAAGAACAATGATTTGTCTTTTCTTGTTCGTTTTTCGAATTTCTCCGAAGACTTCAGGCAAACAAATTGTGGTGTACCACTCGGAAGTGACCGACCTTCGTTGCTCAAGCGGAACAGTCGCCACATGACCAGTTTTGAAGAAGAAACAGGCGACCATTTGCTTCGAAGTGCTTCTTCCACGAATCACTTCCAAAGACCCACACGGTTGATTGTTGTTGTTTTGCTTCTAATTTTTCTTCTGGTTTTTCTTCCGTTTTTTCTTCTGATTGCGCGTGCGCGAGTTATGTATGTTTTCCTATTCTAATATCTCGTGTGTTTATTATTTCAATATTTTTTTCTTATTAGAATTCTATTTATTCTATATTTTCTATAGAAAATATAGAATAATATATAGAATAATATAGAATTTATAGAATTCTATATTTAGAATTCTATTTTTAATACTTTTTATTTTTATTAAATAAGTACCGTTCTACATTTATTATTAATTAAATACTATCTATTAATTATTGAATATGTAAGCATTTCCGTTATGTGGAAATAACATCAATATTCAGTAATATCAATAAAATAATTAATTAATAATTTATTGAGAAAATAAATTCATTAATAATTTACATCTCAAATAAACCAGAGTTTTTTTTTGTCGACTCTCGTTGTAACAAACATAGTTGGAGCAATCAAAAGATGAAGATGAAACTGAATCATACAAATATTCAATAATAGATATAGGTACATCCATCTATTAATAGAACGGATGTTATTTCAGCTACATGAGAACTGTCAATATCGGTAACTATGGTTTGACAGCTGTGAATGTCAAACTGTGTCAACATTTTTGTTCTGTTCATTTGGTAATTCATCATAAAACGTGTAACGCCAGAACAACGCTTCCAAATTGTGGAAAAATTTACTTTGAAAAATATATATCTGTTCGGGAAGTTCATAGAGCGGTCGTTCGTTTATTTTACAGTTAACATAATCGGCCTAGTGAACAAGCAATTCGAATTTTAATCATATTCCACCTCTCTTGACAGCTTATTTAAAAGTAAAAACTTAAATTCAATTCATTAAAATAATTTTATAGAAATAATGAATTCTTCAGAAACTTCCCCTTCAACTTCCAATCACTTCGTATCCCCGACGCGGATAAAGATTTACCTCAAGGCTTACCTGACGCGAACCGTCGAATACTTCATGAATTTTTGAATAATCTCGAAGACATCTTGTTATTCATAAGAGGCACTAATAATATCCCAAGGACAAATTCTACTTGGGGCCTTAAAGAGCAACAAGGTTCAAGCACTAGAACGATGCGACCAGTGTTCTTATTTATTGCCTTATCTTATTACCTTAAAGAACAAAACATTTACTATATGAGAACACAACCAAGCACAAAAAACTACAGAAGACAGTATAGACAATATTATCCTTATAATCACTTAATGCGAAATATATCAAATATACAAAACTTACGTAATTATTACATAACTCACCCACGAACTTTTAACCCACTCACCTACAATAGATTTAACCCAAACCGTATTGTGCTAAAAAATAACATTATAAATGAGAAATACATATATGCCATTTTTAGACAAACAACAACCAACGGCATTAATAGATATATGAACTGGTTTTACAAATTCTAAAATCTTAATCCCGAACTACAGAAGTAATCAGTCAAATGTGATTACATGATTAAGATATTCTGGACAAACTTCCAAATCCTCATCACCAAATCACCCTGGAATAAAGACGTTCAAAGGTATGGATTCGAACTGGCTCACGTAAACATATCGTCACCTTTCGGTAGATCCTGAAGATTCTTAATAGATACTGCACCATCTTTTTTGTTTATAAATCCCGAAACATACTCTCAATGCACAGATGACCCTTCCTATATTTTTTCAATTCATCCAAAAGGGTGAATTCATATTCCTTTAATTAAAATTTCATCAATACTCAATGATGGTTTATTTAGACTTGACACCTTGACACGGCTTGGTGGAAAAGTTGATTTTGTAGAAAAATAATGACTTAAAACTAAATGACTAAAACTCAACTATTCATCTACAATTTAAACCAAACCTAATGTCATGAAAATATATACTAGCTCCCTGTTCAAAAGTAATAATTCAGTTACCAGTAGATATACAAAATGGTTGAAACCATGTTAAACTAATGGAAATTAAAACTAATTAGTTATTTCAGAAGGCATTTACGAGCTGCAAAATTCAGAAAATGAATAAACGGTTTATGTTAAAAGTTATGAAGTAAGCCCTTATAACTTAACAGGTTTCATAGAATAAATAACATATTTTTTATAGAAAAGATAAACAATTAACCTTCTTTACAAAAGTACAATACATAATATATCAATTGTCGACGATATTTCAAAATATACTAAAAGTATTACCAATTTGTTCATTCATTCATTACAGCCATTTACAACGTTAAAGTACAGAATTAAATTGCAGAAATAAAATTAAGGCTCGAACATGCCTTAATACGGTCAATTTTTCCTCATAAAGTTCTCATATATGGATAGTTTCAAAGAAATAATGTAGCAGCAGAAAACAATTATGGTGCTGTGCGATTGAGAACATATAATACTAAATGAAAAGATTATATCCGACAGATATCCACTAACAATCCAAGATAAGTTTTGTAAGTGTGGTGTAAAAAAGTACAGCAGATTTAGCAAGTAGATTCCATCAAATTAATATGCGTTCTACAAATGTCTGAATGACCTCATATACGGTTGAAGATAGTAATTATAAAATAATAGATAATGTCTTGAAGGAATTAATTGGCAAAATATGCTTTCTTCAGAAACATATGAATATTATCAAAGTAATTTTGAAAAACTTTGATCTCAAATTTGAAGGTTTAATTAGACAAGTCCGAATTTCTACACAAGATAATCAAGTTTCTTGGTCTTATCGTTTACGGAAGTCCATCCAAAATCAAGGCCATATAAAATTGTATATCCCCAAAACTATTTCTGATTAACCAAAGAAATAAAAAAAATATTCAGACTCTGAAATAAACTATTTTATAACAGCAAAAAAACTATTGGTAATTAGTAATTAATTAATTTAATTAAGTAAAATTTCAAATTGTAACGGACTGAGAAGCCTAAACGTATCCAATTCTAAACGAGTTACATGGCGTTGAAAGTGAAAACAATATGTTAATAAAATGATCTATAAAAAACAAAAACGAAATTTCAACCTTGATGCTTTAATCAGAATCATATCAGATAAACCATATTCCAATATAAACGAAAATTTCAATGACATGGCTTCCAAAATGCTGCAAACGGTACAAGAACTTACTTTGACGAGGAAAATCTTAATGATCGAATATAAATCTTTGAAAAAGCTCTTATTAATATCAATCTTTAAGTTATACTGCAATAGGTCACTAGGGCTCCCAATAGTGATATGTTGTATCACTATTTTGAGTTTTGAATGTTTTTATGTTTTTTGTGTTTTAACTGTTCTTATTAATATCAATCTTTAAGTTATACTGCAATAGGTCACTAGGGCTCCCAATAGTGATATGTTGTATCACTATTTTGAGTTTTGAATGTTTTTATGTTTTTTGTGTTTTAACTGTTATTGTACTTTGCTCAGTGATGGTAGCGAGAGTAATAGAGAAAATAATTTTTTGACACCTGGAATGTTTCCACCATTCTTTGGTTACAACTAATAATAATCATATTTTTTTTTCTCTGTTTAATGAATTTATTCAAATCATATATTGTTATATATCTAAATGTAGTAAGTATTTCACGGCGAAAAAGTAGAAAGGTATACCTCTTTTGAAAAGAGGCATTGATATGCAATTGGGGACTCCTCCTAGCCGCGTAACAATGATTTTAAAAATCAAAGCTTTGTTTGTTAGGTAATAGACAATGCTTCAAGCATAAATAACAAGAAGTGCATTTTGACGAATAAACATCGAAATCTACTCTCACGTGATGGTAATCTTCAACTATATCTAAAAAAAACTTCCAGATTATGAAACGAGTGAAAGATGGTTGGAAAAATCATATAATTATACAGTATCGTTAAAAAACAACCTTGTGTGGTGAAAGTCCTGACATTACCAAACCAAGTCGTTATAAATGGGTGATGATAACGATATTTGTAATACTGACGAAACTTATTTCTCTAGTTCTTGTTAAAACATTAGCATTATAAATAATAAATAGTATTTTGGAGAAAAATACAACAAAGAGCGAATGAATGTGTCTTTTTGATTCAATGAAAATATATAAAGCAATGGATTATAAGTTTAACAGA
This sequence comes from Teleopsis dalmanni, assembly GCF_002237135.1. Taxonomy (NCBI): domain Eukaryota; kingdom Metazoa; phylum Arthropoda; class Insecta; order Diptera; family Diopsidae; genus Teleopsis; species Teleopsis dalmanni. Next base: position 102,203,235 of record NC_051847.1, on the reverse strand, counting down.
GCATGTAAAACATGGATAAAAGATGAAATTTACTTAAAATGATGTTCGAAACTGGACAAGAGAATTTGAAATGTTCTATTTTTTATTTAATTTTTGTTTTTATATTTATTTTTATTTTAACCCGTATAGTGTGAGATACCGTGTCAGAGTCCAAGGAGTCTTAGATCATACAAACAAAACTAAAATAAAAACTTTGTCTAGACAATGTGAGATGTACATTACTTTTATTTTAACAGATTCCGATAAAAACGAAGAAGAATTAACTAATATTGCTAAGATCTTACAAGTTTTATCGTCAATTGGTCATTTACATACTTCATTGAAAATGATCCTTTGGAATTTGTTATAGAAAGTTACGTTTGTATTAGTTTGTTGTTGTCGACAACAAAATTGTTTTGGATGCTTTTTGGGCTCTTACTCTCACCTCTATGTATATACGAGGATCACTATTTATATTTTAAGTCTTGGGAACACAAATTGATGGCGGGTGACATCTGACGTTTCCATATAAAAGTTTGAATTTATTAAAAATAACTTACCTTAGACTTTTTATCAAAAAAAACGTTATTTGTACTACTAGTACTTACAGTCATTTGTAAATTGAGGCTTCGCGAAAAAATGGAATTAACGCGAGAAAATTTTCATGCCATGATTTATTACGACTGTCGACTTGGATTACTGGTACCAAGATAAGAGTGCATCGATCAATTACTTTCAATTACTGATTTATTACGACTGTCGACGTGGATTACTGGTGCCAAGATAAGAGTGCATCGATCAATTACTTTCACACTTGGCGATAAACCTCTATCCCTTGCCACTGTGAATCGCTAATAGAATGATTTCAATCGCGGCCTCAGTTCGCTCACTGACGAAATTCGTCAGTCAGTGAAGGTCGTCCAAAATCAGTTGTTGTGCCAGAAAATATTTATGGTGTGCAAAAACCTAAAATGCAATATCGTCATGCGACATACTGTGAGATTGAGGCAACCCCAGGCATTAGTTCCATTAGCATATATAAAATATTGCATATTGCATATAAAACATTTGACAAAATCTCAAAAAGATGCTCATGTCGATTGGTGCGGACAAATGCTCAAGAAGTACAAGGCATTGTTTCAAAAGATGTATATGAGTATAAGATCGTAACAGGTGACGATGGAAATATGCATATGAGTCGGAACATCCTCAGTACTCAACTTATGAGTGTTTCAAGATGAACCAAATCCAACAAAAATTGTTCGTGTTCAAAGCACTTTGAAACAAAGAGTCGCTTGTTTTTTCGGTAAAATTGGTCATGTGGCAACTATACGAGTACTTTATAGGTAAAACGGTCAATTCTGAATTGTATACAACCATTTGTTTACTAGAAGTCTTTAGTGAAAAACGGAAAACAAAAAAACGTCGTCAGATCATTCTCCATCAAGATAATGCGAATGCTCACACATCTCATTTAACAACAGACTACGAGTATTTGAACATTCCAAAACATTCGAATTGGTGAATCATCCACCGTACAATCCTAATTCGACACTCAATGACTTCTTCTTGTTTCCGACCGCCAAGAATAAATTGCGTAGACAACGATCGGAAGATTTTTGTCGGCGGAAGAAGCCGTTGTTGCAATTAAAAACTACGTTTTGGAGGTGTCTGAATAAGATTGGAAAAAATGCTTTGACAAATGGTTCGAACGCATGCAAAAGTGTAGAATACTTTGAGAAACAATAAAGCAATTTTCAACGACAAATTAATATTTTTGTATTATGAGACTTAAAGTACAAATAGTGAGCCTCGTAATAAGAATTTAATTGCGCGGAGCGATTTGATAACATGTCCGTTAATTTCTTATTAATTAAATGATTACTGAAGTCGTTAAATCATAAATAATACAGAAAATAAGAATAGTTAAAAGTGTTATTCAACTAAAGTTACTTAATATATATGATCCAAGATAGTCAAAATATTGCAATTTTAATCTCTACTTGTATGTAAAGTGCTTGAGAACACTTTGCTGAATGTCTGAGAAATGAAATTGATGTGTGGTGTCATTTTAGTATATGAAATGTGAGTTTAATGCCCATCCATCTAGTGAATGACATCAGTTAGTATTGCATGGGTTAAGGAAGAGTATTTTTCCCATGCACTATTTATATAGCATTGATAAGAATTGTTGCGTAAGATCCGAAATGATGAATTCAAGTCAGCCCACTGCATATACACCATGATCATCAGTGTAGTGATACGATTATTTATCCTTACGTGCTGATCCAGTATTTGTTTTAAGAAGAAAAATTAGATGAGAATAATTAGTCAAGTATATTACATAATGTTACAGTTGAATGACTGAAAACAAGGGGATCATATAACCATCCGGATGAAAGAGATAAAGACGTCGCGCAGACTTGGGACTACTTTTAATTGAAAAAGAGCAGATTTTTAAATTCTATTGAAAAAACACATTAACAAAATTACGAAAACAATTTCGGGATGGCAGACGTACATTATAAAACTATTGACCTTAGTAACTAGGGATTGATGTAAATCTTCAACCGAAGTAAAAATGGATTTTATTTCGATCTTTTTCTGTGACGTGATTATATATCATATTACCACAGTCATCAAAGGGAGATGCAGCTAATAAAATCCGAAATATTGCAATTAAAAGTCTGATAAAAATGATATAAACTTTCGATATTGTATTGAGGTGTAGTGCCATTATTTGGTACCACTTATTATTACGACTACTTTAGAATTATTTGCTTAACAAATAGAATTTTTCAGAAAATTATAAATAGAATATTTTATCTTTTGATTTTAGCTGCCATATTTTCGACGGTGTTGCAGCTGAGAAAATAGCATTAGCAGCGACTACATATGAGCTTTAATATGTTTATACTTAAGTAGTCGAGTTGAATGTATATATAACATATACATATTTTTATATTTACAATAACTTTAACGCATGTATTTATTTAAAATACTGTTGTTAAAATTTAAAAAGTAAAAAATATCTGCTCACAAACACAAAATAATATCTACATAATTTCTATATTTTATTCCTATAATTCGTCTGTTGTATTAGAGGAATCTAGAAGAAAGTTGAAAGCATTTATAGCAAAATATTTAAATAGATACAAACATTTTATTTACGCACATAAAAAGTTCACACATACACATATTTATAAAACTGAGATAGTATTTTTGATATTTCAATTTTTAAAGAATTTTCTTCTATATTTTTTTCTGTACTTTTCATAAATGCTGTTTATGTAGTATACATTAACCGGTGGTCCATTGTATTTTCGTCCACTTATTTCATTGTTTATTTTCAGGAGTTTGGTACTTTACATTAAGAAAACGTGTAAATTATAATTTTATTAGAGTAAAAACAAGTGTAAATTAAGTTTATTCAATATACAATTCATCAAAAGTAGTTATGAGTTTACAGAAATTAGTTTCGTAGTGATGTATTCATGTAATAAAGCAAAAATAAAATTTAAATTAAACAATAAAATTAATATTATTAATAATATTCACACAATCTAAGTGACAAATTTGTGTGTTCTCTGTGATTTCTGCATGTATATATATATATATATATATATATATATATCTATATATATATATATGTGTATAATATATATGTAATCATCCATTTATTTCTGTATATATGTATTTATGTATATTATATATATATATAAATATGTATATATTTATACAGAAAGTAATATATAAAATAGCATATAATGTAATATGACTCATACAATACTGATGTAGTATTTGACTGTTTTATAGTTTTTATTAAAGTTTTTTGCTGAAGTATAAATGACCTAAAATGTCATCGAAAAACGATGTTGACGATGTTCATAAAAGCACAACATTAAGACCACTAAAAATTATAAAGAAACGATCTGCCCCTCTAGACCAAGCCTTAGACGAAATAAATAAGTCTTCTGTCGTTCCAACAGTATCAACATCATCAACATTACCTAAAGATTCTGTAAAGGTAACAACGACTTCGAATCCAGCTACAGCACGAAGACGATCAGCTACAAAAGAAAAAGAAAAAAAACGTGAAAGGTGGCTGCTTACACGTAAAACATGGAAATACATGACAGATGCTGGTAGAAAACTAATACCTGAGGGTGCACAAAATCGAAAAGATGATATACCAAAAGTAGAAGCATATTTTAATCAAATATGTGCTGCAGAACCTCGTTTCATACTTTGGAAACGTAAAGCATCATATCCAGGTGCCTTTCGTAATTCGAAGCGTCGATTTAGACAACTACTGCAGCATACTTGTCAAAAACAAAACACATTACTAAAAGAACGGGAAGAGGAAAATAATGTAAATGAAGTCATTAATTTATTACAAACTCACCTTAACTTGCACGAATCATATAAAACGACAACATTACTCGGCACTAAAACGGTACGCCCTGATAAAACACACTCACCCAGTGCTCACAGGCCTTCTGCTGGGAACAGCTGTTTAAGTAGTAACTTGGTATCGGAAACATCTAAGGACTCCAATCAACTTGTTGAGAATGATCAGTTATTGGCACGATTACGAGCTCTAACACATAGTTCTACATACACAATAAACTTATCAAATGAAAGTATTACACCAGATATATTAAAGAACAAAGCTGCATTAAAACAAGTATATTATATGCTTAAAAAACAACATCTTCACCGACTATTGAGCAAACATTCCAATACAGAAAATATAAATGAATTCAAAGCTAAAATTAAGAAGTCGACGTCCTTATCTAGTCTACAACAGTTTAACGAATGTTTAACAAATAATTCTAGCAAACCACACAAGACGGAATCATCCACACAAAATGTGAATAATATAAAATATAACAATGAGTTTTCAAAAACTACAAATAAAAGTTTTGCATTAAGCAGAATATTGAAAAATCCCTCAGATGATAGAAAAAGTAATGAGCCAATTCTGATACAACCAAAAACTTCCGATTCGACTTTTACCTCACAAGCTCAAACACCTTCAGGGACTTCTCAAAACTTCAGAAAAAAGACACACTTCAATACATTCGGCACCCAAACTAATTTCATACAATTGCAAGAAATCAAATGCCTTGCGGAGGAGTATAAGGCACGTAAGCGTGAGGAAGCATCATTACTCTTGTCTAATACATGCCTCGATGATGGATCTGAAAAAACTGAATCAGAGGGAATAAATATTCGTCGAAAAAGCTCTGTAGATAACGAAGACATTTCACAATCAGTTAGCGACACTATTAAGCGTTATCTTCGGATGGCTCGGAAAAAAAGTATTCACGATGATCAGGTCAACCGATTTAAACGTGTTAATTATGATCGCAACCTACGAAATATAAAAGCCAAAGGAGAAATTAATCCGCCAGGAATGGACGAAGACAATAGTAAAGCAGTGCAAACACTTGATGCTTGGGCATTAATAGCTTTAGAATTCATAAGAGGCAATGAAAATTCAAGTTTATTAGATGTTGCGCATTCTGACTGGCAAAAATCTTTAGAAGAGAGGATTCGCAAAAAAAATGAATATGATCAAAAAATTTTAGGTAATTCAGAAAACACTGTTGATGCAAACTGCTCAAATTCATATAATAATGAAAAGGACGGTGTTCATAAGCAGTCGTTTTCAACGAGTCGGAGTTCATCAAGTGGACTTGCTTCCCCAACCTCGAGTACATCACCAACATCGAGTTTTTCACCCACAAATGATAAGCCACGCTCAGAATTTGGGCACACAGCTTCTAACATCATACAGAGTGGTTCTAATTTTCTTTCCAATCTATGGCACGGAACAACTATGCATGGTTTAGATCATCAAAAACAATATGACGAAACATCACAATACAACAAAGTTAATTCCAACATAAAGGAAGCGCATATAGATCCAGCCACAAGACTATTGCAAAGTAAGTTAATGTTAATAAGTATTTACCTAACCTTTAACCAAAGTACTTAAAGCTAATTTAGTGTAGTAATATGAACTGAGTTGAACCTAAGATTAATCTCCAAATATATTTGTAGATTTTCACACTAGCACCGAGTGTGTTATAGATTTGGTTGATCCATTCAAAATATTAAACTTTCAAACACACTTAAATTACTTTGAAAATTTTAAAATGAGTACAGTAGTACTCGTAATAAAATATTCTGGCACAACTATGTGCTTATAGTGACGCAGATGTTCAGTATACATATTTGAATGATATTGGCTACAGTATGCTGAAATAGATTCTTGATGAATGTGTTCAATCGGTATCAGATCGGGATATAATAAATTGGCAACAATAACCAAAATCATTGATTTTTAATTCAAATATTGTAATTATTCTTTATTCATCGGAAGTATTAATGTCGTTCATAGAAACTTATTCAAAAAAAAAATTGCTAACGCCAATTCAAAAACAATGTTCCCAAATCGGCAATCACAAAATCCTAAGCAATTAAAGCTAGAAATACATATCCAGATATTAATTTCATTCCTTCGGGAAGTAACTGCAAATCAAATTTGCAAGTTATGTCCATTGCTTTCTAACAGATTTCGGATATATAAAGATTGGGTAAATGTAAGCAAAGTTCTCACTTCAGGTTCCGAGAGAAATAAAATTTGACTAGAGTTGTTCTAGAATGATGCACGCCTATTTTGCTATTACTTTTAATATTATGAACAAACTATTCTAAATAATTTCAAATGTTGGTACATTCACAAATGTGTTGTTTGTGTATCTATATTCATCTTAAGTGCAAATACTGTGTTTATACTCGTACTCTTTAGTTATGGTCTCTCAGTTCCTCTCATCGGATTTGTGTTTTTTCATGGATGTTTAGCTAGAAATGCAAATGACAAATCTGAATATTCTTTAAATCATGTTCGGTCACTTATCTTTGGTGAAATTCTAATTTACTACTTCTTTATAATAAAACAAACTATTCAAAAAGAAAATTCGGGTAACTAGACGAATGGATTCCTTTTAAAATAATAAAATAAAGAGTTTCTTTATCACAGATTGCTTAAAAGATTGTTTCACAAAAATTGGTAAAAACATGCAAAGCACTTTCGTTGGGATTTTTTTTTCAAATTTATATGTACAATGATTGTTTGATTGTTTGATTGTTTGATTGTTTAAAGATTGCATTCGCAATCAATAAAATAATTTTTTGGAATCTTTATACCCAAGAATAGTTGCACAGGATTATATGGCTGTATATGTTCTTCTTTGCGAATTCGCCTTCTGCATTGAGTTTGATTCGAGTCCCGAAAATGTCCGTATTTGATTGTTTTTGACTGAATGAAAAAGTCAGATTCGAGTCATTTTGCGTCTGCTCGAAATAAATAAGCGGATGAATAATCAAATGCTACAGTTTTGTGAGATCACATTTTTGAAATTTTTATCGGTGAAAAAGACATGCGCAAAATATACCATAGACAATCTCTGGATACTGAAGAGAGAGAACAATTTTTTGTTTTTTATAATCTTGCAGTGGATACATAAATATTTAATACGATAAAGTTTTTCTTATTTTCTTGTATCAAAAATCTTTGATTTCAAAGACAAGAGATGTTGATAACCGATAGGTATTGCTTGAACAACAATAATTGACAAACTCATATACAGAGAAAAAAGTTGGAGACGTATAAATAAAAATTTTACTGGATATTATACGAAAATGTGTATATAAATGCACAGTATCAATGAGTTTAAATTTCTTCTGAATCTGGTACATTTTCATTGTTATGTAGTATTAGTTAATTATGTTGAAGAACTAAGTTAAGGTAATTGTCTTTAGTGGATAAACATTTTCTTGAAATCATTTATTTAAATGTATAAGAGTTACTAAATGATTTCATAAATAAGAATCAATTGTGTATTTTGGTGTTGCTAATAACATAATGTATGACATGGCATATAGTTGTGTTCTCCAACTGAATAGCTTTATTAAAAAGAATATTTCACAACTAAAATATCTTAAAAAATGTTCGCCAATTAAAACTTATACATTAAAAGTTGTAATTCTAATACGCGCGTTTTCTGGAATAAATAAATAACTCTAAACTCAAAACATAAAAAAAAATATAATGTATATATAACCGGTTTACTATCCATATACATATGTGTACTTCAAATATCTGACAACGGCATTCAATATCAATAATATAATATCATATATTGACCAAATCCGCTAAAATGTACACGGTCCAATGGCCGTGTTTTTGAAATGCTGTCGATAGGGATTTGTGAAGAAACGGGCCGCTACGAATATTATGTTTGAATTCATAATAATCTTCGATTCGATTTTTTAAGTTTCATAGTTGGATTAATATATAACCTATTTTAATTCAATGCATTAGGTGTTGATGCCAGCAACTGTGAAGGCATAATGCAAAAATCAAAATCTTCAACAAATGTTGGACAATTTGTATCAAAGAAGTTACTCAAAAGTCGGTCGAGAAGTCAAACAAGATCAGCTGTGCATTTACCAACAACATACAATCATAAATGGGCACCTTCGGTAATCTTTTTAAAAACAAATATGTTATAGTAACTGAAATATGAATATAATTTTCAATTTTCTCATTAATAGGAAAAATTCGCTTGGACTTCTGAAAATGGTGATCGAATTTGTATCTTAGATTCAGTTCTGCGAAACCTCTCTGCAATAGAATCAAAATACTTGCAGCAAGTGGCCCTTCAGAAAATAAACGAACTAAATATTGGTTTAGATATAGGTCCTGGTAGTTACAATGGCAATGGAGGAAAAATTCAAAAACGTCATGCATTACAAAAGAAAAAGGCCTTGACAACAAATTTGTTTGATATCGGTAAAAAGGAAGATTCGTGTAAGATATTTTGTTACATTCTTTCTTCCAAATTCAATTTAATTATATTATTAATCTAGTACTGCAAACGGGAATATTTGGTAATAATCTAAACACTTGTGTTGCAAATGACAGAAAACGTTCAAAAAACTTCTGTATAGCATTAGAAGGAGAATCTGCTACTCTAAGTCGATGTGGTGGTGATGATAACTCCAATAAACTTAATCCAAATGTATGGGCTTTAAATTAGATAGCTTAAGTTGTATATGTTATATTTTTATCAGTTTATAATTAATATCATATTTAACAAAACTTTTTCTACTACAGAAAAGCAATTAGATGGGAAAAATTACATATTTTTTAAATAAATAATATATATTAGCAGTTATACTTATGAATATACTTTACTTTTTAAAGGTGCGGTCATGTGAAAATTTGCCTTCAAGCACATTATCGGTAACTAATACATCAGGTGAAAACTGCAAAGGTTTAAAATCTGGTTCAAAAATTGGAACGAACTACTTTGGTTATTTGACGAAATCGGCTTTATCACGTAGTCAAAGTGATATGCGCAGAAAAAGTCAGGAGTTCGATAAAAACCATAGTTTATCATCGTCAACGGAGTTTTTTGTGACGCACGATTTACAGGTCCCAACTTTTATCACCTTATGTATTCAATTTTTGGAAATACATGGTTTACATCAAGTAGGACTTTTTCGAGTCAGTACATCAAAAAAACGCGTTATGCAAGTAGGAGCAAACCGACTACATATTTCAAATGAGAAAAAATTAACTCTTCTATGTTTTCATATATAGATGAAGGAAGAATTTGATAAAAGGTTTGTGACTGAAATTTCAGAAACAACATGCCCCCATGATGTTGCGACGTTACTAAAGGAATTTTTGCGAGATTTATCCGAACCTCTTTTATGTGGACATTTGTATAAAGCGTTTCTAAAAACACAAAGTAAGTCGACCGATTTATTGTTGTTTCTTTATAACTTTCAAATTAATTTACTAAATATTTTCTAATAAGTAAAAAATGAGAAAAACTTTTTTTATCCTAAAACTACTTTTATCAAATACAGTACAAGTTTCTTCAAAAGTACACGTAAATAAAACATACTTGATTGAAATTCTGATCTATTTTTTATTTCAATATATCGTTAATAGCTACAAATATGGTGTAATATGAAACACCACAAAAATGATCTCAACATTTCACAATCGTGGATTCTTTAGAGATAACTTTCAACGACTTATAGGCACATTGCTAGTAATAGATCATTCATAAATTGATGGATATTGGTTGTCAAAGTGTCAACTTTTTAAAGATTCTGTGGTGTTAATGGTATTGTGGTGTTAAATGGCTAAAGCTTGGTGACCAAACACATTAAATAATTTCTCCGACAACAAAGCGGAGCCATATATCAAGTACATTCACATATTGAATTTTACATAAATATTTAGTAAATATGTTGCGGTAGCGATCAGAAATATTAGATTGTACCGCACCCTGACCAAATACAATGATATTATTGAGTATGCAATCAACTTTTAACAGTTCTTTTTGAATTTTCAATGCCCTAAATCTGGCAATTTTTTTGTTGACATATCTACCAAGTGAAAAATAATTATTTTCACTAAATAATTTTGAATAAAAAAAGCGGTATTATTCCAACAGCCAATTAATCTAAGCTACATGTAAGCTTTCCATTCATGAGGATGGGAATGCAAATCCATAGGCAAAATACGCCACAATGTGTCGTAATGACTTTGAAGTCCTTGCATATCTCTCACAGACCCAATTGTTTCAAGTTTATTCTCATTTTCATTTTGAATACGCAAATGGTCCATTTACATACTACAAAATTATCGTTTTTGTAGTGTTTCTTGTTCTGTCTGATATTAGGAAGTTCTTAACAGGTAATACTTTGGCCTTCATTTGAAAACCTGCGTGAGATGAAAAGTCTTCTTAGAGCCTGGCTTTATGCAATTTCTACTTGGCGAATAGTAGTGTTTGAAGCTTTGCTAAACGCTACACATCCATGTAGAAGTGACAGACGAATTATTTGGTTATATATCAGCTTCCTGTTCTTAGCATTGAGATTTTCATTTCTGAATAGCGGTTGGAGGTGATAAAGAATTTTGGCACAGCTAATTCTTTTTAGTTGAACATGTTTAAGCCATGTGAATAGTTTGTGCAGCGTGATGCCATTATATTAAAGGCTTTCCTCCCAGTTTATTACCATATCTCCCACTCTTACCCTCGACGGATTCTGTCTCCACTTACGCTTAATAAACAGAACCTTAGTTTTCAACTGAGCCTTAGAGGTTTATATGCTCTTAAAGTATGTTGATTATGTTGAGAGCACATTTATCTGCATACAGCATACAGCATACGCGTATCGTCAGCATATAACGCCAGAGTCGAGGGACCTGACATTGGGATATCAGATGTATAAATGTTGTAGAACCCCTGCTTCTATATATCGGACTGACGAGAGATCATGCCAGACATTGTCAAAAGCTTCAGAAATATCAAAAATGATCATTCCAGTCGACTCTCTTCTACTAAGGGCTGTTTGGATCATTTAGACTTCTTCATTTATTGTCAATTAAATTTTATAAAAATTTCGAATTATGAAATTTTTTTTACTAATCATCCTCATAATAAAGCTTATGGTAACAGTATTTCGAAGCTAGGTATAAACTTGTTAGCAGCTAAGTTAAATAATTGAAATTGTTTCTTAGTTATACTATCTTCATGTATTTTAAAAAGTTTTTGTATATTTTTAAAATATTACTTTTTCACTAAATCACAATTTACATATTTGTGAAACTTTTTAATTTTGTTTGACTTTTTGTTTACAAACTATTGATTGGAATATTTTTTAAAATTTTCAATGAACCTTTATTGGAAACAGATCGTTTATCGTTTCAGTCTTAAGTTGTAAAGACACTTCATAAGATACTGCTAGATAAAAATCTAAAAAACATAATTTTACCAATTTTAGATCAGATATAAGAATATGTGAATAAGAAATATAACAACCAATTAAATTAAACTAAATACAGAAACATAATATTAATGCAAAAAATTCACGCCCAAATCTCTACTAAAATTCTGAAAGAACTACCTATAAATGTTATTAACTATTTAAATTTCAGAATAAAATATTTGTCAGTTGCATGGAAAGTTTCCGGAAAGTTGCTGGAACCTTCTTCATTCTCAAGAAAATTTGATAACCACATTTTTCTTTCTTATATATTTCTTTCTTTCTGTATCAAAGAAACAGAAATAATACTAATATACTACTAAAATGTGATAGCCATATTTTTCTTTCTTATATATTTATTTTTTTCTCTATCAAAGACACAAAATTAATACTACTTGTTTTATATGCCTCCTTAATTAATTAAAGTAGAAAGAGTTATAATACTTGTTACGTAGTGTGACTCACAGCGGAGAAGCAGGAGTTATACTTTTCAAGTCACAATTTCCTTTGTCGATTCTACAAAAGCAAAGATGGCCTAATAAGATATGTGCCAGCGAGAGAATAAGAGAAGAGAATGCCAGTAACCTAGCATGCCTTTGGTACTGTTTCTTCACACATCTCGAATCTTATATATATATTTTATTTTTACAAAGTTAATATAAGACTTAAAGAGGGCGTCTTACCTCTAAATCAAAAAGTACTCGGATTTTGTAAATAAAACACACAAATTTAAATTTTATTCCAAATTTATTTTATCTTCTTCAAAATATGCTCCTTCTGAAGTGATACACATATGCTAACGCTTAATCCAATCTTCCACACACTTTTCGTAGGCCCGTGCAGGTATGGCTTTTAGTTCCTTCAGCGAATTCTCTTTTACCGATTCAATCGACTCAAAACGCTTACTACGAAGGGGCAATTTGAGTTTCGGGAACAGAAAAAAATTGCACGGATCCAGATCTGGTGAATATGGTGCCTGAGCGATGTCAGTGGTGCCGTGTTTGGTCAAAAAATCGCGTACAACAAGAATTTTCCATAGTAAAAATCGCTAAATGCACTTGAGGTAGTCTCAGCTGCTGTAAACAAACTAATTGACAGATGGCGTTCAAATTTGTACCATATATCAAGAAAGGGTGTACCAATATAACAAAAAGTAGTTAACAACCAACCAAATCCAAAACAAAATTTTTTGTTTGAGCAGAAATGAATAAAGAAACCAAATTTCTTAAAATATAATATTTATTATTAATAAACTCTGCAAATAGCTTATTACTGTCATTTATTGTAAGACTGACCTGGCTCGACAAATGATACCCCGGCTAAAAAGCTACGTTACAATATGTAAAACAAACTGCAATATTTAATTTGTAGCTTTAAGCGTAAAATTACATTACCATCGTTGAAACTATTATCATAAATCACTGTCATAAATTCATACGCTGAAATATCACAGCAAAAAAACAGTTTGGGTAAAATGTTCTCATCTAAGTCTTGCATCACAAATATTTCTTGGGGATTCTATTGCTTTGTACGATATATGACATACGAGGACGGTTTGATAAGTCAGTGACTTTTTGAATTTTCCGCGCAGTTACTTCAAATGCAACAGTGCTGCCGTCAGCTGTAATCTATCAGTGGGCAACTTTCTAATTTTGAGCAAGCTACGTCGTTCAACCTGACAATCTTGTGCATTTTTACGAAAATGGAAAAAAGTGAATTTCGTGTGCTGATTAAGCATTACTTTTTACGTAAAGAATCCATCACTGTAACTAAGGAAAGACTTGATAAATACTACGGGGACTGGGCACCGTCAATTTCAATGGTTAAGAAGTGATTTACAGAGTTCCGTTGTGGTCGTACCAGCACTAGTGACGCCGAATGTCCAGGTCGCCCAAAAGAAGTGATCACGCCGGAAATCATCGATTAAATTTATGAAATGATATTGGATGATCGGAGAATGAAAGTGCGTGAATTGGCTCATGCTGTAGCTATCTCAACTGAACGGGTACATAATATTGTATACGAATATTTGGACATGAAAAACCTCTCCGCGAGATGGGTGCCGCGATTGCTCACACTCGACCATAAGCGCTATCGTATGACCACTTCAAAAGAATGTTTAGCGATGTTCAGCCGTAATCCGGACGAATTTTCGCTCCGTTTCATTATTGTGGATGAAACATGGATCCATCACAACACGCCAGAGATCAAGGAACAATCGAAACAGTGGGTTGCTAGGGGTGAACGTGGACCAAAGAAGGCCAAACAGAGTCTGTCAGCCAACAAGGTCATGGCCACAGTTTTTTGGGATGCAAGCGGTGTCATTCACATCGATTACCTCAAGAAAGCTTTTGAATAGATTCGACGTTGATTTGAAGCAAAAACAGTCACATTTGGTGAAGAAGAAAGTACTATTCCATCAAGACAATGCACGGGTGCACACTTGTCAAGTCACAATGGCCAAAATCTACGAATTGGGGTACGAACTGCTACCCCATCCAGCATATTCTTCAGATTTAGCCCCCTGCGACTATTTGCTGTTTCCAAACCTAAAGAACTGGCTGGGCGGTAAGAGATTTGAGTCGAATGAAGAAGTCATTACCGAAACAAACACGTGTTTTGAGAGCTTTGAAAAAACTTATTATTTGGAGGGAATAAGAAAATTAGAAAAATGCTGGACTAAATGTATCGAGCTAAAAGGTGATTATGTAGAAAAATAAAATGTTTATTTTCGAAAAAAAAGGGTTTTATTCAAAAAATCACTGATTTATCAAACCGCCATCGTATATACGAATAGAGTGACTTGAAAAACAGTTTTTTTTCAAAACATAATAGAGTGCAAAACTTGTCTGTCTCTAGGGTAGGGAAGTAAAATACAAAAAAATTATCAATAAATATCCCTCATTCAAGCATCTCTCTTAAACTTTAGACAAAACTGTTAGTTAGTTAGTTGAAGTGGAGAGAGAAATGAATCCTTCTCAATTAGCTAAGAAAGCTGTTTTGAATATCAAAATTCCTCGTAATAATCTGCTATGCTAATGCTGGAGATATCACTGAGTGTGTAAAAGAAACGTGCCCAAAAACTTAAGCCTGTTTATGGATAGATCGGACATAGACACAGATTTTCTGGTGTCCTTTATTCGATAGTCGGTAGACACGCATTACAGGACATACTACAGGGTAGGTTGAGTTTCATTTCGTCCTCTGGTCCAGTGCCCTTTAAATACTGATATTAATCTAGATACCTCTGATTTGATTTTTTGTATCAAGTCAGAAGTTCCACATTTGAAATATATTGCCATGTCACTCTTGATCTAAATTGTAAGCCCACTCCCTATTTACCAGTGACAGATTAGACCAGTCGTTATATATCGCTATCTTTCCCACTGTTGTAAGCAGCCCTACCTCCAATTATCCTCTTGAGGAAGATCTAGTGGCAAAGTTATAGTCGAAGTATAAGCGAGGACATAAGTAGTCCGGTTTACTACTCCTATCCGTCGGGTGGATTGATGGAATGTTACCATATCCAGATGAAATCGAATACCAACAGTTTAAATCTTTAAGCCTGTGTATGAGAGTAGTTACTGGTTTGATATAAACATCAATGAATCAAGTGAAGTATGAAATTGAGCGCACTAGTGAGGCATGATTTCAATACCAAGATCTTTGTAGTCTGGTGAACCTTTAAACAATATATTGTTTATCCAGCGAGGGCCACTATATTAGTCATTCGAAGACTAAAATTGGTTGTCCAACTAATTGGCTGTATATAGCCAAAGATTTACTTTAGGCTGCAATTCACAGCTCTTATTTGCTTCGCGAATTCTATCATCGATGTTGGTCCTTCAATTAAGCGTTGTGTCAAGAATTACTTTTAAGTAATTAACCTTGTGCGAAAGAGTTAGTCTTTGGTCGTTTAGCCTTGGCAATAGAAAGTTTGGAATTTTATTTTTGTTGGTAAACAGGAAAAGTTGTGTCTTAGAAGTCTTTTCTCCTAGGTCACACATTGAGGCCCATCTACTAAGATTATCAAGAGCGCACTCCATGATGTTACTCAGAACTATATCTGGTGTTAAAAAGACAATATCGTCCGCATACGCCACAGCTTTGATTCCAACCTGATTAAAAGCAGTCTGTTCATTGTTAAAATCAATAATAAAGGACTTTACCTAATAGACTCCAGTCATTGATCACTAGAGAACGGGAAGTCGAGTAAGTTGTAATATTTAAAACTTCTTCCCGATCTACAAAATCATACGCACTAGGAAAATCAAAGGTGGGCGTGTTACCCTTATTACAAATTTTAAGATAACATCTTAGTATATAATCAAAAACAGACTCACCTCAATCTTTGATTTCCGAAGTTAGTCACAAGAAGTGCTGGGTGTTTGCATTACACCCCAACAGCAAAGTTAGCTGCTCGACCTATGCGAAATTATGAACCAGTTCTACCCTCTGTGGAGGCGTCTCATCATCATGTGGCATGTAGGCGAATATTATGGTGTTGTAACCATTTGCTGCCGATCTAACCTGATGGTCTTGCGAATAAGACAACCAGATTACTCCTGGAACATTTGAAGTGTTTAAGGTTTATCTGCAGGATCTTGGCCACTAGAACATCAACAGAGTTTGTCATCATCAATAAACTTGTTAGTATCTTCTATCTTATCTAAAATGTTATATATACTAAAATCTTAAATTTAGTATTCCGGATGCAGTATCGGAGCTTGCAGCCATTAGCTTCAATCACTGGCAAGCATTCTTCGTTGATGAGAAGAAGCAATATCGTTGATTAAAAGAAGTGCTTTTGCGGTTATTCTTAAGTTGCTGCAAAGTAAGATCTTGAGGTCTAAGATATTCCGGTTATCAAACGCGCACTCGAAGTCTCAATGAAATTTCAGCAACAGAAACAAGCTAAAGGTTTAAACCGTCCCAGTACTCACTAATCTTAGTGATCGAACCCTGGATTTATCATGAGGTTGGCCATAACCAATTCGAACAGTTTGATTTCAGTCAGCGCCCACCTTTCCATCAGCATCTTGTCGCTAGAGTTGCGTTCGTCGATAAAGTCAAACTTAGATGATTCCTTGCCACTTCACTGAAGGAACATCTTATGTCGGTCTTGACATTGGTTTCGCATTCTCCGTTCCATCCTTACGCCGTTTCGCTGCAATAACGGGTTCCTCTTGAGATCTGTTACGCTTACCGCCATTTTCGACTCGGTAACAGCTTGCCAGTAATAGCAGATTGGCGAACATTCTCTTCATAAAAATACTCCTTTACAATAGTGCGGTATTCCACATCGTCGACTTCGTCTCGTTCATGAACCTTGCCTTCTTTTTTGTAGTTCTCGATCTTGTTGATCAGAAAAAGCGATTACTGGTAATAATTTTTTCGTGTCATGCTTGCCATTTCGCGCGCCTTACTACTGAGACTGACAATTTTGAGCGTTGGCGTGCGGTTCGTGATACGTCAACAAATTTACCCTCATACCCTCATACATTGAGTCCTCCCATCTGAATATTGCTAAATATAAACAGATTTCAATAATTTTTGCCCATACTTAAGTACTATACTTAGTACTTAAATACTTAGTCATTCTTAGACGCAATTAGTAGCCCCTTCTTTCAGCCCAATCAGTGAGTTGCTGTCGGCAATTGATAGTATAACCATTGCAGATACAATAGCGACATATTCATCGTGAATACTGCACTAATATGTATTTGTGGAGAGTATCTGTAGCGTCCACTTATGGCACACAAGGAGTAATTTACTTGATAAGATACTTCTGAAGTGAGTGAATATAACTTACCAAGTAACCGAGTCAATACCGAGTAACGGCGGGTAATAAACATGTTATAAAAGAAAACATTTTTTTGGAATATAAAGTATTCGTTTTGAAAAATAAGATATTTTGCCTTCTTAAATAAATTGTTTACATCACTGAGTAATAAACTGACAAAATAATTTTTTATTTATAATTTATATATTTTTTGTCTGTATTGAAATAGAAATAAGAAATCGACGCCTACAGTTAGAGGCTATATCCCATTTAATTAAACTGTTACCAGAAACACATAGGGACACATTATATGTACTGCTTAAATTTTTGGCGAAGGTTGCTACATATTCAGATGACGTTCTTGACAAAGAGGGTAATGTGCTTGTTTCTGGGAATAAAATGGATAGCAATAATTTAGCCACTGTGTTTGCTCCTAATATATTAAAATCTACGTCTTTGACAGCGAACGTAACAGAACAAGAAGTAATGGCAGATGCTATCAATGTAGTAAGGTAGGAAACTGGATCTTTAAAATGTTTAGTTAATTGCATCAAATTTATGTTTTCCAGAATAATGATTGATCACTTTGAGGAACTTTTCCGGGTATCTGCTGAAATTCTAGACACTGTTTATGCTAACATATTAGATGAATGTCCAGAGAAATTATTTGAATTATGTGAATCCCGACTTTTAATGTCCAAGTGAGTATAAATAGCTAATAATATTTTGCAAAACTCAAAATACCATTTATGCTTAATTATAGAAAGTTAATTACGTTTTTAGATAATTAATTTACATTAACATAGTAGTTATAATAATTTTTTTCTAAATCGTTTTTGTTTTTAGCGCTTCAAATTTTAAAAACTTTTTTATGCTTTTTAATCCCCTTTATTTATACAACTGCCAAGATTTGGCATCTATTAATCTATTAATCAATCAATAGATAAGGATTGTACTGTGAACATATTAGATTATGGATTATTACATTGATATTTCTGATGGATATAAGCCTTTCAATCGTTTATTATATGTGGCTTCGTCATTTGATAGCTGTCCCTTTGTTGGGTTAGGATGGGAAAGCAATCTATCTGTGTGATTTGGTTTTTCGGATAACGACTACCACGAAGGGTATCTTAAAGTTATGATGAATGTCATAGTTTGAGATGTACCAGTCAGCGTCAATGACAGTCCTAAGTATTTTTGGTTGATGTCTTTGCAGTAAGTGAATGTTGGATTTGCATGCTGTGCCTCATATTTCGGCTCTTTATATCCAAATTGGAGCGATTCGCGTTTTATATACTAGAAGTTAATTATCCACTGTTGAGCAGAGTAGCCAGTACATTTGTCCAAAGCGACGCTTAATTTCATCACTTTTAGCTTTGATTAATCTGCTATCTATAGCAATACCAAGGTAATTTGCCTTTGTGTGTGTGAAGACTTCATCATTGATAATTTTTACACGTTTTAAGTCATATTTTTTTTTCGTGTAGATGACATGTACTGTTTTGCTTGTATTTATTTGAACTCCCCATTTGTCGAACCATTCCAGAGTTGCGTTTAATTAATTCTGTAAGTTGTCTGTGGATTTGTTAAAATTTTTAATAGCTACTATTAGTCCTGTATCGTCTGCAAAAGTTGCTATCAAATTTTAAGGATCAGAAGGTTTTTGAATATCAGCCCTTTATAGCAAGTAAATTAATGGAATTAGTACGCTTCCTTGAGACACACCAGCTTTCATTTGTTTAAGTTCGGAGATTGAGTCTTTATACTTTACATAAAAGTATCTTTGTTGATAAAAGTTTCTTGGAAGTAGTTCGGATAATTTGGTTAGAAGAGCCCCATGCCTTTGCGAAAACCTTTGGGACGTCTAGATATACCACCGAGGAAAATTGTTTTTGTGTCGATTACACTTGTTATTTTATTTACAACTCTGTGAACTCGTTGTATAGTCGAATATTTTTTCCGAATTGGTGGTCAGGAATAAGTTTTTCTTGTGGAGAATCGGTTAAAACTGATGTGTATTTTTGAACAAGACAATGCTTTGGAAAACTTCAAATATTATTGAAAAATTAAATTTAATACCAATAATTTAATTTAGATTTGTATTAACAGTAAATTCAGTTTTTCTATTTTGGGTGTTATGTTATTACCGTCTACATTAAGCAACATCTTTCATCATCGATAATATGTTCCAATCTCTGCGATGACTTATAAACAATGGTGAAACTGTTACTATCCTCAAGATCATCGTTTGTACTTTTTGCATATTTTTATCATTTGATCACATTGCGGTTCCCTGTTTGAATGTCATAAATTCGCATGGATTTTATTAAAATATTATTTAGCTTAGATCACGCCTCCGTAAGTGAATACAATGAACATATCCCTAAGTATTTTATATAGTTGTTCGAAAGTACGTTTTGCTTGTTAATTATGATGTTTTGTTATTGTCTGATCTTTGGAAAAAAAATATATAAGTATCGTTAGCAAATATTGCTGTTATTGTATTTTCGACTTTGTTTCATAACGACACATATTCGTCGTTTGTTTTGTTGAGGAATATTCAGATGTGGTTCGAGTCATTGCAATAAATTTCGTTGTTGACTTGAGTAGTTCGAGAGCTAGTAAAAAGCTAAGGAGTAAAGAATAAACACTGTTTATTTCAATTTAACTCAAATCTGCTCAGCAAATTTTACCTGGATTTACATGGATTTTTTTTAAATATTAGTTAAAATAGAAGAAATAGTATCGAGACATTATCTTCGTTGTATTCAAACAAGAGCTGAGTTGGAAGCCTTACTAGAAGATTGGAGTGATGATGAGCAAGAAATAATTGCTATCATGCTCATACTACCAGACAAAATTGACGAAAAAACAGATGAGGAAAATTTTACTCCCAACCACAGTTGATTTAAAAGTGCAATAGAGGAATGGGAGAAGTTGATCTACTTGTCAATGCCGTTCAAAATTACCATATTGCAATCGGATCCAAAAACTGGTACGGCTGTTATGGCTAGCTGTGTTTGATTGAGCCATCGTCAATGCATGGAAATTGGATTAATTTGTTCGTCGGCAATAAAAAGAGACGATGCAAGCTTTGCTAAGGTGTAATATACCACTGATAAAATGGAATAGTTAAATAATAGTCTTTTATTCTTTTTTTATTGATTCTTTAATTTAAAAATAAAGAACGCATATAAATAACAGTTGTTTTCTGTTAACGCATTATGTAAAAAAGCGAAAATGAAAAAATTGCGGTTAAGCACCCACTGTTTGATTAATCGAAAACCACCTTTCTCTAAAACTAAAAATTGTAAAAAATTTTTGACTACAGATCCATGATTTTTGACCCTTATATCTCCAATATATTAAATTTTTACCAAAAATTTTTTAAAAAATAATTGGTCGGATATGCGTTAAAAAGATTATCTTTATTATAAAATTTGTAATGCTAGGTAATATGGGCTTATAGATAAAAGAATTGTAGCCTACGGTGTTATAATTTAAGGGTTTAATATAGATTGTTGCCTTTGGCATCAAAATGCTGTTGGCGTTTTATTCTACGGAAATACAATAGGTTCTAACCTATTCCATCAAAATGCAGGAGGCGTTATATACTATAAAAATACAAAGGATTCTAGTCAATGGCGTATAAACTACTTGTCTATAATTTATATAGTGTGTGGTATCGAAATACTATTAATACTATTGGCGACAAAATTTCCTTAACGATAGTGTAGATATCTATCGAATTCGGTGTGCTGGCGATAAGTGATCTTTCATATAAATTCGTGGTCTATTTATATGAAAAATCTCTCTTTATTCATTAGCTGGACGCATATCTGCATAAGTGTATTTCTTTGCATGTTCATGCGGCTCTGCCGCAATCACTCAGCTTCGAAGAGACAGCCTTGGATAAGAAAATCGTTTACTGTTCACGACACAGACAAATGTTATAAGGAACATTATTTAAGAATATACACCTGAAATGTCCGAACTCATTACATAGAAGCTGCATATATACAGTTGGTTGATGTCCTCATGAAATAAAAGGCTGACAGTACTGCGCTCCAGAAAATGCGATAGACGAGACAAAGATGGACTGATCGAGAACATTGTGACGTCTACTACAGCTGCCATGTAATAATATACGAATTCGGAGTCGAGTTTTCGGTAACCCAAAGGTTGAGAAAATTGGTTCCAACATTTACGTCAATAAACAAAATGCTTGTCAAAATCCGTATTAAGGCAAAATTTGTCCACATCACCCTAATTTGTGCACATGACCCGACTGAAGATCAAGATGATGACACAAAGAAATCTTTCTATAAACAGCTTAAACAAGCATATGAACATGACGTCAAAACCATTGTAGGAGACTTCAACACAAAAGTGGTTAAAGAAGATATATTTAGTGCTACTGTCGGAGAGTTCAGCCTTCTTATTAAAACTAGTGATAATGGAACAAGTCTAAGTGAAATCTATGCGTTTAAAAATATGGTGGTTAGTAATACCAGATTCCAGCATCACAACAACAAAATGCAACATGGCTATCACATGACCAAAACAAAAAATCTTAAATTGATCACGTTGTGATAGACGGAAGGCATACTTTCAGTGTCTAGTACTATCAAAGAAGCCAACATCGAATTGGATCATTATATTGTTGCAGCCAAGATCCACACAAGTCTATGTGCGATGAAAAAGATATGTGAACAAGCACGTCGAAAAACTGCAATCACAACAGACAGCTAATGACTTCGCTACTCAGCTCTCCCAATGTCTGAAAAATAAATTTGAAGAAACTGATAACGCAATGAAACCACATCTCCAACTTTATGCGTATAGCTGCAGAGGAGGCGATCGGCTATCAATGTAGACAAAGAAACAGTTTTTACAAAAAAGAGTTTCGTGACGTCACCGCAGAGAAAGACGCATGTCCTCCACACCGAAAATGAAAAAGTTGCTATTGGACGATATCTCAAAAACCGTTCTACAAATTTCTTTAATGTTATCATTTTCGGACTTAACGAGTTTTAACGATACTGAATGTTAAGTAAGTACTCATAGGTTTTCTTTTTGACGGAATGTTATTCCAAATAAATTACAACAATGAACTTTTTTGCATTGAAAGTAAATTGTAATATACACTTTATTAAAAAAAACAATGGAAAACCAGCAAATTTTCGATTTGTAACGAAACTATAGCTTTAAAACCTTTAACTGTGAATATAAACATTATAAATGTTCGAATATTTTTTTAAACTAATCTATCTATCATGTATAAATATAAAATCATGTATAAATGTCAACCTTTTTTTCATGCCGAATAGAGTGCTATTATTTGCATCAAATGTAATGATTTTATTCTTATAATATTTAGACACCCTACAAATATGGCAAATATTGTTGTAGAGCACACGCCATCAAGTCGACGCCAGTCAACTCCAAATGTTCTCAATAAATCTGAAGGGGTTGTATCTGCAAGCTTCCAAATACCAGTATCGTTGCAAACGGATTTAGTTCCCAACAAAAAAGAACATTTGTTTTCTAATGTGAAAACAAGTACAAATTTATATAGCAATAATCGGAAAAACCCAGATATTCCTCCCAGTGAGCAAGTGCTTTGTGAACAAGAAGTTGATGGTATAAATTATTACATTTTAATTTGTAAATATATTTGTAATAAACTTATATCATTATAAATTTTAGGTCGGCGAATATCAGGATCATCTATTTTTGGCTCGCAGGAAATACACAATATAGGTGGGAAGACTGCCACATTTATAACTCCAAATATGCAATTACCTCAATTGACTCCAGCTCCTAATATATTATCCTGCACATGTAATCTTGGAATGAAAAGTAATGAACCTAAGCTCTCAACAAGTATTTCTAACATTGGAGAAAGTATTTTACGGTCAAAAACAGAAGAATTTGAACGTAAAATGCAGCAAAACAATCACTCAACAGAAGATAAATTCAGCACCAACAGTTCAGGAAAGAATCAATCTCAACAACTTTACAAACGGCAAGAGTTAATTGCTAGCTCGAAACGTAATAGAAGTCACAAGAAGTAAATAGAATTAGTTCTAGCTTTTTTTAAAACAAATATAGAAAGGTCAAATAATTTATTAATATTGCATGTATATAAAACAAAAAAATTCAAACAAACAATAGTTATTTTTTTAATAGTTTTTTCATTATTTTAAAAATAATTTTAAATATTAATACTTCGATAATTTTATGAGGACTTATGTGGAGAGGTTTTGCTTTTTAAAAGAGCCAAATAGGAAAACAACTTATCCACTTAGGAAGTCAACTGGTCAGGAATAACCCAAAAATTATAAACAAGAAATTACAATTAAGTATTATTAGCAGAAATTTCTAAAAACAAGAAATTAATAACTTATATATTTTAATAGAAAATTTATGTTAAGTTTGTTTGTAGAAAAACATTCCAAGACGAATAGTACTCTATTATTAAGCAAAATTAATCTCTTAGTCAAAAATCCGTCCCACAATGTAACAAATAAATGTATATAAATTAAGAAGTCAAACATTTTTTACTATTTTGTATTACTTATTTAGAAAAATTTCAAAGTCGTGCAGTTATTTAATTTATCCAAAACTTGGCTAAAACATCCTCATATTCTTAAGGAACGAAAGGTGCATTATTTTGACATGAATGCTCCAAAAGAACACGTGTCGCTTAAAAATTAACATGCAAAGCAAAAACAAAATTCGCAAAAATAAGCCCACTTTCCCGTAAATGCTTAACAAATAAGCCTCTCGTACTACAATGACGCTATATCTTAAAAGTGATCCATAGTGAATGATTTTTGGAAGAAAATGGAAAACTTTAGTCAGCTGTTTATTATTTACAACTGTTGCGAGTGTTAATGAGTAAATTTAAATTTTTTAAAAAAGTTTTTTTTTAATAAAATTTGTGAAAATAACTGACAGGTTAGTAATTGTGAAGAAATTATTCTTTAATTATTTATTAAGGAATTTTTGATTTCTTTGTTCATTAAAAAATGCAATACATGGATATATACAAAGCATAATAATTAAAAACAAATCAACAACTTATAAGACAATTGCAACAAAAATAAAAATGTTAAATACTGCTCATTTAGCATTAATTAGTAATGCCACAAGTTTGAAAATTTATCAAACGAATTTATTCATAATCTCGAATTGCTTAAATGCCGCACTAAATTCAAACAACTACTGCATACCATGACGTTGCTTGATGTTGACGATGTTTAATATTTTCTCGTTTCGGTTAAATCTTTTCTGTTCATATGAATTTAACGTAATTATATAAATTATTTAAAGATAATGGTTTTCTATACTTCAAGTTATTGTTAACATGTTTTAAGGTTAAATGAAGAATACACTGTTGATGGTCAACGTGCTGTGACTGATACAAACCAATTGCGTAACAGTTTCTCTTCAATAAAGTAACAGCAATATTTCGATTTCTAGAGTGGCAGCATCAGCCTAAAACACATATTCTAACATGATCCACACGATCAGGAGAACAGGTCAGCAGCTGAAACTAATGCAATATCCGGAAACAAATGAAAGTGTATAGTATAAGTAAAATAAATAAAGTGTTATAAAGAATAACTAAAGTGGTGATCCAGAAGTGATTAGTTCTTTTCAGAACTATTGAACTATTAAAAAGTCATTCTAACGACTATTTTTCATTTCAAAAAGTTATTTTCAGAGCTGTATTAAAGAGATTCGACTATGAATTCCTGCAGCGTGACGTTATCACGAAATGTCCTCAACAGTTGACAACGAACCCACAGCGGGGCAACGAGAACGCGAGTTATCAGAAGGCAATCTGAACCGCATGACCGTGAAAGTGCCGCCATTTTGCCACGAACGGCTGGAGATTTGGTTCGCGGAAATCGTAGCGCAATTTGCAGTTGCAGGCATTTCTAACAATGTCACAAAATTCAACACCATCGTTTCCGCGATCCCAGTCTCTTCAACCACAGGTAAATACAACAATTTTAAAAGTCAGCGGTATAGTGAGAGCGAGCAACGAAAGATACAGTGGCTACTCTCATAAATCAAGTTGGAAGACCGCCGGCCCACGCAACTACTAAACAAGCTGACAGCTTTGTCGAAAGACAAAGTTAGTGATGAGTTGCTGAAGTGTCTCTGGCTCCAGTGTCTACCACCGCAAGTACGTGCTATGAAGGAGATTGCAGGCATTGAGCGTTGACCTGGTAGAGTTAGCTAAGTTGACTAACCGGATAGGTGTAGCAGGCTTCGCCGATGATTAGAACAGTTTCAGCAGCGGTTAAGCCGATTGAATTTGGACGAACGCCAAGAACTCGACAATCAGCACGCAGGATTGGTGCTGGTTTCATAGCAGATTTGGGACGCATGTACGCAAATTCCGCCATTTGCACCACAAACGCAAAGTCAAAATACTAAGCGCGTCTCAATTGACGTCCAGCCGATTAGAGGGTAGCGCTATAATAGCTCGACTCACTGTATAAGATCTGACATCGACTTCATTTGTTATCGACACGGGAACGGATCTATCGGTACTACCGAGGAAGGACAGTCTTAAGCAAGGTAAGCTAGTTGTCTTTTCATCACCCAATTTATTTGCTGCCAATGGCACACCTATACGCACATATGGTACAAAACGTCTTTTGTTATTCCTTGGATTAAGACGCGATTTCCCAAGAACTTTCTTGGTTGCAGACGTCATATGGCCTGTCGTTGGTGCCGATTTCGTAAGGCACTATGATCTGTATGTTGACATGAAACGAAAGTGACTGGTTGACAAAAAAACAACGGTTATGGTCAAAGGTGGTTGTTACATGAGTACCATAACCTGGCAACGATGAGAGCGAATCGACGAAATACCGTTACGTCAGTGGAGCACTGCATGACCCACCATCATCCGCCCGTCCGACACGCCTAACTGACAGCAAACTTACAGAAGCGAAGAAAGAATTTTTTTAGTGCAAGCGGGTATCTGTCAGCCATCCAAAATCTATTGAGACAGTCCACTTCATATAATACGTAAAAAAGATAGCGACCGTTACCCAATTTCATTCATATATAATGTGATGTCAATTTTACATGCAAAGACGGTTGCCTAGAAGACAGATCTGCAGAAGGCGAACCCTCAGATCTCAGTGGCAGTCACCAACATCCCAAAAATAGCTACTACAACTACATTTGGCCTGTTCGAATTCAAATTTAAGACGCTCGGACTCTGTAATGCAGTGCAAACGTTAGGTGACTTCGCTTATATCGATGACATCCTCATTGCATCTAAGAACAATACAGAGCAGGAAAAGCACTTAAGAGTGGTTTTCGAATGTTAAAGGCAAGCAGGACTGGCTGTGAATTTCTGTAAGTGTGTGTATGACCAAAAGTAGATCCAGTTTTTGGGTCATATCCCCCAGAAAGTAAAGTGCAGCCCGTACGTGAGCTCCCTCTACCTGAAACTGTTAAACAGTTGCGGCAGTTGTTAAGAATGTTAAACTTCTAAAGTCCCTTCCTACGATGCACCGTGCACAGTCAAAAACGTTTGTTTTCGCTGATGCCTGGGAACCGCAAAAATGATAAAACAACAATCGACTGGTCGCCTAATGAAATGGTGGCATTACAGCGGTACAAAGTTGAACTAGCCCAGGCCACTCTTCTTAACATTATGGCGCCAGAAGCACAACTTACTCCTTTCCATTTTATCGATTTGTATTTTATATTAAGTTTATTTTTCTTATTTTTACATGTTAATTTTATCTCAGCTTTGCATCCAATGTAACACCGAGGTATTTAGCCATATTAGAATGTGGAACTTGTATTCCATCAATGTAGAGGGGCATGAATCTAACATTTCGGTTTGTAAAGTTGATGTGAGAGAATTTTGCGTTCTATAGTTGTATTTTTCATTTAAAAGCCCAACCTATTATGTTATTGGCAGAAAACTGCAGATGCCTAGGTACTATTAATTCACCATCTCCAATCGCAATGACAGCTATATCTATGACAAAATGACAAAAAACATTTATCCTTATGAAATGCCAGCAAAAGTACCAATTCCCTCATAGAATTCGATTGTCCCATAAGAAACTGTCTCGGAAAGTGTACGCAAGGAGATGAAACAAAATCTAACACATTTGCTGATAACTTAAAAAAGGTATTTCAACCAAATCCTGCATTTCAAAGACAGGTTGAATACTATCTTTGAAAAAAGTATTTCAACCTGTTTATGCACGGTCTATTCATATGAAAATTACGGCCAATGATCTTGTTTAAATAATCATCAATATATTAGACTGAAAAAGGCACCGGAATAAGATAACATCTCACCCATGATGACACAAAACTTACCCATTATGGCCATAAATTTTAATGCCATCATTAAATTTAGCTTTTAATCAACATAGTTGAAAACATTCATGATTGTAATAGTTTATAACTCAGGCAAAAATCCCACTCTTACCTTTTTCAACAGGCCAATAAACTTATTGCCATGCCTTTCAAAACTCTTTGAAAGAGCAGTGCTTTTAAAGCTGATATCATTCCTTGATGGTCAAAACCTAATACCCTACCACCAGTTTGGTTTTAGGGAAAAAAATGGAACTATTGAGCAAGTGAATCGCATTACAATGAAATAAAACACGCATTTGAGCTCAGAGAATATTATTCTGCGGTATTTTTCGATGTAAAACAAGCATACGCTGTCCATTATGACTGCAAAACATCCACTCAGTTTTAGAATCGTATCTACAGAACAGAAGTTTTAAAGTCAAATGTAAATCAAATGTTTCATATGCGCTTCAGCCACACCCATAACAGGCATTTCTCAATGAATTGGCTAAACTTATAAATGTCAAACTCGTATGGGTACCTAGAATAAATGACATCTTGAATAACCTAACCTTACCTGTGTGATGTTTTATGAGAAATACGAGGGCTGCTATATATATTTCTGGCCTAGGCAACACTAAGTGTTGCCAGATGCAATCTGACATTTCCATTGGAAAGGTTAACATTTTTTAGCATAACATTACTCCAAACTTGTTGTCATTTAATTGTGAACTGTTTTATTTACAGAGACTTGAAAAATCCATCTCGGCCAAAAAATGGAATTAACACTTGAACATTTTCGTGCGATTATTTTTCACAACTTTCGACGTGTATTATCACGGCAAGAGTTTCTTATAAATAGAGTTTTCTGAAATGATTTAAAAACTGTAAAACTTTCAATTAAATCTAAATATTTATGATACAAGCTGTAACGACAAGTTTTGCTTGTTCTTTTGCTAGGTAAACTCACTGGTTTTGTCATGAGTCGTAACAATAAATTTTTATAAAATAAGGACAGTGTTTGAATATTAATTTTTAAATGTTTATTTATAAGTTTTATTTCTTAAGTCTAACAATGTTGTATATTATTGTTTTCACTACTTCTATATGGAATTTGCTTGGCGGAGTAAAATAAACATATTCACGCCTATGAGAAAAGGAAAATAAACGTATTCACGCCTAGGAAGAAAGGGACATAAACGTATTCCCGCCTACGAAAAAAGGAACATAAACATATTCACGCCTATGAGAAAAGGGACATAAATATATTCACGCCTATGAGATTTAGTTGGAAGTACATAAACGTATTCACGCGTATGTGGGATTTGGTTGGGAGTACATAAATGTATTCACGCTTATATGGGGTTTAGTTATTAAATTTATATCTATATAATTTGAATATAAATATTTATATATAAGTTAATATAGCAGTGTATAGATAGGAATAAAACAAAAAAGAAATTGTTGATGCGGTTTCTTTATACTTAGCTGCTCTGATGCTTCTACGATTTACCACAAAGTTCTCCTGCGTACTTCTGATGACTTGTAATGTTGATGTCGATGACTAACTCCTTTGCTTATTTATGATATGTGTAATATTTATTTATTTAAATATATTTTATATTCCTTATGAATATAGTTTTATGTATTTTCAGCTTGATTCATATGGTGCAGTTGCATGCATACGGGGATGAATTTGTGATAAGTTGTTTATATATAATAAATTAAATAAAAATAAACCAACTTTTATTTAAGATAACCACTCCACACTGGTTGGAAATTGGTGAAAATGTTCTTCCTTACAAACCAATTTGTTGTGTGCAGACTACCAGAAATTTTTTCATGTGCAACATCAAAACAGTGGCGTTTAACCTTCGCAGCTGTTTTACCTTCAAATAATAATAATTAGTTTCTGTTGTATATATAATGTCCTGAATTACAACACAAAGACGAACGCTTTTGGCCGCAGAAAAAGAGCTAATACCGAATCTTTTTAAAGAAAACAAAGCATTTCAGATTAATTGATTTTGTTAAGCATTCTAGTTTTAAGACGATAAAAATAAATTTCTGAGCTCTGCGGCTTACTAAAATCAAAAATAAAATCAAAATTGCTTAAGTTTTTGCGCAGTAATTTAACAAAGTTTGTTTCGTTTGGTTTAATTTTGACGTCTGTAAGCAATTGCTTTGGAACGCCCTGCAGGGCTGGCATTTATGTCTGCTTTCGGTACTGTCCTGAGACCCAACACTACTAACGAAAGGATTTGGATCCAATTGCTGGAACCGTGACAACGTAAGACTACTTTCAGTGTTATATGGAACCGCCCACCATGCCATTGGTCTAAGGATGGTAGGCAGTTGTGAGACAATGCGCTATCCCTACCTCCGTGTATATAGTGCTCCTACGTCTGTTGTGACTGCTTGCGGCGAGCCATAATGTGCAACCCAACCATCGATACTGCTGCCACTTTTTTTGCTGTAATGCCCACTAAAGGAATGACCACTGGCCAAGGTAAAAACGATCGAATCAAGAGAGAATATAGCGCTTCCACTGAAAACAACAGCGTACTATTTGAAGAAATGCTGTCAAAATCAATGCGTAAACCAATATACAACAACTTAGTCTCTACCACTGCAAAAGAGCCCAAGACCATCTCTGGTTAACAGCAGCGAAAGATAATGTGGACATAATTCGGCTATCCGAACCGTACCGTGAGATTAAGTCACATAACTGAATGACAGACACAGAAAGAGAGACGATTTATAAGTAGGTGACAAAATTCACATGGCTCACTTTTTATTACAGGAAATTTTAATGCTTCTTCAAAAACGCCGAGCAATGCATGAAGATATCCAAAAGAAAGACTATGTTAGTAGAAGAAACATTTGATATAATAGCCGTGTCAGAGATATATTAAGAAATTGATAATAATTGTAGATAGAAATAAAGGGTGGAAAATCTATCGAAGTATTGTAATGAACCTTACCGCCGAGGTTTTGCTCGTTGGATCCCATAGTTGTTACGAGAAAATTTCATTGTTACCCTGAACCTTCTCGCCGTATAATAATTTTAAGACTGGTTAATTTTTATTCTTATTTTTATTTATTACATATTTTTTTTGTTTTACAATAGATTTATAATATAATAACTACCAATATTATGCTTTTTACAATAACGTTACCGACAAGGCTACGTTGCTTGGAATTAGCGTTACCGATGACTAAGTTACCTTGTCTCCGTTTTGCTGTAAGGTGTTCGGTTCCGTGGCCTAAGATCAAGTGCCATGCAACTCCTACGATGCGCACTGTTCTAAGTGCTGCGACCAAGTTTTCTAAAAAAAAATAATCTCTATAAAATTTTAGTTCAATTGGATAAGTGAAAATGGCACCACCAGAGTCCCAAAGATTGGAAAATAACCATTTTTCTCCAAAAAATTCATATTTGGTTGCTTATATCTTCGACATATTTAGTTTTACATAAAAACTGTCTTCCTAAAAGGTATAGATCTATAACTGTATGTTGTTAGTAAATATTATTTGATCTGAATCTATCTGAGAGGTGCCGCGGAAGATTTTTCGACTTTTCCAAATTTTCGAAAATTAATGGCACCCTAAATTACAAATGAACAACTGCTTATTTTAAAAATAACATATGAAACAACAACAATGCTGACTTATTTAGTCCAACCTTTTCGAAATTGCTTAACTAGTAAGCAGCTCAAATCAAATGGTTGCCAACACTAAAAATTCGTCTTTTGTGAAAGATTTTTGGAAGTACATACGAAATTTCCAGTTATCTGTCAACGAATGATTTCGCTAATTTTTCGTATTTCGTGTCGTCATTGTTCGTAACAAAAACATTATTTTTTCTATTTATTATTTTACTGTTAAAAGATATGAAAAATTATGTTTTATTAATAATCATGTAAAAAAAATATTGTCATCACTAATTGCGAAGAATTATTATTCATTTTCGAAATGTCGACTTCAAATTTTGTCGAGAATTATCGTCGAAAGTAGTGCTTATTTTATTAGTTCTTTTGTTACATGCTTACAAAAGAAAGCGCCTAATATAGCATTATTCGATGTTCGCAAATGCGAGACAGAGTTATTGAGAATCGTTGGAGCCTAGTGCACAAAACCTGCCAAAGCCGAGGTTTTCATTTTCATAATATTTTCAAACATTATTTAGAGTCGAGTAAGGTTTCAGGGCCTGATGGATTCTGCAGTATTGCTTTCATTGCGGTACTTGTGAAATATATAATACCTGAATATATAAAACATGAAATGTCCTAAAAGAATTCTTCTAAAATGGTGGAAGTTGCAGCGGTTTTAATACTGCTACTTAAACCAGACCAACCATTAACATACAGGTTACCAAACGCTTAATTTATTAATTTTTGTTTTAAATTTTAAAATTTAATATGTGTTCTGTCAAATAATGTTGTGACATTTCTCAATTTTATTGTAAATAAAAAATATTTAAAGCATGATAAATTACAGTTTAGGTACTTCTCCCTAAAGTGAGTTACTTTATTTTCAAACTAAAATTTTATTTTAAGATTTGGAACCGCGTTTTACTTTTTAGCCGTGTAAAAATTTGTGAGAACGACATTAAATTCGAATTCATCCTGAGGACACGATGGATTTGAATGTTAGTTAAATGCCATGGAGTGTTTACCATTTTTCGTATAGTTTTAGATTGGAATATTGAAAGAATTTCAATGCTGGATGTTGAGCCTGTATCCCATAGTTAAACACTGTAGACGTCTATCTTATATCAGACGTTTATTGACCTTAATTTATTATTAAGATCAATTTTGGTCTCTTCTTATTCTAAATCTGGCATGAATAGATTTTGTTTAATTTGTTTTCATGCGCTGTGCTTTGACATATGATCAGGCCAACTTCAAGTTTAAAAGAGACTTCAGAAGAATCGCCAGCACTCACCAGGATCGCTGTGTCGTTTGCAAATGTAGAATTCCAATTAGAATCCCTACCTTCCTCGGTAAATCGTATGTGAAGAATAGATAAAGAATTGGACCGAGTACACTACCTTTTGCTACTCCAGTTATAATGTTATACAATAAAGGTATTTCATTTTCGTTTCCGAAATAAAAGAATCTTTTTAAGAGATACGAATTTATTAGGATATTATAGTATAGTGAAGGAAATTCATATATTTAAAAATAAGTCCTTGGTGCCACACACTATCAAATACTCCAGATATGAAAAAACACCAGAGCAGTATTCCTTTCGCTCGAAAATGGTCTGTATTTTTTCAACAAGTCGATGAATTTGCCCAATCGATGAATGCATAATAAACGAACACCTTCAGCAGAATCTGGATGATCCCATTTTCTGATAAACGGTATGAAAGGTAAGCTTGATGATAGATGTGATAAATATATCGCACGAAGGTACCAAGTAAGTACACGCTGCAATGAAACTTGTGCAGCCGTTACGTGAACATAAAAAATGCGTTGAACTGAGCGAACTGATTTAAGATACTATATTATTAGCCGTACTCCATCAGGAACATAGACTTATTACATAGAATTTCCCACTACTTCCATCTCTAGCAATAGAACGTAATTCGTTTAAAGATTTGCTGGTTTTTTTTTTCTCATTCGTCACTATGCATAATGTGGTCTTCCTCTGTGTCTTTGGGGCTTACGAAGAGTGTGAGCAAGCCAATTATGTTTCCGACGCTTGACATATTTGATGATATCTTCTTGGTTTTGTTTTAAATAACTTCATTTTGTAGCGACACGGCTTCGTCATTTAATTTTACTGTGGTATCACTCAGTCGCGGTCCGGATCGTTGCAATAAATTTGTTTTATTGACTAGTTCGAAAGCGAGTTATAACTATAATAATGTAATGATTCTAGCCTATGGCATCAAAATGCCGTGCAACGTTATAAACTACTAATCTATAAATTTATCTAGCCTATAATTTCTCTAAATTTCTCGAAATATTACAAAGGCTTCTGTTGGCAAGGCTTGGATTTTTCTGATCAACATATTAGCACAGATTTTATACAGGCATTATAAACATGGATTTTTGTTTGAAGAGATATTTCATTTAAGTTCCATACACTGCGAAGATTACGGAACACTATATTGGCTTTCGATATTCTACTATCCATATCTTTTACTGCATCTCCATGTGCATTCACGTAGCTACCCAAACAGCAGATTATATCGACGGACTCGATCAATTATCAATTATGAAAGAAGTTGTTGATGTACTCTTGACGATGTATGTTTTGGTTTCATCCGTGATTTTAACTAGATTGATTTTTGATTATATGAGTTTTCTTTTCAAAGAGATAAGCACTATGTCGCCAGATCCTTAAGGGATTGGTTAACTTTCTAAACTATTCCCTGTTTTCATATGTTACTGTTTTGAAAACAGTGTCAAAATTAATTACAAATACCAACGGCGAAAGTAGACATGCTTATTTTACACCAGTGAGCGTGAAATATCTGCCACTTACGTTGCCGTTGTGCAGGACCTGAGCACTGACTTCATGGTATAGAATGCAAATTAAATTTACTATTTATTCAGGCATCCTTATGCTTGTTAGCGCTGCCCACATATTTTCCTGTCGATAGCTTTTTCAGAATCTACGAATATAAGATAGAGCAAGCTATAAAATTGGTTGCATTGTTCTATTATTAATCTCAAGTTGTTGGTATAATAAAAGCAGGAGTGATTAGAATGAATCCCAGCTTGTTCTTTGGGTAATTTTTGATCTAGTAGCATAAGGATACGATTTAACAATATTTTATTAATGATTTAGCACGCTGCAGGCAACAGAGTTATTCCATTTCCATATTTTATTTTGTACATATATTCCAATTGTGGCTGTCCTTCGTGTCGCCCTTTTTTGGAGTCTTAATTATAAAGCGCGATACGAAGGAGGTTTCTTTCCACACTTGAGGTACTTTTCCAGTGCGCCACATCTCTTTAAACAAATTAATTAGATTGTTAGCCGCAGCATTCACACCTGATTTAAAGAACTTCGCTTGAATATAATCAGTTCCTGCAGACTTCCCGTTATAGCTTGCATAATTTCTTCTGTTCTAGGATGATTTGTAGGTATACTTCTTAAAGTATATTAAAGATAAATTTTAATAAAATTTAAAAACATTAAGTACTTGTCTTCACACAGGAGAGTCGGCATTAATAAGTTGTATTTTAGCTTTATTACTTTCTTTAACTAGCGCCCAAAAGTTTGGTGTGAGCCATTCTTTATCTTCTCGTCTTGCTTTTCCGAAGGTGCTGCCCGCAGCAACATTTATACCCTGTTTGATTATCTTTCACAGTTGATCCACATTATTGTGACGCATATCATTAGTTTCTATCCACATAAAATTTTCTTTTACAGAGGTAGTAAAAAGTTCGTTAATGGTTACATTATTGAGCTTCATCATGTTATATTTCATATGTTTTACGACCGTTGGGAGCCTGTATGCCTTTATAAGTCTAAGCTTGACTTCAGCAACTAAGACAAAATGGCTGGATACTATTTCAGCGGTTCTAAACACTCGAATATTTTGAATACATTTGAAACTTCCCCTAATGCACTTGTAGTTAACCTGGCTACCTATCATGTTACGAGAATCATGTCACTTATAAGTCACACGGTGATGACACTTGTGGGGGGAAAGTGAACCACCCCCCTCCCCCACAAGTGGATTATGTTCTTCGATCATTTCTGCAAAGGCATTTTTGCTTGATAAAATACCTTTCAAATGTGTCGTTGACCTCTTTGCAAAAATGTTCTATATCTTCTATTTTAACTTTTTCTGTACACGCGTACCATTGCGCATTTGATATTTTCTCTATGTTCGTATTAAGTTGCGCTGTAATTATCCTCTGATACATGCGACATCAACAGATGGGGGCATTTCTAATATTTCTGTTTAGAAAGATAACAACACCACGTATTTGTGAGTCGTTTTTATTTGGCATACTATAGCATATAAGGCAGTCTCCATTTGTTGTCGTAAAATTTCTGTTTCCATACCATCGCATTTCACTAATGCGTAGAACCTTGTTTGACTGTGGCCGATAACTGAAGTTTTCCAGCTTGATATCCGGGGCAAAATTTACCTTGGGGTGTTTAGAGGTTGTCAACAAAAGATCAGTCCGCTTTATATTTTTTGTCTTTTATTAACGCGGTTCGTTGTTTTAATCGCAGTAGATTATTGGCCTAAGGCAACTTAAGACTGATGACAAGACTACTGTCTTATATTAAATTTTTAATATATTTTTGCTGCCAGTGGCCTTTAGACTTGCCTCCAACTCAGATTATATGATAAAAGCCGTGTCCTGCCCTTATGAGGTGGTGGGAGATAGATATTCTGCTTTCTACTCGGCCATCAGAGCATTGTATGTGGAAGCAGAGACTGCCACGAGCAGGTAAGGTTGACATTTAAGTTTCAAAACGCTTTACGTTGCGCATTGAAATCCCATATACTCCCCTAAGAGGCTACTTTAAGATAATACTTTCACTAAAAATTTAAAAGTATCGGACTGTATATTACGCATTATTCAAAGTTATTTCAATAATCAGATACTCTATGACATAGAAAAAGTCAGAATATAATACAAAGTCTCTGGCATGATTCCACAGCGAGCAGTTCTGGAACCGATCATGGGAACTACCTGTTAAATGCCATGCACGATGGGGTCCCGATAATAAAACTTCCCAATAAAACGATAATTGTTGAATATGCTGATATCACTGAACTTGTAGTGGTAGACAAATGATTAACCACTTGAATGCACAATTTAATGACGCAACAGCAAAAAGGCATGGCTGGTTTAAAAATGCGGGACTGGAGTTAGCGTCTCAAAGAACAAAACAACTACTGATAAGCACAAAAAAGCAGAAGATGAAAATAAAAAAATTGGTGATGTAATAATTTTCCGGTTCCTTAAAGTTCTTTTGCTGGGGTAACCTCAGCCTCTTTCAGGGATCGCTACAATAAATTTATATTTGCGGGAACAGGACTTCTCAAATGAAAGATGTTAAATTAATTTTAAACAAGGAGAGTTTATTAAAATAATTCAAATAAAAAAAAAT
Organism: Teleopsis dalmanni; assembly: GCF_002237135.1. Taxonomy (NCBI): domain Eukaryota; kingdom Metazoa; phylum Arthropoda; class Insecta; order Diptera; family Diopsidae; genus Teleopsis; species Teleopsis dalmanni. The sequence goes on along the minus strand of NC_051847.1, from coordinate 102,166,160 downwards.
AATATATAAGTTATGAACAATTTTCAGAAAAGAAATAGAATTTAATTTGCTTCATTGTGGTTGTGAAAAATCTTGGTGACCAGACTGATGATGCATCGTGAAGTCCTTTGAAATCTATGCCCTTTGTCTTGTACTTCTCGGTATCTGCTTTGGAAAAAATATTGATCTGTCGGCTTTGCTCTAGATCTCTTGCTGTGTGTACTCTACCCGTTTGATGGGAAAGAGATTAGCAAACAAAAAAATATATATTTGTTATGATTGCATATATATATAATAGCGTTCACGTATATGGGCCTAAAACCGCCTCAATGTGTGTAAGCAATTTTATGTATATTTCTTGTATATTATACACTAGGCTTAAAACCGCCGTTGTTTGAAGGCGATTTTGATTGATTTTATTGATTTAATGTTTTGATATATAATGCCACCGAGTAATCATACAAAACTCACTGATATCTTACAAAAATGCTCCGTCTTATTTACGAATCAGACAAGCATTTTAGTGTGGCACATACAAACGTTTTCTTGCTTGTTGGTGGTGGTTTGCTTATTTTCCCGTTTGTTACGTTTCTTGCTTTTGTTCAAGTTGTGCGCTTTGCAAATTTGTTATCTACTTTTTGCGGCGAATTTTTTTGACGTTTTTGACGTTTGCAAATGTTTGTTTACATTTTTATAAAAGCGCCGGTGCTAGTGTTTTACTCGTGTAATTATTTTTAAATATAATAATAAATTATTTATAAACAAATTATTTAAATAAATTTACGTGTATTTATTATTTTATTAAAATATATCTCTCTATTTATTATAAATTTATTTTCTCCTAATTTCAGATCACTTCAAGTGTTTTATTCAAAGTGATGGTGTTACTAAATTCATGTGGGTTGAAAATTTCTACAAAATTTCCATCCTTACAGTGGTATAAAATATTGTCATATGAAACAATAAAATGCCTAGAACACATGATCGATGTAAGACTATGGAAACAATGGATTATGCAAAAAAACAAGCCACTATTATAACAGACAAAGCGTGATTCTAACAACAGATCAAAAATTTGGCGAACGCTTGTGTTCACTTAGCGAATAGCAGCAAAGCTGGAAGCAATCTTTTCCAACAATCAAAAATAGGTGAAAAGAAAACGTGTTGGTATCTGAATGTCCCAGATATTTAACTTTAAAAAAAA
>NC_051847.1:102148964-102164877 GCF_002237135.1 Teleopsis dalmanni | reverse complement strand
AAACAATGTTCCCAAATCGGCAATCACAAAATCCTAAGCAATTAAAGCTAGAAATACATATCCAGATATTAATTTCATTCCTTCGGGAAGTAACTGCAAATCAAATTTGCAAGTTATGTCCATTGCTTTCTAACAGATTTCGGATATATAAAGATTGGGTAAATGTAAGCAAAGTTCTCACTTCAGGTTCCGAGAGAAATAAAATTTGACTAGAGTTGTTCTAGAATGATGCACGCCTATTTTGCTATTACTTTTAATATTATGAACAAACTATTCTAAATAATTTCAAATGTTGGTACATTCACAAATGTGTTGTTTGTGTATCTACCATATATTCATCTTAAGTGCAAATATTGTGTTTATACTCGTACTCGTTCGCTTTAGTTAAGGTCTCTCAGTTCTTCTCATCGGATTTGTGTTTTTTCATGGATGTTTAGCTAGAAATACAAATGACAAATCTGAATATTCTTTAAATCATGTTCGGTCACTTATCTTTGGTGAAATTCTAATTTACTACTTCTTTATAATAAAACAAACTATTCAAAAAGAAAATTCGGGTAACTAGACGAATGGATTCTTTTTAAAATTAAAAAATAAAGAGTTTCTTTATCACAGATTGCTTAAAAGATTGTTTCACAAAAATTGATAAAAACATGCAAAGCACTTTCGTTGGGATTTTTTTTTCAAATTTATATGTACAATGATTGTTTGATTGTTTAATTGTTTAAAGATTGCATTCGCAATCAAGAAAATAATTTTTTGGAATCTTTATACCCAAGAATAGTTGCACAGGATTATATGGCTGTATATGTTCTTCTTTGCGAATTCGCCTTCTGCATTGAGTTTGATTCGAGTCCCGAAAATGTCCGTATTTGATTGTTTTTGACTGAACGAAAAAGTCAGATTCGAGTCATTTTGCGTCTGCTCGAAATAAATAAGCGGATGAATAATCAAATGCTACAGTTTTGTGAGATCACATTTTTGAAATTTTTATCGGTGAAAAAGACATGCGCAAAATATACCATAGACAATCTCTGGATACTGAAGAGAGAGTACAATTTTTTGTTTTCTATAATCTTGCAGTGGATACATAAATATTTAATACGATAAAGTTTTTCTTATTTTCTTGTATCAAAATTCTTTGATTTCAAAGACAAGAGATGTTGATAACCGATAGGTATTGCTTGAACAACAATAATTGACAAACTCATATACAGAGAAAAAAGTTGGAGACGTATAAATAAAAATTTTACTGGATATTATACGAAAATGTGTATATAAATGCACAGTATCAATGAGTTTAAATTTCTTCTGAATCTGGTACATTTTCATTGTTATGTAGTATTAGTTAATTATGTTGAAGAATTAAGTTAAGGTAATTGTCTTTAGTGGATAAACATTTTCTTGAAATCATTTATTTAAATATATAAGAGTTACTAAATGATTTCATAAATAAGAATCAATTGTGTATTTTGGTGTTGCTAATAACATAATGTATGACATGGCATATAGTTGTGTTCTCCAACTGAATAGCTTTATTAAAAAGAATATTTCACAACTAAAATATCTTAAAAAATGTTCGCCAATGAAAACTTATACATCAAAAGTTGTAATTCTAATACGCGCGTTTTCTGGAATAAATAAATAACTCTAAACTCAAAACATAAAAAAAAATATAATGTATATATAACCGGTTTACTATCCATATACATATGTGTACTTCAAATATCTGACAACGGCATTCAATATCAATAATATAATATCATATATTGACCAAATCCGCTAAAATGTACACGGTCCAATGGCCGTGTTTTTGAAATGTTGTCGATAGGGATTTGTGAAGAAACGGGCCGCTACGAATATTATGTTTGAATTCATAATAATCTTCGATTCGATTTTTTAAGTTTCATAGTTGGATTAATATATAAACTATTTTAATTCAATGCATTAGGTGTTGATGCCAGCAACTGTGAAGGCATAATGCAAAAATCAAAATCTTCAACAAATGTTGGACAATTTGTATCAAAGAAGTTACTCAAAAGTCGGTCGAGAAGTCAAACAAGATCAGCTGTGCATTTACCAACAACATACAATCATAAATGGGCACCTTCGGTAATCTTTTTAAAAACAAATATGTTATAGTAACTCAAATATGAATATAATTTTCAATTTCTCATTAATAGGAAAAATTCGCTTGGACTTCTGAAAATGGTGATCGAATTTGTATCTTAGATTCAGTTCTACGAAACCTCTCTGCAATAGAATCAAAATACTTGCAGCAAGTGGCCCTACAGAAAATAAACGAACTAAATATTGGTTTAGATATAGGTCCTGGTAGTTACAATGGCAATGGAGGAAAAATTCAAAAACGTCATGCATTACAAAAAAAAAAGGCCTTGACAACAAATTTGTTTGATATCGGTAAAAAGGAAGATTCATGTAAGATATTTTGTTACATTCTTACTTCCAAATTCAATTTAATTATATTATTAATCTAGTACTGCAAACGGGAATATTTGGTAATAATCTAAACACTTGTGTTGCAAATGACAGAAAACGTTCAAAAAACTTCTGTATAGCATTAGAAGGAGAATCTGCTACTCTAAGTCGATGTGGTGGTGATGATAACTCCAATAAACTTAATCCAAATGTATGGGCTTTAAATTAGATAGCTTAAGTTGTATATGTTATATTTTTATCAGTTTATAATTAATATCATATTTAACAAAACTTTTTCTACTACAGAAAAGCAATTAGATGGGAAAAATTACATATTTTTTAAATAAATAATATATATTAGCAGTTATACTTATGAATATACTTTACTTTTTAAAGGTGCGGTCATGTGAAAATTTGCCTTCAAGCACATTATCGGTAACTAATACATCAGGTGAAAACTGCAAAGGTTTAAAATCTGGTTCAAAAATTGGAACGAACTACTTTGGTTATTTGACGAAATCGGCTTTATCACGTAGTCAAAGTGATATGCGCAGAAAAAGTCAGGAGTTCGATAAAAACCATAGTTTATCATCGTCAACGGAGTTTTTTGTGACGCACGATTTACAGGTCCCAACTTTTATCACCTTATGTATTCAATTTTTGGAAATACATGGTTTACATCAAGTAGGACTTTTTCGAGTCAGTACATCAAAAAAACGCGTTATGCAAGTAGGAGCAAACTACTACACATTTCAAATGAGAAAAAATTAACTCTTCTATGTTTTCATATATAGATGAAGGAAGAATTTGATAAAAGGTTTGTGACTGAAATTTCAGAAACAACATGCCCCCATGATGTTGCGACGTTACTAAAGGAATTTTTGCGAGATTTATCCGAACCTCTTTTATGTGGACATTTGTATAAAGCGTTTCTAAAAACTCAAAGTAAGTCGACCGATTTATTGTTGTTTCTTTATAACTTTCAAATTAATTTACTGAATATTTTCTAATAAGTAAAAAATGAGAAAAACTTTTTTTATCCTAAAACTACTTTTATCAAATACAGTACAAGTTTCTCCAAAAGTACATGTAAATAAAACATACTTTATTGAAATTCTGATCTATTTTTTATTTCAATATATCGTTAATATCTACAAATTTGGTGTAATATGAAACACCACAAAAATGATCTCAACATTTCACAATCGTGGATTCTTTAGAGATAACTTTCAACGACTTATAGGCACATTGCTAGTAATAGATCATTCATAAATTGATGGATATTGGTTGTCAAAGTGTCAACTTTTTAAAGATTCTGTGGTGTTAATGGTATTGTGGTGTTAAATGGCTAAAGCTTGGTGACCAAACACATTAAATAATTTCTCCGACAACAAAGCGGAGCCATATATCAAGTACATTCACATATTGATTTTTACATAAATATTTAGTAAATATGTTGCGGTAGCGATCAGAAATGTTAGATTGTACCGCACCCTGACCAAATACAATGATATTATTGAGTATGCAATCAACTTTTAACAGTTCTTTTTGAATTTTCAATGCCCTAAATCTGGCAATTTTTTTGTTGACATATCTACCAAGTGAAAAATAATTATTTTCACTAAATAGTTTTGAATAAAAAAAGCTCATTCAAGCGGTATTATTCCAACAGCCAATTAATCTAAGCTACATGTTAGCTTTCCATTCATGAGGATGGGAATGCAAATCCATAGGCAAAATACGCCACAATGTGTCGTAATGACTATGAAGTCCTTGCATATCTCTCACAGACCCAATTGTTTCAAGTTTATTCTCATTTTCATTTTGAATACGCAAATGGTCCATTTACATACTACAAAATTATCGTTTTTGTAGTGTTTCTTGTTCTGTCTGATATTAGGAAGTTCTTAACAGGTAATACTTTGGCCTTCATTTGAAAACCTGCGTGAGATGAAAAGTCTTCTTAGAGCCTGGCTTTATGCAATTTCTACCTGGCGAATAGTAGTGTTTGAAGCTTTGCTAAACGCTACACATCCATGTAGAAGTGACAGACGAATTATTTGGTTATATATCAGCTTCCTGTTCTTAGCATTGAGATTTTCATTTCTGAATAGCGGTTGGAGGTGATAAAGAATTTTGGCACAGCTAATTCTTTTTAGTTGAACATGTTTAAGCCATGTGAATAGTTTGTGCAGCGTGATGCCATTATATTAAAGGCTTTCCTCCCAGTTTATTACCATATCTCCCACTCTTACCCTCGACGGATTCTGTCTCCACTTACGCTTAATAAACAGAACCTTAGTTTTCAACTGAGCCTTAGAGGTTTATATGCTCTTAAAGTATGTTGATTATGTTGAGAGCACATTTATCTGCATACAGCATACAGCATACGCGTATCGTCAGCATATAACGCCAGAGTCGAGGGACCTGACATTGGGATATCAGATGTATAAATGTTGTAGAACCCCTGCTTCTATATATCGGACTGACGAGAGATCATGCCAGACATTGTCAAAAGCTTCAGAAATATCAAAAATGATCATTCCAGTCGACTCTCTTCTACTAATGAAATTTTTTTTACTAATCATCCTCATAATAAAGCTTATGGTAACAGTATTTCGAAGCTAGGTATAAACTTGTTAGCTTGTGTAAGTTAAATAATTGAAATTGTTTCTTAGTTATACTATCTTCATGTATTTTAAAAAGTTTTTGTATATTTTTAAAATATTACTTTTTCACTAAATCACAATTTACATATTTGTGAAACTTTTTAATTTTGTTTGACTTTTTGTTTACAAACTTTTGATTGGAATATTTTTTAAAATTTTCAATGAACCTTTATTGGAAACAGATCGTTTATCGTTTTAGTCTTAAGATGTAAAGACACTTCATAAGACACTGCTAGATAAAAATCTAAAAAACATAATTTTACCAATTTTAAATCAGATATAAGAATATGTGAATAAAGAAAATAACAACCAATTAAATTAAATTAAATACAGAAACATAATATTAATGCAAAAAATTCACGCCCAAATCTTTACTAAAAATCTGAAAGAACTACCTATAAATGTTATTAACTATTTAAAATTCAGAATAAAATATTTGTCAGTTGCATGGAAAGTTTCCGGAAAGTTGCTGGAACCTTCTTCATTCTCAAGAAAATTTGATAACCACATTTTTCTTTCTTATATATTTCTTTATTTCTGTATCAAAGAAACAGAAATAATACTAATATACTACTAAAATGTGATAGCCATATTTTTCTTTCTTATATATTTCTGTCTTTCTGTATCAAAGACACTAAATTAATACTACTTGTTTTATATGCCTCCTTAATTAATTAAAGTAGAAAGAGTTATAATACTTGTTACGTAGTATGACTCACAGCTGAGAAGCAGGAGTTATACTTTTCAAGTCACAATTTCCTTTGTCGATTCTACAAAAGCAAAGATGGCCTAATAAGATATATGTCAGCGAGAGAATAAGAGAAGAGAATGCCAGTAACCTAGCATGCCTTTTGTATGATTTCTTCACACCTCTCGAATCTTATATATATATTTAATTTTTACAAAGTTAATATAAGACTTAAAGAGGAGGTCTTACCTCTAAATCAAAAAGTACTCGGATTTTGTAAATAAAACACACTAATTTAAATTTTATTCCAAATTTATTTTATCTTCTCCAAAATATGCTCCTTCTGAAGCGATACACATATGCCAGCGCTTAACCCAATCTTCCACACACTTTTCGTAGGCCCGTGCAGGCATGGCTTTTAGTTCCTTTAGCGAATTCTCTTTTACCGATTCAATCGACTCAAAACGCTTACTATGAAGGGGCAATTTGAGTTTCGAGAACAGGAAAAAATCGTATGGATCCAGATCTGGTGAATATGGTGCCTGAGCGATGACAGTGGTGCCGTGATTGGTCAAAAAATCGCGTACAACAAGAATTTTCCATAGTAAAAATCGCTAAATGCACTTGAGGTAGTCTCACATTAACAGCTGCTGTAAACAAACTAATTGACAGATGGCGTTCAAATTTGTACCACATATCAAGAAAGGGTGTACCAACATAACAAAAAAAAATTTTTTTGAAAAAGGTCTATTACTTAAGGAATAGTTAACAAACAACAAAATCCTTTTTTGTTTGAGCAGAAGTGAATAAAGAAACCAAATCTTTTAAAATATAATTTTTATTATTAATGAACTCTGCAAATAGCTTATTACTGTCATTTATTGTAAGACTGACCTGGCTCGACAAGTGATACCCCGGCTAAGAAGCTACGTTACAATATGTAAAACAAACTGCAATATTTAATTTGTAGCCGTAAGCGCAAAATTACATTACCACCGTTGAAACTATTATCACAAATCACTGTCATAAATTCATACGCTGAAATATCACAGCAAAAAAATAGTTAAGGTAAAATGTTCTCATCTAAGTCTTGCATCACAAATATTTCTTGAGGATACTATTGCTTTGTACGATATATGACATACGAAGGCGGTTTGATAAGTCAGTGACTTTTTGAATTTTCCGCGCAGTAACTTCAAATGCAACAGTACTGCCGTCAGCTGTAATCTATCAGTGGGCAACTTTCTAATTTTGAGCAAGCTACGTCGTTCAGTTGGTGCTTGATAGCCGTTCAAAGCAGACAACCTTGTGAATTTTTACGAAAATGGAAAAAAGTGAATTTCGTGTGCTGATTAAGCATTACTTTTTACCTAAAGAATCCAGCACTGTAACTAAGGAAAGACTTGAAAAATACTACGGGGACTCGGCACCATCAATTTCAATAGTTAAGAAGTGGTTTACAGAGTTCCGTTGTGGTCGTACCAGCACTAGTGACGCCGAATGTTCAGGTCACCCAAAAGAAATGATCACGTCGGAAATCGTCGATTAAATCCATGAAATGATATTGGATGATCGGAGAATGAAAGTGCGTGAATTGGCTCATGCTGTAGCTATCTCAACTGAACGGGTACATCATATTTTACACAAATATTTGGACATGAAAAACCTCTCCGCGAGATGGGTGCCGCGATTGCTCACACTCGACCATAAGCGCAATCGTGTGTCCACTTCAAAAAAGTGTTTAGCGATATTCAGCCGTAATCCGAACGAATGTTTGCGCCGTTTTGTTACTGTGGACGAAACATGAATTCAGCACATCATGCCAGAGACCAAGAAACAATCGAAACAGTGGGTTGCTAGGGGTGAACGTGGTCCAAAGAAGGCCAAACAGAGTCTGTCAGCCAACAAGGTCATGGCCACAGTTTTTTGGGATGCAAGCGGTGTCATTCACATCGATTACCTCAAGAAAGCTTTTGAATAGATTCGACGTTGATTTGAAGCAAAAACAGCCACATTTGGTGAAGAAGAAAGTACTATTCCATCAAGACAATGCACGGGTGCACACTTGTCAAGTCACAATGGCCAAAATCTACGAATTGGGGTACGAACTGCTACCCCATCCAGCATATTCTTCAGATTTAGCCCCCTGCGACTATTTGCTGTTTCCAAACCTAAAGAACTGGCTGGGCGGTAAGAGATTTGAGTCGAATGAAGAAGTCATTACCGAAACAAATATGTGTTTTGAGAGCTTTGAGAAAATCTAATATTTGGAGGGAATAAGAAAATCAAAAAAATGCTGGACTAAATGTATCGAGCTAAAAGGTGATTATGTAGAAAAATAAAATGTTTATTTGGCGAAAAAAATTTGTTTTATTTAAAAAATCACTGACTTATCAAACCGCCCTCGTATATACGAATAGGGTGGGTTGAAAAATAGTTTTTTTTTTCAAAACATAATAGAGTGCAAAACTTGTCTGTCTCTAGGGTAGGGAAGTAAAATACAAAAAAATTATCAATTAATATCCCTCATCTCTTTTAAACTTTAGACAAAACTGTTAGTTAGTTAGTTGAAGTGGAGAGAGAAATGAATCCTCCTCAATTAGCTAAGAAAGCCGTTTTGAATTTCTAAATTCCTCGTAATGATCTGCTATGCTAATGCTGGAGATATCACTGAATGTGTAAAAGAAACGTGCCCAAAAACTTAAGCCTGTTTCTGGATAGATCGGACATAGACACAGATTTTCTGGTGTCCTTTATTCGATAGTCGGTAGACACGCATTACAGGACATACTACAGGGTAGGTTGAGCTTCATTCCGTCCTATGGTCCAGTGCACTTTAAATATTGATATTAACCTAGATACCTCTGATTTGATTTTCTGTATCAAGTCAGAAGTTCCACATTTGAAATATATTGCCATGTCACTCTTGATCTAAATTGTAAGCCCACTTCCTATTTACTCGTGACAGATTAGACCAGTCGTTATAGATCGCTATCTTTCCCAGTGTTGGAAGCAGCCCTACCTCCAATTCCGCTCTTGAGGAAGATCTATTGGCAAAGTTATAGTCGAAGTATAAGCGAGGACATAAGTAGTCCGGTTTACTACTCCTATCTATCGGGTGGATTGATGGAATGTTCCCATATCCGAACGAAATCGAATACCAACAGTTTAAATCTTTAAGCCTATATATGAGAGTAGTTACTGGTTTGATATTAATGGGTATCAAGTGAAGTATGAAATTGAGCGCACTAGTGAGGCATAATTTCAATACCCAGATCTTTGTAGTCTGGTGAACCTTTAAACAATATATTGTTTATCCAGCGAGGGCCACTATATTAGTAATTCGAAGACTAAAATTGGTTGTCCAACTAATTGGCTGTATATAGCCAAAGATTTACTTTAGGCTGCAATTCCCAGCTCTTATTTGCTTCGCGAATTCTATCATCGATGTTGGTCCTTCAATTAAGCTTTGTGTCAAGAATTACTTTTAAGTGCTTCACCTTGTGCGAAAGAGTTAGTCTTTGGTCGTTTAGCCTTGGCAATAGAAAGTTTGGAATTTTATTTTTGTTGGTAAACAATAAAAGTTGTGTCTTAGAAGTCTTTTCTCCTAGGTCACACATTGAGGCCCATCTACTAAGATTATTAAGAGCGCACTCCATGATGTTACTCAGAACTATATCTGGTGTCAAAAAGAAGTGCTGGGTGTTTGCATCACACCCCAACAGCAAAGTTAGCTGCTCGACCTATGCGAAATTGTGAACCAGTTCTACCTTCTGTGGAGGCGTCTCAACATCATGTGGCATGTAGGCGAATATTATGGTGTTGTGAGCTTTTGCTTCCGATCTAACCTGATGGTCTTGTGAATAAGACAACCAGATTACTCATGGCACATTTGAAGTGTTTAAGGTTTATCTGCACGATCTTGGCCACTAGAACATCAACAGAGTTTGTCATCATCAATCAACTTGATAGTATCTTCTATCTTATCTAAAATGTTATATGATGGTGTATATTTGAAAATCTTAAATTTAGCATTCCGGATGCCGTATTGGAGCTTGCAGCCATTAGTTCAATCACTGGCAAGCATTCTTCGTTGATGAGAAGAAGCAATATCGTTGATGAGAAGAAGTGCTTTTGCGGTTATTTGGTCTTGAAAACAGACCAGTGTTGCATCTGTGTTTCTGGACTTTGCAGCTTAAGTTGCTGCAGAGTAAGATCTTGAGGTCTAAGATATTTCGGCAATCATACGCGCGCTCGAAGTCTCAATGAAATTTCTGCAGCAGAAACAAGCTTAAGGTTTAAACCGTCCCTGTACTCACTAATATTAGTGATCGAACCCTGGATTTATCATGAGGTTGACTATAACCAATTCGAACAGATTAATTTCAATCAGCGCCCACCTTTCCATCAGCATCTTGTCGCTAGAGTTGCGTTCGTCGATAAAGTCAAATTTAGATGATCCCTTGCCACTTCACTGAAGGGACATCTTATGTCGGTCTTGACATTGGTTTCGCATTCTCCGTTCCGTCCTTACGCCGTTTCGCTGCAATAACGGGTTCCTCTTGAGATCTGTTACACTTACCGCCATTTTCGACGCGGTAATAGCTTGCCAGTAATAACAGATTGGCGAACATTCTCTTCATAAAAATACTCCTTTACAATAGTGCGTTATTCCACATCGTCGACTTCGTCTCGTTCATGAACCTTGCCTTCTTTTTCGTAGTTCTCGATCTTCTTGAGCAGAAAAAGCGATTACTGATAATAATTTTTTCGTGCTATGTTTGCCATATCGCGCGCCTTACTACTGAGACTGAAAATTTTGAGCGTTGGCGTGCGGTTCGTGATACGTCAACAAATTTACCCTCATACCCTCATACATTGAATCCTCCCATCTGAATATTGCTAAATATAAACAGATTTCAATAATTTTTGCCCATACTTAAGTACTATACTTAGTACTTAAATACTTAGTCATTCTTAGACGCAATTAGTAGCCCCTTCTTTCAGCCCAATCAGTGAGTTGCTGTCGGCAATTGATAGTATAACCATTGCATATACAATAGCGACATATTCATCGTGAATACTGCACTAATATGTATTTGTGGAGAGTATCTGTAGCGTCCACTTATGGCACACAAGGAGTAATTTACTTGATAAGATACTTCTGAAGTGAGTGAATATAACTTACCAAGTAACCGAGTCAATCCCGAGTAACGGCGGGTAATAAACATGTTATAAAAGAAAACATTTTTTTGGAATATAAAGTATTCGTTTTGAAAAATAAGATATTTTGCCTTCTTAAATAAATTGTTTACATCACTGAGTAATAAACTGACAAAATAATTTTTTATTTATAATTTATATATTTTTTGTCTGTATTGAAATAGAAATAAGAAATCGACGCCTACAGTTAGAGGCTATATCCCATTTAATTAAACTGTTACCAGAAACACATAGGGACACATTATATGTACTGCTTAAATTTTTGGCAAAGGTTGCTACATATTCAGATGACGTTCTTGACAAAGAGGGTAATGTGCTTGTTTCTGGGAATAAAATGGATAGCAATAATTTAGCCACTGTGTTTGCTCCTAATATATTAAAATCTACGTCTTTGACAGCGAACGTAACAGAACAAGAAGTAATGGCAGATGCTATCAATGTAGTAAGGTAGGAAACTGGATCTTCAAAATGTTTAGTTAATTGCATCAAATTTATGTTTTACAGAATAATGATTGATCACTTTGAGGAACTTTTCCGGGTATCTGCTGAAATTCTAGACACTGTTTATGCTAACATATTAGATGAATGTCCAGAGAAATTATTTGAATTATGTGAATCCCGACTTTTAATGTCCAAGTGAGTATAAATAGCTAATAATATTTCGGAAAACTCTAAATACCATTTATGCTTAATTATAGAAAGTTAATTACATTTTTAGATAATTAATTTACATTAACATAGTAGTTATAATAATTTGTTTATAAATCTTTTTTGTTTTTAGCGCTTCAAATTTTAAAAACTTTTTTTATGCTTTTTAATCCCCTTTATTTATACAACTGCCAAGATTTGGCATCTATTAATCAATCGATAGATAAGGATTGTACTATGAACATATTAGATTATGGATTATTAAATTGATAGTTCTGATGGATATAAGCTTTTCAATCGTTTATTATATGTGGCTTCGTCATTCGGTAGCTGTCCCATTGTTGGGTTAAGATGGGAAAGTAATCTATCTGTGTGATTTGTGCTATTTTTTCGGATAACGACTACGACGAAGGGTATCTTAAAGTTATGGTGAATGTCATAGTTTGAGATGTACCAGTCAGCGTCAATGACAGTCCTAAGTATTTTTGGTTGATGTCTTTGCATTAAGTGAATGTTGGATTTGCATGCTGTGCCTCATATTTCGGCTCCTTATATCCAAATTGGAGCGAATCGCGTTTTATATACTAGAAGTTAATTATCCACTGTTACCTTTGATTTTGAGCAGAGTAGCCAGTACATTTGTCCAAAGCGACGTTTAATTTCATTACTTTTAACTTTGATGTGGTCTTTTCAAGTTAATCTGCTATCTATAGTAATACCAAGGTAATTTACCTTTGTGTGTGTGAAGACTTCATCATTAAAAATTTTTACACTCCCCATTTGTCGAACCATTCCAGCGTTGCGTTTAAATAATTCTGTAAGTTGTCTGTAAGTTGCTATCAAATTTTGAGGATCAGAAGGTATTTGAATATCAGCCGTTTATAGCAAGTAAATTAATGGAATTAGTACGCTTCCTTGAGACACACCAGCTTTCATTTGTTTAAGTTCGGAGATTGAGTTTTTATACTTTACATAAAAGTATCTTTGTTGATAAAAGTTTCTTGGAAGTAGTTCGGATAATTTGGTTAGAAGAGCCCCATGCCTTTGCGAAAACCTTTGGAACGTCTAGATATACCACCGAGGAAAATTGTTTTTGTGTCGATTACACTTGTTATTTTATTTACAACTCTGTGAACTCGTTGTATGTTATAGTCGAATATTTTTTCCGAAAGCCGAATTGGTGGTCAGGAATAAGTTTTTCTTGTGGAGAATCGGTTAAATCTGATGTGTATTTTTGAACAAGACAATGCTTTGGAAAACTTTAAATATTATTGAAAAATTAAATTTAATACCAATAATTTAATTTAGATTTGTATTACCAGTAAATTCAGTTTTTCTATTTTGGGTGTTATGTTATTACCGTTTACATTAAGCAAAATCTTTCATCATCGATAATATGTCCCAATCTCTGCGATGACTTATAAACAATGGTGAAACTGTTACTATCCTCAAGATCATCGTTTGTACTTTTTGCATATTTTTATCATTTGATTACTTTGCGGTTCCCTGTTTGATTGTCATAAATTCGCATGGATTTTATTAAAATATTATTTAGCTTAGATCACGCCTCCGTAAGTGAATACAATGAATATATCCCTAAGTATTTTATATAGTTGTTCGAAAGTACGTTTTGCTTGTTAATTATGATGTTTAGTTATTGTCTGATCTATGGGAAAAAAATATATAAGTATCGTTAGCAAATATTGCTATAATTGTATTTTCGACTTTGTTTCGTAACGACACATATTCGTCGTTTGTTTTGTTGAGGAATATTCAGATGTGGTTCGAGTCATTGCAATAAATTTCTTTATTGACTTGAGTAGTTCGAGAGCTAGTAAAAGGCTAAGGAGTAAAGAATAAACACTGTTTTTTTCAATTTAACTCAAATCTGCTCAGCAAATTTTACTTGGATTTACATGGATTTTTTTTAAATATTAGTTAAAATAGAAGAAATAGGATCGAGACATTATCTTCTTTGTATTCAAACAAGAGCTGAGTTGGAAGCCTTACTAGAAGATTGGAGTGATGATAAGCAAGAAATAATTGCTATCATGATCATACTACCAGACAAAATTGACGAAAAAACAGATGAGGAAAATTTTACTCCCAACCACAGTTGATTTAAAAGTGCAATAGAGGAATGGGAGAAGTTGATCTACTTGTCAATGCCGTTCAAAATTACCATATTGCAATCGGATCCAAAAACTGGTACTGGCTGTTATGGCTAGCTGTGTTTGATTGAGGCATCGTTAATGCATGGAAATTGGATTAATTTGTTCGTCGGCAATAAAAAGAGACGAAAAGCTTTGCTAAGATGTAATATACCACTGATAAAATGGAATAGTTAAATAATAGTCTTTTATTCTTTTTTTATTGATTCTTTAATTTAAAAATAAAAAACGCATATAAATAACAGTTGTTTTTCTGTTAACGCATTATGTAAAAAAGCGAAAATGAAAAAATTGCGGTTAAGCACCCACTGTTTGATTAATCGAACACCACCTTTCTCTAAAACTAAAAATTGTAAAAAATTTTTGACTACAGATCCATGATTTTTGACCCTTATATATTCAATATATTAAATTTTTACCAAAAATTTTTTAAAAAATAATTGGACGGATATGGATTAAAAAGATTATCTTTGTTATAAAATTTGTAATGCTAGGTAATATGGGCTTATAGATAAAAGAATTGTAGCCTACGGTGTTATAATTTAAAGGTTTAAAATAGATTGTTGCCTTTGGCATCAAAATGCTGTTGGCGTTTTATTCTACGGAAATACAAAAGGTTCTAACCTATTCCATCAAAATGCAGGAGGAGTAATATATTATAAAAATACAAAGGATTCTAGTCTATGGCGTATAAACTACTTGTCTATAATTTATATAGTGTGTGGTATCGAAATACTATTAATACTATTGGCGATAAAATTTCCTTAGCGATAGTGTAGATATCTATCGAATTCGGTGTGCTGGCGATAAGTGATCTTTCATATAAATTCGTGGTCTATTTAGGTATAGGAAAAATCTCTCTTTATTCGTTAGCTGGACGCATATCTGCATAAGTGTATTTCTTTGCATGTTCATGCGGCTCTGCCGCAATCACTCAGCTTCGAAGAGGCAGCCTTGGATAAGAAAATCGTTTACTGTTCACGACACAGGCAAATGTTATAAGGAACATTATTTAAGAATATACACCTGAAATGTCTGAACTCATTACATAGAAGCTGCATATATACAGTTGGTTGATGTCCTCATGAAATATAAGGCTGACAGTACTGCGCTCCAGAAAATGCGATAGACGAGACAAAGATGGTCTGAACGAGAACATTGTGACGTCTGCTACAGCTGCCATGTAATAATATACGAATTCGGAGTCGAATTTTCGGTAACCCAACGGTTGAGAAAATTGGTTCCAACATTTACGCCAATAAACAAAATGCTTGTCAAAATCCGTATTAAGGCAAAATTTGTCTACATCACCCAACTGAAGATCAAGATGATGACACAAAGAAATCTTTCTATAAACAGCTTAAACAAGCATGTGAACATGACGTTAAAACCATTGTAGGAGACTTCAACACAAAAGTGGGTAAAGATGATATCTTTAGTGCTACTGTCGGAGAGTTCAGACTTCTTATTAAAACTAGTGATAATGGAAAAAGTCCAATTGAAATCTATACGTTTAAAAATATGGTGGTTAGTAGTACCAGATTCCAGCATCACAATAACAAAATGCAACATGGCTATCACCTAACCAAAACACAAAATCTCAAATTGATCACGTTGTGATAGACGGAAAGCATACTTCCAGTGTCTAGTACTATCCAAGAAGCCAACATCGAATTGGATCATTATATTGTTGCAGCCAAGATCCACACAAGTCTATGTGCGATGAAAAAGATATGTGAACAAGCACGTCGAAAAACTGCAATCACAACAGACAGCTAATGACTTCGCTACTCAGCTCTCCCAATATCTGAAAACTAAATTTGAAGAGATTGATAACGCAATGGAACCACATCACCAACTCTATGCGTATCGCTGCAGAAGAGGCGATCGGCTATCAATGTAGACAAAGTAACAGTTTATACAACAAAGAGTTTCGTGACGTCACCGCAGAGAAAGACGCATGTCCTCCACACCGAAAATGTAAAAGTTGCTATTGGACGATATCTCAAAAACCGTTCTACAAATTTCTTTAATGTTATCATTTTCGAACTTAACGAGTTTTAACGATACTGAAT
>NC_051847.1:102074024-102148864 GCF_002237135.1 Teleopsis dalmanni | reverse complement strand
TTATTTCTTAAGTCTAACAATGTTGTATATTATTGTTTTCACTACTTTTATATGGAATTTGCTTGGCGGAGTAAAATAAACATATTCACGCCTATGAGAAAAGGAAAATAAACGTATTCACGCCTATGAAGAAAGGGACATAAACGTATTCACGCTTACGAAAAAAGGAACATAAACATATTCACGCCTATGAGAAAAGGGACATAAATATAATATATTCACGCCTATGAGATTTAGTTAGAAGTACATAAACGTATTCAGGCGTATGTGGGATTTGGTTGGGAGTACATAAATGTATTCACGCTTATGTGGGGTTTAGTTAGGAAATTTATATCTATATAATTTGAACATAAATATTTATATATAAGTTAATATAGCAGTGTATAGATGGGAATAAAACAAAAAAGAAATTGTTGATGCGGTTTCTTTATACTTAGCTGCTCTGATGCGTCTACGATTTACCACAAAGTTCTCCTGCGTACTTCTGATGACTTGTAATGTTGATGTCGATGACTAACTCCTTTGCTTATTTATGATATGTGTAATATTTATTTATTTAAATATATTTTATATTCCTTATGAATATAGTTTTATGTATTTTCAGCTTGATTCATATGGTGCAGTTGCATGGATGAATTTGTGATAAGTGGTTTATATATAATAAATTAAATAAAAATAAACCAATTTTTATTTTAGATAACCACCCCACACTGGTTACATGTAGGTTGGAAATTGGTGAAAATGTTCTTCCTTACAAACCAATTTGTTGTGTGCAGAATACCAGAAATTTTTTCAAGTGCAACATCAAAACAGTGGCGTTGAACCTTCGCAGCTGTTTTACCTTCAAATAATAATAATTAGTTTCTGTGGATATATGGTCCTGAATTACAACACAAAGACAAACGCTTTTGGCCGCAGAAAAAGAGCTAATACCGGATCTTTTTAAAGAAAACAAAAGAAAGCATTCTAGTTTTAAGACGATAAAAATAAATTTCTGAGCTCTGCGGCTTACTAAAATCAAAAATAAATCAGCAAATCGCCAAAGAGGCAAACTTGCAGTACATGAATTACCATATATTGAAAACCTTATATGCAGAAATAATTAAGAAGCAAAATACATTTTTGGTTATTCTTTATAACACTCTATTTACTTTATTTACACTACACATTTTCATTTGTTTCCGGATATTGCAGTAGTGCCAGTTGCTGACCTGTTCTGCTTCTAGAATGACAGAGTTTTAGCTACTCTCCTGTTGTCATAGTCATCTTTGACGCTGATGAAGTAGTTCTTCTCATTGCAACGAACCATTCGGTAAGGACAGCTCGCTGGCTACAAATACCGGTTGTTGACCATGTCACAGTCTATGTTGAGTTCGTATATTGCTTAAGTTTTTGCGCAGTAATTTAACAAAGTCTGTTTCGTTTGGTTTGATTTTGACGTATGTAAGGAATTGCTCTGGAACGCCCTGCAGGGCTGGCATTTATGTCTGCTTTCGGTACTGTCCTGAGACCCAACACTACTAACGAAAGGATTTGGATCCAATTGCTGAAACCGTGACAACGTAAGACTTTTTTCAGTGGTATATGGAACCGCCCACCATGCCATTGGCCTAAGGATGGTAGGCAGTTGTGAGACAATGCTTTATCTCCACATCCGTGTATATAGTGCTCCTACGTCTGCTGTAATATGCAACCCAACCATCGATGAATACTGATGCCACTTTTTTTGCTGTAATGCCCATTAAAGGAATGACCACTGGCCAAGATGAAAAACGATCGATGTAAGAGAGAATATAGCGCTTCCACTGAAAACAACAGCGTACTATTTGAAGAAATGCTGTCAAAATCAATGCGTAAACCAATATACAACAACTTTGTCTCTAGCACTGCAAAGGAGCCCAAGACCATCTCTGGTAAACAGCAGCGGAAGATAATGTGGACATAATTCGGCTATCCGAACCGTACCGTGAGATTAAGTCACATAACTGAATGACAGACTCAGAAAGAGAGACGATTTATAAGTAGGTAACAAAATTCACATGGCTCACTTTTTATTACAGAAAATTTTAATGCTTCTTCAAAAACGCAGAGCAACGCATGCAGATATCCAAAAGAAAGACTAGTAGAAGAAACATTTGAGACAATAGCCGTGTCAGAGATATATTAAGAAATTGATAAAAATTGCAGATAGAAATAAAGGGTGGATAACCTATCGAAGTATTGTAATGAACCTTACCGCCGAGGTTTTTTGGATCCCATAGTTGTTACGAGAAAATTTCATTGTTACCCTGAACCTTCTCGCCGTATAATAATTTTAAGACTGGTTAATTTTTATTCTTATTTTTATTTATTACATATTTTTTTTTGTTTTACAATAGATTTATAATATAATAACTACCAATATTATGCTTTTTACAATAATTCTTGAAATATTAAAACTCGGTTAGTAACAGGAAGAGTATCCAACGTTACTGACTGGGCTACGTTGGTAGACTGGGAATCAACATTACCGACAAGGCTACGCTGCTTGGAATCAGCGTTACCGACTAGGCTACGCTAGTAAGTTGAGAATCAACGTTACCGACAAGGCTACGTTGCTTGGAATTAGCGTTACCGACGACTAAGTTACCTTGTGTCCGTTTTGCTGTAAGGTGTTCGGTTCCGTGGCCTAAGATCAAGTGCCATGCAACTCTTACGATGCGCACTGTTTTAAGTGCTGCGACCAAGTTTTCTAAAAAAAAATAATCTGTATAAAATTTTAGTTCAATTGGATAAGTGAAAATGGCACCACAAGAGTCCCAAAGATTGGAAAATAACCATTTTTCTCCAAAAAATTCATATTTGATTGCTTATATCTTCGACATATTTAGTTTTACATAAAAACTGTCTTCCTAAAAGGTATAGATCTATAACTGTATGTTGTTAGTAAATATTATTTGATCTGAATCTATCTGAGAGGTGCCGCGGAAGATTTTTCGACTTTTCCAAATTTTCGAAAATTAATGGCACCCTAAATTACAAATGAACAACTGCTTATTTTAAAAATAACATATGAAACAACAACAATGCTGACTTATTTAGTCCAACCTTTTCGAAATTGCTTAACTAGTAAGCAGCTCAAATCAAATGGTTGCCAATACTAAAAATTCGTCTTTTGTGAAAGATTTTTGGAAGTACATACGAAATTTCCAGTTATCTGTCAACGAATGATTTCGCTAATTTTTCGTATTTCGTGTCGTCATTGTTCGTAACAAAAACATTATTTTTCCTATTTATTATTTTACTGTTAAAAGATATGAAAAATTATGTTTTATTAATAATCATGTAAAAAAAATATTGTCATCACTAATTGCGAAGAATTATTATTCATTTTCGAAATGTCGACTTCAAATTTTGTCGAGAATTATCGTCGAAAGTAGTGCTTATTTTATTAGTTCTTTTGTTACATGCTTACAAAAGAAAGCGCCTAATATAGCATTATTCGATGTTCGCAAATGCGAGACAGAGTTATTGAGAATCGTTGGAGCCTAGTGCACAAAACCTGCCAAAGCCGAGGTTTTCATTTTCATAATATTTTCAAACATTATTTAGAGTCGAGTAAGGTTTCAGGGCCTGATGGATTCTGCAGTATTGCTTTCATTGCGGTACTTGTGAAATATATAATACCTGAATATATAAAACATGAAATGTCCTAAAAGAATTCTTCTAAAATGGTGGAAGTTGCAGCGGTTTTAATACTGCTACTTAAACCAGACCAACCATTAACATACAGGTTACCAAACGCTTAATTTATTAATTTTTGTTTTAAATTTTAAAATTTAATATGTGTTCTGCCAAATAATGTTGTGACATTTCTCAATTTTATTGTAAATAAAAAATATTTAAAGCATGATAACTTACAGTTTAGGTACTTCTCCCTATAGTGAGTTACTTTATTTTCAAACTAAAATTTTATTTTAAGATTTGGAACCGCGTTTTACTTTTTAGCCGTGTAAAAATTTGTGAGAACGACATTAAATTCGAATTCATCCTGAGGACACGATGGATTTGGATGTTAGTTAAATGCCATGGAGTGTTTACCATTTTTCGTATAGTTTTAGATTGCAATATTAAAAGAATTTCAATAATGAATTATGAGCCTGTATCCCATAGTTAAACACTGTAGACATCTATCCTATATCAGACGTCTATACAAATGCAGCCCCAGGTAAATTGCTCTATTTGATTGTGGAACTAATTTATTATTAAGGTTGTGACGATTTTTTCCAACACGTCACAAATAAATTATGATAGTTGAAAATAGCATGAAGTTATTATAGTAAACAAATAAAAAACCCAACAACAGAATTAAAACTATTTTAGTCGAAAAAAATATATATATAGCATGAAGTTATTATTATTATTGTAAACAAACAAAACAATAGAAATAAACTATTATTAGTAAAACCAAACCCACGGAAAAAATATTAGTCTAAGCTATGGAAAAAATATATAAAGTATTAATAAAGTAAAAGGAATTATTTTAGAAAGTAAGATAGTAATATGTAATTATAAATTATCATAGAATTTAGTTATCAAAATTAAAAGAAACAATAAATCTCTTGAAAATACAAATTAAGTAATAATACTTCCGATTTCTTTGAGGGTAATTATTTTTGCAAAATTTTAATAATAAATATGCAGCGAACAACAACAGCAGAACATAGCGAAATCAGTAGCAGGCAATAACAACTTAGAAGAAAGCTACACAGTATGCACTCAGAAGTCAGTTATCCCGTTCTATAAAATCCGTATAAAAGGAGAAGCAAAGTAAAACACAGGGACTTGGCCACAGCACTTCGAACAGTGCACATCACCAGAGGTTCAATCACAGGTCGTGAAGCAGAACACTTCACAAGGTAATCACAGAGGTAATTATTAAGTCATAGAACTGATTCCTAGCAACACAGCCCTGTCGGTAGTGTTGTTTCCTAATCCCACAGTGTAGCCCAGTCGGTAACACTGAACCTAGCAACACAGCCCTGTCGGTAGTGTTGTTTCCTAATCCCACAGTGTAGCCCAGTCGGTAACACTGAACCTAGCAACACAGCCCTGTCGGTAGTGTTGTCTCCTAGCCTACCTTTAGTCATTCTTTTGTGTTCTCTTATTTACAGGAGTTATATTAATTGTCCGTTTTTATAATTACAATAAAATATCATTAGTACATAAGTATAACTATAAATATTGTAATAAATTTATTTTGAGAAAAATAATAAAAACCACGAAACTAACGAAAATAGCCCGTTTTTTAATTACGAGAAGATTCAGGGTTACAGAGAAAAAATATTCTTGTAACGACTCTGGGATCCGGCGAGCAAAACCTTGGCTTGAGAGAAAAAAAGGTTCTTTACAAGGTCAATTTTGGTCTCTTCTTATTTTAAATTTGGCATGAGTAAATTTTGTTTAATTTGCTTTCATGCGCTATGCTTTGACATATGATCAGGCCAACTTCAAGTTTAAAAGAGACTTCAGAAGAATCGCCAGCACTCATTAGGATCGCTGTGTCGTTTGCAAATGTAGAATTCCAATTAGAATTCGTACCTTCCTCGGTAAATCGTATGTGAAGAATAGATAAAGAATTGGACCGAGTACACTACCTTTTGCTACTCCAGTTATAATATTATACAATAAAGGTATTTCATTTTCGTTTCCGAAATTAAAGAATCTTTTCAAGAGATACGAATTTATTAGGATATTATAGTTTAGTGAAGGAAATTCATGGATTTGAAAATAAGTCCTTGGTGCTACACACTATCAAATACTCCAGATATGAAAAAAAACTGCAGAGCAGTATTCCTTTCGCTCAAAAATGGTCTGTATTTTTTCAACAAGTCTATGAATTTGAACAATCAATGAATGCATAATAAACGAACACCTTCAGCAGAATCTGGAGTATCCCATTTTCTGATAAACGGTATGAAAAGTAAGGTTGATGATAGATGTGATAAATATATCGCACGAAGGTACCAAGTAAGGACACGCTGCAATGAAACTTGTGCAGCCGTTACGTGAACATAAAAAATGCGTTGAACTGAGCGAACTGATTTAAGATACTATATTATTAGCCGTACTCCATCAGGAACATAGACTTATTACATAGAATTTCCCACTACTTCCATCTCAAGCAATAGAACGTAATTCGTTTAAAGATTTGCTGGTTCCATTTGTTTTCGTTCGTCACCATGTATAATGTGGTCTTCCTCTGTGTCTTTGGGACTTACGAAGAATGTGAGCAAGCCAATTATGTTTCCGACGCTTGACATATTAACTCCATTTTGTACCGACACGGCTTCGTCATTTAATTTTGCTGTGGTATCACTCAGTCGCGGTCCGGGTCGTTGCAATAAATTTGTTTTATTGGCTAGTTCGAAAGCGAGTAAAAGACCAAGGAAAAGGTAAAGACGTTCTTTATTTTAGTTTAAACTGAATATTTTATTATAAAATTTATAATACTATTAATTCTAGTCTATGTTGTCATAATTTCAAGCGGTTACAATAGGTTGTAGCCTATGGCATCAAAATGCCGTGCGGCGTTATAAACTATAATAATAGAATGACTCTAGCACATGTCATCAAAATGCCGTGCCGCGTTATAAACTAGTAGTCTATAAATTTATCTAGCCTATAGTATCAGAAAACTACTGGCGTGAAATTTCCCTGGCGACTTAGCGATGATGTGGGTGTTTACTCACTTCGGAGTGCTGGCGCTAAGTGATATTTCTTATATAATTGTCGTCTAATTATATTAAATCATCTTGACTTTATTAGTCGTACGCACAACCACACCAGTGTAATTCTTCATGCGTACACAGTTAATGCATTTCTTGCCTAGCTGCTTGCATTTCGTTACGGAGTAACGTCTGCACAGTTAGCTTGGCTTGTCCATTGCGCATTTGACATTTTCTCTATGTTCGTATTAAGTCGCGCTGTAATTATCCTCTGATACACGCGACATCAACAGATGAGGGCATTTTTAATATTTCTGTTTAGAATGATAACAACATTACGTATTTGTGAGTCGTTTTTATTTGGCATACCATAGCATGTAAGGCAGTCTCCATTTGTTGTCGTAAAATTTCTGTTTCCATACCATCGCATTTCACTAATGCGTAGAACCTTGTTTGACTTCGGCCGATAAATGAAGTTTTCCAGCTTGATCTCCGGGGCAAAACTTGTCTTAGGGTGTTTAGAGGTTGTCAACAAAAGATCAGTCCGCTTTATATTTTTTGTCTTTTATTAACGTGGTCCGTTGTTTTAATCGCAGTAGATTATTGGCCTAAGGCAACTTAAGACTGATGACAAGACCACTGTCTTATATTAAATTTTTAATATATTTTTGCTGCCAGTGGCCTTCAGACTTGCCTCCAACTCAGATTATATGATAAAAACCGTGTCCTGCCCTTATGAGGTGGTGGGAGATAGATATTCTGCTGTCTACTCGGCCATCAGAGCATTGTATGTGAAAGCAGAGACTGCCATGAGCAGGTAAGGTTGACATTTAAGTTTCAAAACGCTTTACGTTGCGCATTAAAATCCCACATACTCCCCTAAGAGGCTACTTTGAGATAATACTTTCACTAAAAATTTAAAAGTATCGGACTGTATATTACGCATTATTCAAAGTTATTTCAATAATCAGATACTCTATGACATAGAAAAAGTCAGGATGTAATACAAAGTCTCTGGCGTGATTCCACAGCGATCAGTTCTGGAACCGATCATGGGAACTACCTGTTAAATGCCATGTACGATGGGGTCCCGATAATAAAACTTCCCAATAAAACGATAATTGTTGAATATGCTGATATCACTGAATTTGTAGCGGTAAGCAAATGATTAACCACTTGAATGCACAATTTAATGACGCAACAGCAAAAAGGCATTGCTGGTTTAAAAATGCGGGACTGTAGTTAGCGTCTCAAAGAACAAAACAAGTACTGATAAGCACAAAAAAGCAGAAGATGAAAATAAAAAAATTGGTGATGTAATAATTTTCCGGTTCCTTAAAATTCTTTTGCTGGGGTAACCTCAGCCTCTTTCAGGGATCGCTACAATAAATTTATATTTGCGGGAACAGGACTTCTCAAATGAAAGATGTTAAATTAATTTTAAACAAGCAGAGTTTATTAAAATAATTCAAAAAAAAAATAATATATAAGTTATGAATAATTTTCAGAAAAGAAATAGAATTTAATTAGCTTCGTTGTGGCTGTGAAATATCTTGGTGACCAGAATGATGATGCATCGTGAAGTCCTTTGAAATCTATGCCCTTTGTCTTGTACTTCTCGGTATCTGCTTTGGGAAAAATATTGATGTGTCGGCTTTCCCCTAGGTCTCTTGCTGTGTGTACTCTACCCGTTTGGAGGGAAAGGGATTAGCAAACAAAAAATACATATTTGTTATGATTGCATATATATATAATAGCGTTCACGTATATGGGCTTAAAACCGCCTCTATGTGTGTAAGCAATTTTATGTATATTTCTTGTATATTATACACTTGGCTTAAAACCGCCATTGTTTGAAGACGGTTTTGATTGATTTTATTGAATTTATTGATTTAATGTTTTGACATATGATGCCACCGAGTAATATACAAAACTCACTGATATCTTACAAAAATGCTCCGTCTTATTTACGGATCAGACAAGCTTTTTTATGTGGCGCACATATAAACGTTTTCTTGCTTGTTGGTGGTGGTTTGGTTATTTTTCCGTTTGTTACGTTTCTTGCTTTTGTTCAAGTTGTACGCTTTGCAAATTTGTGATCTTCTTTTTGCGGCGAATTTTTTTGACGTTTTTGACGTTTGCAAATGTTTGTTTACATTTTTATAAAAGCGCCGGTGCTAGTGTTTTACTCGTGTAATTATTTTTAAATATAATAATAAATTATTTATAAATAAATTATTTAAATAAATTTACGTGTATTTATTATTTTATTAAAATATATCTCTCTATTTATTATAAATTTATTTTCTCCTAATTTGAGATCACTTCACGTGTTTTATTCAAAGTGATGGTGTTACTAAATTCATGTGGGTTGAAAATTTCTACAAAATTTCCATCCTTTACAGTGGTATAAAATATTGTCATATGAAACAATAAAATGCCCAGAACACATGATCGATGTAAGACAATGGATTATGCAAAAAAACAAGCCACTATTATAACAGACAAAGCGTGATTCTAACAACAGATCAAAAATTTGGCGGACGCTTGTGTTCACTTAGCGAATAGCAGCAAAGCTGGAAGCAATCTTTTCCAACTATCAAAAATAGGTGAAAAGAAAACGTGTTGGTATCTGAATGTCCCAGATATTTAACTTTAAAAAAAAAATCAAGAACTCAAGCATGAAATGCACTCAAGTAGTCTCAAATGGATTGCATTAAGAACGTTCGCAACTCAAATTAGCGGCACCTTTGATACGTTAAGAGCAATGCGAAGTGCTATCACAATTCCTATACTCAGGAAGGACACATCCAAAGGACACAGGCGGAAAAATGTGGTATATAGACTAATAGACGTTTACACCTTAGACTAAGACAATACTTTATAGTATTGAGAGTAGTTCAGCTTCTTATATTTCCGTTAAAGTGTAAACCGTGCTTTTGTGAAGACTTTTTATTTGAAACTGCTCTTCTAAAGAGGAGTCCGATTTTTGTGATGCTGATGCGCTTATTTTATTGCAGGGTTTATAAATAACAATCATTTTTCGAAATATAAACAAACTGAACAAGTCAGTAACCCCTATTCAAGGAAAAAATGCTGATTTTGGGTTTGAAAATTATTAAGTGTGTATAAATGACTTTGAAAAGTCAAATTGTCCTTGTCCACTGTTTTCCTTGTCACCAAGGACAATTTCCTAATCCAATGTTTTCCAATTTCCCTAACAGTTTTATATAGAAAAATTTTACATTCCATTTTCTGTCATAGTAAAGTTCTCGTCTATTAGTTTTTTGTTAAAATGCCAGATTTATAACATACAAATTTCAACTAATTTTTTTTCAAGGTAAAGGTTTACAGCATTTTTTAAAATTAGTTATGTGAAATTCAGATGAAGAAAGATTCATGTCATTAACACATTAAGTCATTAGTCGAACAAAGACTTCAGGCCCGTAAGCCCATCTCCAATTTAAAACAATGGAGATGGAGTAAAAAAATATATTCCAATTTATTCAAAATCAGAATCATTTGTTTGCAAATTAAAATTCAGAATTTTAGATAAGTCTTGAATGAGTCCTCACCAAAACTTCATCATCACTTTCCGTTGCGCTTAGAATTGGATCCACTAATTCAGAGCTATAATGCTTTATAATATCATCATCTGTAGGAAATTAATTCACAGTCTTCATCAATGTTATTCAAGAAAACTAAAGGAATATGTCGTCCTCTTCGTCCCTTATAGAAAATTGGTCAAATCCCGCTTTTTTAAAGCAGTGCGTTATCGTTTGACTATTTACATCAAAATCTCGAGCTTTCGTTACATGATTTATACAATCCATAAGTGTAATATCCTACTTTTTGCTTGCTTTTTACGCTTTAACGTTTCCTTTACGATTCTGTTGCGATAGTTACACTTTAAATTTTGAATTACTTCTTGATCAATCAATTTAGAGGTTATATTCGGCTGAAGAAATACCAATTTTATACATTTGCATTTGCACAGCGACTCGCATTTGCACAAAGAAGCAACAGAAGAAAGGAAGAATTAAACATTTGGTTTGGAAAAAGGGACACCAAAATGGATTCATACTTAAAACAAAAATTCGAAGAATAGAATCCACTTTCTCATATTCCTATTGGCACGTGACAATATTTTTATTCGAGTTATGGAAGCAGAATTATATGTAATGCTCTCTAAAACCCAGTTGCTCTGACAGGGTTTTATGGTATTTGAATTAATTAATTTTTCAAACAAAAGAAACACTAAAACTGTTTTCCATTTTCATTGTATTTTCTTTTTTCATTTTGTTTTTTTCCTTACGCATTTCCTTACGAATTTTTTTATTTTCTCTTTCTTGGTAAAGTGAATGCATTTTGACTTCATTACTTCTGTGAACGACTTTGAAGATTCTTTTGATTATTCGAATACTTTATGCACTCAATTTAATGCATAACACTATTGAACTGGAAATAGTGTTGAACTGGAAAATTAGAGCAGTTAATTCCCACAAGGAAGTGACAATGCGTATGACCACTTTTTTCCGTTAGATGGCGCAAATCACTTACTCATCTAAGCTTTTACTGAAGTTTTTTCTAGTGTATATGCGGCAACCGTACTAAAGAAGAGAATATTTATTAAGTGATTTCCGAAGTAATTCACGTAAACTGAAATATTTTATAAAGTTACGTAGATTGATTATGAAAATTTATTTTTATAAGTACCTGCCACTTAACATAAATCGAACTATAACAAAACACAAATAATAAAAATTTTCAAGTACGTAAAGGACATTTGTGAAAAATTGATAAACAAATTGAAATAAAAATATTGACGAATATTCTGAAAATACGCTGTCACGAGGTGCTTTTAACATCAATATTTCTTTCCAGCGTGCTAAGTAAAAATAGAGAACTCTCAAAAAAGGTTCAACTGCTGACTTATGCTAACAACTGCTAACGATTAGTTTTAATCATAATCAAATAATAATAATT
Source organism: Teleopsis dalmanni (assembly GCF_002237135.1). Classification (NCBI taxonomy): domain Eukaryota; kingdom Metazoa; phylum Arthropoda; class Insecta; order Diptera; family Diopsidae; genus Teleopsis; species Teleopsis dalmanni. The sequence goes on along the minus strand of NC_051847.1, from coordinate 102,137,171 downwards.
AAATATTATGTTGATAGTAATAGCAATAGTAAAACAGATAATTTTCTGAAGTGAATTGTCTATATAGTTAAACAATTGCCTCAAAATTTTCCATGTGGTGCAATTAATGAGGCATTGTGCAATTTGAGTGATAAATCGAAATATGGTTATTGTTTAAGTATTACAATCTATATGTACTGAAGTGATATAAAACGTGATAAAACTGATATGTCCCTTCACAAAGTAAAAATTATATAAGACAGTGAAACATTTGTCGTGAAACTTATGTCGTATGTCTTCAGCAATTTGCAATATACTAATATACTTAAGTTTGAAGTTATGAGCAACTTTAACATATTCTTTTAAATAGTGGATTGTTATTAAGTTTATATTTTTATTTTAGAAATTTAGTTTATACATGCGCATATGCAATCCGTCCAAAAGGTCAATCGAAGTAAACACTTCCCACTACCTTGTTTTGAATAATTGTCTTTATTCCTGGCACCTGTCTAAATATTGCGTCATCTTTTATAATACTCATCGTCAATCGTAATAAAAGGAATAAGCTCAACAATATTGCATTATTCTAATTAAAACTTTCGAAGAATTTTAGTAATTAGAAAGACTAACTTTGGGGTTCAATTTAACAACGAAGGAAGTGAATGAAATGCAATTCTACTTTTTATTTGTTTAGCATTGTTCTTTCGATTTTTATTTTCTCACACAACTTCAGTTTTGTTCTTCTTTGTTCTTTGGACAAATGCCGCGCAAAAGTTTAATCATCCACACATTAGTAGCGTTTAAGAAAGCTCAGTTCTAATTTACAGATGTATGATTCAAATGTACCTTCAATAAATAGTCTAGTTGCAAGTAACAAATAAAAAGGCAAAGAAATTGTTACGTAAAAATACAAGTGAAAACTGCTTCAAACAAACTGTAAAAACCTGTAAAAACCTGTAAAAACCTGTAAAAACCTGCAAAAACCAATCCAACATCCAACAAATAATAATGTGATTCTTTTTTGAAATTATTAGTTCGAAATGTAAGGCAAAATCTCAATAAATAAATTTATTGAAAAAGATACTTAAAACAAACAAACTACTAACAACATAAAATAGACTCCATTTGTTCAAGAAAAATAAATGAAAAATTTTTATTAATTCAAAACACCAAAATACCACACAATACCAAAATTTAATTAATTAAGAACGGATTCAAACCTGATGACCGAGCTATAAAATACCAAGTACAACCAACAAAAATATATGAACCAGTAAACAAGGTTGGCAGGCATCCCTTACTACTTAATTGTTATGTTGTACATTTCTTTTAATTTTGTTCCTGAGTTGTAACAAACATGTCTTCGAATCATAGCTGGAGAACAAACAGGCACTATTCTATTTCAGACTTAGCCGTTTGCGGCTGACTTTTTAGAATGCATGCACTGGTTGTGTTTCTCAAATCCCTAGCTATGAAAAGTTACGTGACAACAGAAACGTAATTTGACATTTTGATATAATTCTGCTCTTACTTTGCCAATACTTTGTCAATTTCATTAAAACTCTTATTCAAAAATATATGGATTTATATTCAGTTCTTATTTGCAGATATGGCAAATATTATTTTAATCGCAAGTCTTGCTGTTCTTGGAATCATAATAGCAATATCACTGTTTTTAGCCGGTGGATACCTATGGTGGAGGCATAAACGATCTCAATTGCAGTTTATCGAGCCAAATGAAGATGAGGATTCGAGCAGTTATAGTTTACGGTAAATATTTTTCATTTCCAGCGTATTCTCTTGAATATTGTAACAGCACATACATTTTCACAAAAACCTTAAATTGGCTCTGTTACCTAACAGATTTATTTCAAATGAGATGAATATATTACATTTTAAACGGTTTGCTTTTGATTTTTCATAAGTAGTAATACTCTTAATTAAGCATGAATAAGCATAAAAGATGGTAAACCAACGTCTCAGATTGACCACATTTTATTGACCAATAAAGATCCTTAATACACAACACAGTCACTAATATAAATAACATTATATCCAAACAGTGACAACATCATCTGTCATAAAGTTGGTAAAATATACAAATCTTACCAATTTTATTAAACTTGAAGCACGTCTTCACAAGTTTAAAACCGTGGAAGACACAATTTAATATCTTTATTTATAATTATAAGTGCTTCATAAATATAATTAAGGTAACAAGGTTCTGCTTTGAATGGAGCAGTATTATTATCGTTGCCCAGGCAAACCCTATTAGCTATTATACAAATTTTAGTTTATTAACTTATTAAACACAGAAGGTGTTTAACTGATAAGCAATTCAACCGAACGATTAAACTTCGGTTTACAATTGGAATAAGTCTGTGTAACCATATCCTTTGGGTCTCAACAAGCATCAGTTTTAACTGTTGTCATTTTGATACATTTGATATATAACATTATCCGTTTTGATTACCAGAAAGAAATGCAAGTGAATTGAACTCAAATGCCTATCTTAACACTACTTACAGCTTACCTCAGTTAACTACTCAAGAGATACAGGATTCTGCAGTAACATCAATCAAACAACAAAATCAACAGCCGCAACAAACTTTTACAACGCCTCTACAAAATAATATAAACAGAAGGCTAAATGGGTTCTTAAACTTAAAAACCCCATTGATCGGGTACGTTATTAATAATTAATCTTCAGTATTGCTTTTATATAAATGATTTAATGCATGTTTATTATTTTTTTTTTTGTTTCAAATATTATGTAGTAGCCAACATAGGGCCAGTAAAATATTATTTTTAATTCATGTAACTCCAGGTTTTAAGTTTTCAAAACCTCCCTTCTCTCTCTAATAAGCGAAAAAACGTAGTAATGAAAAGCGGTATGAAACATCGAAACCATCAACTTTATTCAGTTTCAAATAGGTGATGAGCCCTAAAGCCATAATTATCAATTATATGTATAGTCCAAATTAGTCCAAATGCACAAAACGGAATATTCCTTATCGTCAACAATGCATTTATACTTAAAGAAAGAAGTTTTTATGAAAATATTACGACTTGTTGGATGCTGCATTTAATAGAATCAAATAATTAATAAACTAAAATATTGTACATACGCATATTAGCAAAAGGGTAACCTTTCTGTGCAGCAACCCTTAAAAATTAAACCATTTTCGCTGCACACTCGCAGAGCTTTTGGAGAGCTCTCTAACTCCAAAATGGCGAGAGTTCGTAGTCCGCATGTCCGCAAAACGCGCTCTCAACATGTAGAACTTGTAGAAAAATGGGCTTAATAGCTCATTTTAGTGTTAGTACTCTTGTAGATACATACATTCTTAAATTTATATAATGGCACAACACTACTGAAACTGAAAATACAATGCAGGCAGCAACAGTTAGTTTATCACTTCACATTTAGTACGATAAGCCCACCGATTTCATTAACTAGTACAAAAATCAATCAATCAGACTTAAACAAATAAAAACAATAAATAATAATAAAAATTGCATTTCTGTAAAATTATCATTTGAACATATCATTTAACTGTTGAACCAATTAATCACCATAAAACAAGGACCTCCTCATCACTAGGATAATGTGTACTTCTAAGTAAAAATATATTGGTATAAAAAAAATTGGTATAACCATTTACAACATAATGTGGGCTACAATGGCAAGATCATTCGAAATGATTATGGCTCTAATTGAATATTATGCAACAGCAACCACAACGGAAGCTGTTACTCTGAATAGGTAAGGCAAACAAGTATTAATGTGATAATCCTTCATCGGTAAAACAGATAAAATATATAAATATATTTTAAAGAAGTTTGTGAAAGTTTCATCAATATATTAAATGCTTAAATACTGTGCACATATGCCGGAAAAAATATAATCTAAGTACGTTTGCAGAATTAAGTTTTATAAATTCCTAATAATCTGTGCATCGTGAAGTTAACCCATTTCACCCACACGTCAATTTTATCTGTTATTTTATTATCAAAAACTTCCTGTGCAAATCCCTTCCAATAAGCTAAAAAAAATGCGGGACTAATTTGTATTTTACCTAGCAGATAGGATGATGTCTTATCAGACAGAGAAGTGGTCTCCGGTAAATCGGTTCATTTTACGTTAGTAAAGAGTTTACCTATACTGTTTAAATGGTATCTAAAGTCTTCTTTACCATTTAGAAATTATTTCGACAAACAATATACATATTTTTCACACAATGTGTACTAACATGCCGTAAAAAAAGTAAAAAATAGAAAAAAATATATAGATATTTTGTGGTATTTATATTATAGAACTTCTACGCAACCAGTTCAAAATAAACCACTTGGCAGCTCAAATGCAGGAATTGGTACCGAGAACATTAATTCCAAAGATGGCACGGTATTACTCTTTTGTAAATACTTTTAAGCATAAATAATGTACGTTTTTTTCGATTATTTTTATATAGAACAAAAGCATGTCCATGACGGATATGTACATTGATAATTCTGAGCCCAGCGAAAATGTCGGGCAAATACATTTTTCATTAGAATACGACTTTCAGAATACAACACTAATTCTTAAAGTGTTGCAGGGTAAAGAATTGCCTGCAAAGGATTTAAGTGGAACATCAGACCCGTATGTGAGGGTTACATTGCTACCAGATAAAAAGCATCGTTTGGAAACAAAAATTAAGAGACGAACTCTTAATCCGCGCTGGAACGAAACGTTTTACTTTGAAGGTTTTCCAATACAAAAGCTGCAGTCAAGGGTTAGTACAATAATTTAACAATATAAAACTAGCGTTTAATGCAAGTTCCAAACGTCTATTTAAGGTTCTGCACTTACACGTATTTGATTACGATAGATTCTCACGTGATGATTCGATTGGAGAAGTTTTTCTTCCATTATGTCAGGTCTGTAAAATATTGTACTGTATAACATGGGTTCAAAAATTACTTTTGCAATTATTAGTGTGCGTATTTTATAAATTTATTTTACATGATTAATACTCCCGATAAATATTAGTTTTTTCAAATGTAATCAGATTGAATGCAAATGCGTCTAGAAAATAAGTCAAAATCTGCCTCACCAAATTACAATCTCATTTACACTTTAAAAGGCTTTAACAGAAATAATATTTACAAAAATTGTTTTTGAAAGCAATACATTGGATTATATCTTTGATAGAATTTTCTTGGATTATACCAATTCAAATAAATATTTGTATCTGAAACACAACTCAACGGGAGTTCTATATTCAAATCTTAAACAGGGATAACTCAGGGATAAAATGGATGAATTTGACTGTTTAAACAGAACAAGAAAAAAATGTTTGATTAAAATATCACGTTTTGTTACAAATATCACAGCAAAGTATTAATAGCCTTTCCAGTATATATGGTATATAGGAATTAAATATATTGGTAAGTATTGGGTAAAGAGTTAGCCAGTAGAACTGTAGAAGTGCTGCAGATATTATGCTTAAAAAAGATACATATAAATATAAGCAGTTGTTTCCGGATTTCTTATAAGAAAATACAGAAATACACAAATGTTTAATTAATATTTAAGATATTTCATTTTGAATAAGAAATTAATCAATTTATTTTTTTTTATCACATATTCATTAATTAAAAGCTCAATATCTTATGTTTATTCCTGCATATTTTTTTTATTTATTGCAAATGGTGCATATCACAGCTAAAAAACAATATCGAATACGTAATAATATTATAAAGCACAGCTAATAAAATTTAGATTATAATAAAGATTTTATGCATTATTCTTAAAGTTAAGAAATAAGAGCTATTTGGCTTTTGCCGTTCGATCAAATTTTTATTATTTCATATGACCACTTTGGATGTAAAGCCCTATCACATAGAACAGATTGCCAAAGTGAGATATTATAAGCAATTTGATATAATTAATATATTAGATTTAGATTAAAGGAATTACAAAATTAGTACACAAACTCTTCTGGTATAAGCCATGCCCATAAACAAAGATAGATTTTTGAATGAAACTTATAAATTCCTTATCAAAAACTTGAAATTGCCAATTCAAATCTTATATATTGATTTAGAAATTCAATAAAGGTTTCAAAAAATATTGTTTACTGTACTGAAAGGGTCGTGCAATCGTGAAATTTACTCCAAATCAATATACACTATTCTTTTCTTAGACTTCTTTAAATGTTTTTGTAATTTTATATGTATTATATAGAACGGCTAATGAAAATTGTAACAAAGTAAAACGCTCTATTTTGTTTGTTCTTGTTAAATTTAATGAAAGATAAATGAAAATATGCGAAAAGAATTTTAAATTTTTAAGTTAATTTATTTTGATTTAATATGGCCACCTCCGCCGGTCTACAGCATTGCCATCGGTGGAACGTGTTTTCTGGTAGCCAATGCTTAAATGTTCAACTAACCTCTCTGACAAGTAAACACGATCATTTTGCTTGTTTACGTACAACTCAATTTCAAATGGTGACTCATTACATAATACCTAATTCGGCAACCCACCACTTTCGACCAAACGAACCAACATTTGACTCTTTCGACTCTAACTTCTTTTTGTTCGTTGGTAAGATCATGGACTTTGTTTAACTTCAATGGATTTAGTTCGCGCTTTATTTTATAAATGTGTTCCATCCTTTCTCGTGATATGCTCAGCCCTTTTGCCACTTCATTGCAGCTATGGCGTGGATTTCGTTCAATTCGGTTCTTTACTTTACGAATCATTTCTGGTGTAGTTACTGTTTTTTTTTCTTGGTCCACTTCCTGGGCGTCGGGCAAAGCTACCAGTATCACGGTATCGAGCTAGGTGTTGGAGGGATCAAACGACAGCTACTTGTATTTTTCCAGCCAAAAACAAAGCAATCACACCATCACGTTTGAACTCCATCACATTCAACTTCTTTTCTACAACACAAAAATCAAAACACTTTCGTACGCTTGTAAACAAGACAATGAACTGTCAAATGAATTGATTTTGAGTTATCTGTCATTATTGGTTTAACAGCTACATCGGTGCGAAATTTGTTGCAATTTTCGTCAGCCACCCTGTATACACAAATATATTTATAATAAACTAACTCATTTATTTTTGCTTATAAAAATTTCCTTAAAGAACACTTAATGGCCGCAGAATTTTAATTATTGCCTAATTACTCGTAATCAGGATTTTGAGTGCGATTTTGCGTATTCTTTCATGTTGTTACAATACCAATTGAAGTTATATTCAGATTCCATACAAATATCTGGCAGTTAATATTAAGACTGAATTGTAACTTTTACAAAATTGTAGTTAACCAAACTACAAACAAAAAATTAAGAAGAAAATAAAAATAAAATTAACATTTGCTGTCTGAAAAGGTATTTAGCGAAGTTAGCTTACCAAACAATATTACAAGCAAAATTACTAATATTTGTGCTTCATAAATAGGCTATTACACTTCTGGAATAGTCCCGATGCCCGCATATGTCGGGAAACCAGTGTCCTTGTTTGTTAACAACAAAAATGAAACTGTGCGCAAACAGTATATCTAGCTCCATGTAGATTAATTTATCATGTGGATTAAATTCGTTATCCATATTGTGAAGTCCGTTCCAATGGCAGATTTATTATTGCCGATAATTGTATTATAGTCCATCTTCAGGATACTGAATTTAATTAAATATTAAGTATATAGAACACAGAAATAATTATGCAATATAATAAAAATTAAACGGCAAATACATATTTAATATTTTTATACAGGAATTATATATTTATTCTTTTCTCGGTTTGTTGAATGTGTTTTTATATACTTTAACACAGTTTAGTATATCCGCAGTTTGTAAAACAGAAAGCATATCCAAAGAAACAACTTTTATGTTGATCATTTTCTTGATATATCTTTTATGTTTCCAAATCCGGCTTGTGTTTGGATTCGAGTTTATTGAATAATATATGAAAAGTGTTTAAGTTTTCGTCCCTAATTGAAATGAACAATTTAAAATTTTATTCTCATGTTTTTCGATTCTCGATACTTTATTACGCTCAGACCCTCAACATATCTATTTACGGAGGATGTTCTATTTTTAATTGAGATCACAGTTCGGTTACTTTTATTTTGAAAAACAAAAAATAGTCATTGGAGGCTAAATCATGTGAATAAGGAATTTCTTTTAGTTTATTCAGAAATGTTCTTGAGCTTCAACTATTGTCTGTCTCAGCAACAACGACTTCTCATCCGAAAATTTTTGCGGTTGGCAACACAATTTTTGACTTTTCAAAGCTCAGTTACATTTATCAAACCCCTATTTTTATTGTTCTTGATCTTCAGGTTATAGTGGTAGATCCATCTTTCATCAACAATTATAAATTTACGAAAAAACTTTACACAGAATCTCCGTAAACTCATTTAAATCGATTAAAATCTAGAACGGCATATTATTTTTAAAACTCAAGTCTTTAATCGAAATACCACACCCGTTCATTTGTTAAACTCTTTTTAAGTTTACTTATTTTCAAAAATTATTTGCATTTTATTTTTGTACACAGTGGCAACGTGTACAGGATTTAGTATATCCTGAAATAATTATCGAATTGGCAACGTTCTATTTTTTTAATATATTTTATTTCAAATAGCCACCTAACAGTAAATTGTTCGTATACAAGTAAGATGTCAGTATGAGATATATGGAGTGGGACTGTGTTCCGAATGAAAAGAGAGTAGTAAAATTAGTTAATTGTAATTAGTTATATGTAATGAAAAATCTATAAATATTTAGATTAAGTAAATAATAAGTTAATAATAGAAGCGTCGATGAAAAGAACTGAAATATAATCACTGAAAAAAAACTCTTTCTCAGGTCGATTTCGCTGGTAAGCAGTCATTTTGGAAAGCTCTTAAGCCCCCAGCTAAAGACAAATGTGGTGAATTGCTTTCTTCGTTGTGCTATCATCCATCAAATTCAGTTTTAACATTAACATTGATCAAAGCAAGAAACCTTAAAGCAAAAGATATAAATGGAAAATCAGGTATGGAAGATGTGTTCTAGAGAATTTTATAGGTTACGTGTACTCGTAAGTTTATAACTTTATCTCAATTAAAAAGACTGAAACAATTTATTCGGTATACAAAAAAAAAAATAAATATATGCTATCGGCATGAAAATATTTATTTATAATTGCTAATGACAACTTAAAATCGGTGGTCTCGAATTTAATCCCAATTATAAACAGCCATATTAAAAGTATTATAAAAACAATAGCTATAGATAAAACCGAATCCGTCAATCCTTTCAGATCCATACGTAAAGGTTTGGCTACAATTTGGCGATAAACGTGTGGAAAAGCGAAAGACACCAATATTCACATGCACATTAAATCCAGTCTTTAACGAGTCATTTAGTTTCAATGTTCCATGGGAGAAGATTCGTGAATGCTCATTAGATGTTATGGTAATGGATTTTGATAATATTGGACGAAATGAGTTAATTGGAAGAATTTTATTGGCGGGTGAGTAATTGTGCACTTAAGGTGTAAATAAATCGGAGCTTTTGTCAAAATTATACTTTTCAAACAAATTTTTTAATATATTGATTGTATTGTACAATACAACATAGGCCAAAAAATTTCTTTTATCAGTATCCGATCCTTTTATGGATTTTGTTTTTTCAAATTTTGTCAAAGAATAATAGTTATAACGACAATATAAAATCAAAACCGGAAATCTTCGTAATAGTTGCAAGTTTTTTAATCAAAAAACTCAGTAAATTTTTTTTTTTTTGTGTTAAAATCGCAATCGCATTTTTACACAACGATTTAAAAGTCCTTATTAAGATATTTTCCTACAAGCAGAAGATAGTCCATTTAATAATGAATTTGTATGGTATGACACGATATTTTCACAGTATAACTTAAAACACTGAAACAATAGATCATTATTTAGTTCCTTGATCCCACACCGGAAATAAATTTTAGGAATGCATTTATGGGATAACGATTTTAAAAATGCCACTAAATTATGTCAGATTCTTACGTAGAAACAAAGAATTTTTAAAACTATTAAGTTAGTCAACACTAAAACCTAGCGCAGAAAAAATTATCCCTAACTCGATATACCAGGACTAACTGCAGGAGTACGTAAGAACCAACAAAAGCAAGTGGAATAGTAAAAACACTTGATCAACCTAAAAAGTACGTAATGTTCTAATATTTGAATTTATTATTACTGGTTATATTATAATGTAATTATTAATTAAAAAAGTCTAAGTTTATTTCAACTCTAATGACAGTAGTTCAGTCGGCGAAACACTTCTGAAGAACAGTTTTGAGTTTTGAATTCCTAAAACTTATTAAATTTCGCTTAATAAAGTTTTTCCAAAATATATATATTTTTTTCATTTTTGTAATATTATTTGTAATCTATCATTATAAGATAATGATCAAATTTAAAGTGTTTACTATTTTTTTTTTAACTTGTTTTTTAAATATAAAATGGTTGAACAGTAATCAATTACAATAAATTTGTTGTTTTTTAATTGATTGAATTTTTTTTTCAAATATTGTCAAATACCCACCACAGCGATCTTTGAAAATATTCAAAAAAATAAAACAAGTCAAATATCAATAATTGAATCAAAAAAAGTAATTTCAATGACCAATAATTGCTATATTTAGCAATTCATGAAACAGCTATAAGGTCGGTCAGAAATTCACATTAAGTAAAAATGAAGGACTAATTATTATATTACTTGGATTCCTACCTACATCATAAGTTTCTTATCTGATTCGCAGACAACAAAATATTATTTAATAATATAGAATAGAAACCAGTGACAGGTTAGTGTTTCGGACTACATTCTGACATTAGAGTTGAGTCAAGCATTATACGCATGTAATATAATCTGAACTTTGCATTTAGTCTATATTGTCTTAAATTTGAAATTCTTACGATCTCATAGTGTCAAAATATTGTCACATATTCTATGGTTACCATAAAGAGCCAAGTTCCAACTTTCAATCTCCGGTTACAGAACACTTTAATTTAAAAGTTTTGTAGCTGAAAGTTTGAAACTAAATATGAATAATTTAATGAAAAGCGATATTATACATATACACATTTTTACATATTTAAATTATTTTATACATCCATTTGTCACCGCTAATGCAATAAACTTTAATGATCATATCTACGTCTTCATAATCATTTCATCGCATTTTCTTACATTCAAAACAGGAAAAAATGGATCAGGAGCATCAGAAACTAAGCATTGGCAGGATATGATTTCCAAACCTCGTCAAACCATTGTACAATGGCACCGTTTAAAGCCAGAATAAATACAGTATTCAACTGTGTCAACAGAAAGGATATATGTATGTATATGTGCATATATATAAAGACATATATATGTACATTGACGAATAGCATATACATATAATGAAATGCATGAAAGCGACATTTATAATATAATTTTTCGAAATATATATATATATATATTATATATATATTTACATGCATATATATATATATATATATATAGTATATATATATATATATATATTTACATGCATATATATATGCAGTTATGCATCGCAAGAACTACTATATAAGAGTACTCATAAGAGCATTTACATATTCTGATTATTATGTTATATGTATACATACAACATAATAATATATGCTACCATATTTATGTATATATACTTAATCGTATGTATACATATAGTATGTTGTTCTGTAAACTCTTAAAGTCGATAAATTTACAGGAAAGATCATAATTCTTAGATCCAGTTTATGGCTTTTAAACGGATGCAAGCTAACTCAAATACACAAAATATAAAAGCAAAAATATTCATATCCTTATATACATGAAAGTGTTTGTATGCATATATTAGCATATACTTATATATGTACGTACATAAAAAAATCACGTGCCAATTTGTTAAATTGTTTAAAATTTAAGGAAATATTTTCTTGTGCATATTCAATAGCATTATGGTTCTCCAGAATACAAAGAACAGTGCCGGTCGAAAAATAAAATATTTTCTATTAATTTACACGCGCTTATTTTGCTCCTATTTTTATAAAATTTTTGATAATGGGGAGTAATGTTAGAACACAACACACTTTGTATACGTTTTTTAATTTTTTTAAACTTTATCAAAAAAGAACCTATGCACACAGCACAAGTCATTGTAATCTTGATTGTAAGAATGCTTGTTTGGCTCGCTGACTGTTGGATTTGTGTTCGGAACAGTGGTGTGATTTAAAGTAGACTTTATACCAAAGTGAGTTAAACGAGCCGAACAAACAAAATTGCAATCAAAACTGTGATGTGTAAATTGGCTATAAAAAAAAATCAAAGTTCCAACTGAATTTCCCATTTTAACATTAATAAAACTTAGTCATTTGAATAATGTAATGTCACTCACAAAAAAGTTCGTTTCTCGTTTGCTTTACGTTTATTTTGTAAAATTCATAAAACGATAATTTCGTTTTCAATTTCCTTAAAAAAAATTTATAAAGTCACAATAAATTGGAGTTATTGAAGCAAAGTTTTTAACGTCAACTGTACACAAAAAGGATTTACATACACATAGTTTAATAATCGATACAAAGTTTAAGATATATACTACTTTAAATATTAGGAAAACTACAATAACGTAACCACACTATTTTTCATATATACTGAGCAGCATAGCATAATAAGTGACAGCATAAGATGAACATGTCCAGTTGCAATGACACTAAAGTGTCACGAAACTACCTGAATTAATGTAAACCACACACAAAGGAGAAAATTTTCACAAGAAGATGGTAACACTTATCAAACTTTATCCATATGTAGCTTATCCATATAAACCTGTTTTCTCATTAATTTGTATATAAACAACCATGCAATTTAATCAATAGGGATATTCACTCTGTTTTGCTCATTGCAAGGTGCACGAAATGCACAGATTGTGCGAGCTTGTAATCGACAACAACAAAATACACGCACAATGTTTCTTGCAATTTCCATGCTGTACCAAAATCCATGTACATATATGTATGTATATGCTCACAACTAAACAAAAATGAAAAAAAAACAGCTGTTTTGACTTCTGTTGCTTCTCATGTAGATGTAGTATGCTGCAAAAACAGCTGTTTCATTTTGATGTTGCAATTCTGCAACAGAGGTCTTCTAGCACTCTTGTAATTTTAGTGTAGCAATCTTGCATTTCGTGCACCTTGCAATGACTTTGCAAGAGAGGGTGAATACCCCTTATGATTTACCACTTTTGAAGTAGACTTAGCTTCAAATACATTTATGGACGTGTGCGAGTTAGGTTAAGTTGATGCTAAACCAAATGGGGCTTTTCTTGGGATTTTTTGCACTGCACACATTTAGACATTTATCAACACGTATCGACACATCACTATATTATCGACACAATTTAGAATTTCCCTTATTTAGAACGCAACTTAGCCTAACTCGCACACGACCTATGTTCATTAAACATAGCTACTTTCTAAAATACAAGCAAAAAAAGCTGTGGAAATCAAAACACATCGGGAACAAATGAAATAGTTTGAAATTTTTGAATAGCAAAATTCAATGACAATAATGATTTTTGCATTGCAAATATTTTAGAGTTGTTCCTACTCTAGTTCAACGCTATTGTATATGCAGTACATATGCAGTAATGCAATTATAAATGAAGCAAAACATTAGACCGTAAAAACCTGGATCGTAAGTAATGTATGTATGGGCACCAATTTTCAATTATTTCTCTCCATTGTTTTAATATTTTGGATCCTCTTCTTTTTAAAGAGAATAAGCATATACTGCATGACAAAAGAGACCAAATAGTAATATATTTTCATTTTCATTCTCTTTATAGATTTGTAGATTTAAAAAAAATTTCTTTCTTTCGTCAAGTTATTAAAGCCATTTTTCCTTTTAACTGCATAATTTAAACAACGGTTATCATTTTATTCATATTCAAGTTTTTTCTTTAGCTTTTATGTATTCACTAAATACTTTTCTCAAGTTTTTTACATTGTTCTTAGGACTAGTGCGAGTTAGGCTAAGGTCGTGTGCGAGTTAGGCTAAGTTGCGTTCTAAATGAGGGAAATTCTAAGTTGTGCCGATAATGTAGTGATGTGTCGATACGTGTTGATAAATGGCAAAATGTGTGCAGTGTAAAAAATCCCAAAAAATCTCCCATTTGGTTTAGCATCAACTTAGCCTAACTCGCACACGTTCTTAGATATTCCAACTTTTTAAGCGGGTACGAATTCTTGCTTTTTTCATGTCGAGTCCACTCGTAATTAAAAGAGGTTAATGTTTTTAACTTCATTTTCTGCTTTTCCACGCGGGTTGTTGTTTTCTTGCTAAGAACACTTTAAAGGAAGGAAGTTATTTAAAGTAGCACTTAGTTATGCATATAATAATATATTTTTAAATTTTTTTAAGCGGATACAATCCACAATTCTTTTAACGAGGACGCACTTAGCTATTGGATGTTCTTTCATGTTTATGTTTAATTTTTATATGTATTATTTTAGTTTGTCCCCATTTAATGCCTTTTACTTGTAAATAAAAGGCGGTGATTTAAAAAGAAACATTAAAAAATGAATAATGAATAATAAAAGTGTGCAGATTAAATATGTTTAACGTATTATTAAATACGTTAGAGCTTTCTGTTACATTCAAATGTACAAACCTATTGCGAAAGAAACTAGGTGTACCACACAAGATAGCTTGTCTGTTAAATATATATTTTAAAAATCATGGAAATAGAAACTGAGAAATGCTTTTGAGAAAGTATTGGAAGATTCTATAAATGTTTAAAGAACTACTCACAATTAGCTATTTAATTAATTGAATGAAGTTAAGTCCATAGAGAATTGATGTTAAACTCCAAAATGTTGAAAAGTACTACTATTGTTATATTAAATTTAGACTCAGTACTTTTCTTGCCTTGAAAAATCTAGTAATATAGTAAAAAATATTTGATCTACAAACTATAAAAATTAAAGCATGCAAAACTAAATAACAATCCGTGCAATATGGGAAGGAATAACCCTTGCCTCCCTCTTTTGCTTCATTTTTCTTCATTAATGTATATATATATATATCTCTGTACAATTCTTAGGATTTATCGATTCTTTAACTGCACTATAATCTGCTAATTTAACTGTATATTTATATGCCAAATATTCATCAAGTAATCAATTGATGTTTTTTTTTTTTGATTTATTTATTTTGTTTTGTCAATATTACGCGAAAGTATATGTGAAGCCACAAGAGAGCGGTTAATAACTGTCAAGGAACAAAAAAATTTTAAATTTGACAATTTTTTGTTCAAATATGTTTATTTCATATCACTTTGTAAACAATTCATTGAATTTCTTTATAATATAGACAAGTTGGCATTTTTTTAATAACAAATGTTATATAATAATGTTAAAGTATTATTAAACAAATTTAATAGAAATTTTACTCACTTCGGCATTTCCAAATTTTCAATGTTTGTTTTGAATAGATTTTGACATTTCTTTTTCAATTCTTCTAAGATCGTAAAAAAGTCTACGATATTAAGACATTTGAGTTGCACAGAAAAATAATCACCATATCTAAAGAGATTTAAAATTAATCTCAACCAAAACGAGATTAACTTTTGTATGAGATA
The DNA here is from genome assembly GCF_002237135.1 of Teleopsis dalmanni. Taxonomy (NCBI): domain Eukaryota; kingdom Metazoa; phylum Arthropoda; class Insecta; order Diptera; family Diopsidae; genus Teleopsis; species Teleopsis dalmanni. Next base: position 102,121,513 of record NC_051847.1, on the reverse strand, counting down.
TATGTGATTAAACAACTAGATTTATACTTTAATCTCCATGATTGTTTTAATCTAATTTTAATCTCACTATATAAACGCGATATGACATTCTTCACAATCAATAGCTCGCATTAAAATGACATTCATATATCCAAAAAAGTTTTGAGCGACATCTCCTAAAACGCACAGCCTAAAAGCAATAAAACGGACAATACCAAAAGACCCTTTGTTAATATTATGCTTTGTATGCTCAATATTACAAAAAATAAACATATATATGTATATATTGATAGTCATTATTAAAGGTAATATATAAGTTTAGATTTCAAACATTTTCAATCAAGTTAAAACTTCAAATAGTAACGAGTTTTATCGGAGTTGTATTATTGGGTGAATTCAGATATTTTAATTTATTAGAAGTAGGTAAAATAAATTACTACAAAATACATGCATTCATTCAGCACTTTTAAATTTGTTTGCGTTATCAGCTGATATTTCAACTGCGTTAGCAAAGCATTCAGTAAAATACATGCATTCATTCAGCACTTTTAAATTTGTTTGCGTTATCAGCTGATATCTCAACTGCGGTAGCAAAGCATTCAGCAAACATTGAGCAATGAGCAACTAGCTATTGCCCTTGCTGCCATTAGCAGAAGCTTCTGAATGCACCCAATACTTTTTTAAATAAATCCATCTTAGCAACCGTGCGCACATAACAACATTTTATAATTTTTAACTATTAAATATAAAATATATTAATATAAAAATATATTAAATATAAATAGTTCAACAGAACGAAATGCTACTATTTCGTATTCAGATATTGGTACCTCATTTCTCATGCGAATGAACATAGAACACGATTATTAAACAAATTCGTTATTTTGTTTAATAATACCAACCGGTCATTTTGCTCAATTTTGAACTATTGAAAATGTATATTATCATCTATAATAAAGATATACACGAATGTATTGTAAAAATGTAATAAAATATCGAACATTGTTTTCTATAGATTATATATATTGTTAAATTTGTTGTTTTTGAATCCGTGAGATATTATTTAAAAACGGTACATAAATGTTAAATGTTAGTTGATTGTTAAATTTATAAGTTCGCTTTATAAACTTAGAGTGTATTAAAATCTTTTAATATTAAATATGTATTGCTGAAAATTCATTGTACAGAAAGAACGAATATGCACAATGTTGTCGAAACTGAATTTATTGTAAGAAAATATGAGCGGATCACATACTCAACTAGATCTGGCAATAGCAAATCATTTATGTAAGTGGAACTTAGGCATAAAGTGTGTGATTCCTTAAAATAAATTATTTAGCTTTAAGAAAAAAATCGAAAAATCAGCCCACCTTTAAACTACATATTTGTTATTTACATGTTTAATTAATATAGTGAATAAAATGTATTTATAACATTCACTTTAAGTAAAACTTAAATATAGTTTGTAGTTAATTGCAACGCAACAAAAACAAATGTTGATATATTTATAATTATAATGCATTGTTAACATACAGAAAGTATAAAAAGTAAAAATATATAATTTTATAAGAGTAGAAGTGGTGAAGGAATAATTCAAAGCCAGTTCAAATATGAGATGCGGTCGATTTAAACCAAATCCCTACTGCAGGAAAGTGGAGCGAACGTATGCAATGAACACAACGGATGATCAATTCCTTAGAGGCTTTGTCGTGATAAACGCATCACTCTTTGTAACATTTTCGATTAGTTTATACGGAGTTCCAAAAATTTCTAAATTTATTAATCGTAAACAAATAAATAAGATGTCAAATATATATACATATGTAATTGCATATGATTAAAATGACAAACTTAGTGCAATAAACCTTTTTTTATCAGTTGAACACCTCCAAACAGCTGAACTTGTATGTTATATTTAAAATAAATCAATGAAATTTTAAAATTATTTTACAAATAAATACTTATGAAAATATGCATCATTAAGTTTTCATTATTTAAACGTTCAGGTAATGTATAGTTTATTATATACGAGTAGTATATCTGTCCAGCCTATCAAACACATGCCATTTATTTTCTCACACTCACAATTGAATTATATTAAATCATGTATATGGGTCATTCTTTTACAACTTGGACACCTTTTTGACCTCATGACCTCCGATTTGTCTGAAATTTTTTTATGAGCTCCTTTCATAAAATAAGAAGACCCGTATCTCGGGAAAAAATTTTGTGAATTTTTTCCTAGGAGATATGAACCCATGGGATTTTGTCAATTGGCATTTTCAAATGAGTATATCTCAAGTTCTATAAAAGATAGAAACTTGAAATTTACAGCATTACAAAGATTGAACTTTTATGAAATTGTTTAAACAATTAAAATTGTTTATATTTAAGTACTAATATTAACCGTTAAATTTCAATAAAAATTTTTCTTGAAACACATCCCCAGGGATTCCATTTTTTATATTTTATTTAAATTCAGTTTTAAATTTTACTGTAAAGTAAAAATTTTCAAGATACCATCTATTTTCGAAATTTTTTAATATATTTTTTTCTCCCGCAGAACACATCAAGCACATGCGTACTACATTTTCATTGAATGAATTTTCAAAGAATATACTACATATATTCTTATATAATATTTTTGATTTCGATTAATAAAAAAATCCTACATACAACCCAAAAATTTCAGGACGATATTGTAATTAGAAGTACTTTTAAAAATTTATTTATCTTTCATATCACACCAAATACATACACACGATTTTTCAGTAAAAAAAAAAAAAGGCATATGTCACAAAAATTTTTTTTTTTTAGTTTTGATTCAAATTAATATATAAATTCTACTTCAAAAATAAATATTTCGACTGTGATATTCCTTTTAGAAGTAATTAAAAAAAATTAATTAATCAGGTGTCCTTCACGTTACTCATACGCACCAAAGTGCTATGAAATCAATTTTCGAACGAAAACGATACAAAAACTTTTACTTTTTATTTCCGAATTGAGTTTATCATTAAATTCCACATAAAAATGAAACTTTTTAAGACGTTAGTATTCTCAGAAGTATGTTTATTGAATAAATAAATCACAAATTTAAAATTTTTAATATTCCTGCGGATAACTCTAAGAATAGCGATGACGAAGATGACTCGCATCAATTTTAAAAAATCTGCAGGAAAAGTTTAATGGCACAGCAAATAGAACTATGAAAATAAAAATATTGGGTGTGATACATAATTAGTCTATCCGAAAGGGTCACGACTTACTTCTCAAACGCTACAAAATATATGACTACTGTTGTTACTTACTTCTTACTTCAGAGAAATGAATCTTAGAAGACCCAAATCCAAAAAGCCATCGCTAGAAAAACATGTAACAAATAGAATTTTAAATTTTTACGAATGTGAAGAAAACAGTCAAGTAATGCCTGGGAAAAAAATCTGCGTATCCGTACAAATTGACGGAAAAAGAACACAAATGCAAAAACGGCTCATTCTAAACAATTCGAAGGAGTTGCATACTCTTTTCAAACTCAACCATCCAAACCTGTAATGTAGTTTTCAAAATTTGCATCTTTACGACCACAACATTGCGTTCTTGCAGGGGCAAGTAGCACATATTCAGCTTGTGAATGCTCCATACACGAGGACCTGAAATTTATTATAGATGGAGTGAATATAAAAGCACTGACTGCATGCAGTAGAAAGCCGATAAATAACTATAAAGATTGTCTACAGCGCATGATTTGCAATACTTCACGCATAGAATGTTTTCTAGGAACCTGCGCCAATTGTCCTGGAACTGAAAATATCAATGAACAACTTCTGGAGATATTTGATGACAACATGATTGACATCGTTACATACAAACAATGGGTTCGTGAAGAGAGAAGCACATTAAAAACGTTGGCATCACAAATAGACGAATATTTGCAATCCTTAACAGATGGTTTAGACAAATTGCTGTTGCATTCCTTTATCGTTAAAAAACATGCAGAGTTTTTAAATGATAAGAAAAACAACTTAGCAAAAACTGAATGCATAGTTTTGTGTGATTTTTCCGAAAATTATGCGTTGGTTGTTCAAAATTCTGTTCAAGGTATTTACTGGAATAATAATCAGGCAACAATTCATCCGTTTGCAATATACCACCGTGATGAAAATAATAAATCTGACTGTTTACATCACAACACAATTGCTGTACGTTTGTTCTAAAAATACGCTATCAAATTCATTAAATAAATTAGTACGGATATTAAAAAAATTATTTATTTTTCTGATGGATCGGGTTCATAATTAAAAAAAAAAATTTATTAATTTAACTCATCACAAAGCGGACTTTGGTTTGAAAGCAGATTGGCACTTTTTTTCAACGTTACACGGCAAAGGACCATACGACGGCTTAGCTGGTACCTTAAAGAGGAATGCTGCAAGAGCTAGCCTTCAACGAATAAATAATCCAATCCAAACACCAAAAGAATTATTTAACTGGGCTAAGGAATGTTACCAAATATTGTGTGCCATTTCTCAACGTTAAAAGACTATGAAGTAGAAGAAAATAAGATTAAACACCGCTTTGAAGCAGCTATATCAGTTAAAGGCATTTTAACTGCTTTATTCCAAATTCCAAAAAAGTATTAATGGCAAAAATATTTTCTTCTTCAGACATTACAGATTATGTATCAATAATGAAATAAGAATTAATAAAATGTAAAAACCATAAAAAAAAATATTTTGTTTTTAGCTCCATACAGTTTCTTTCCTATAACATTTCTTACCTGTGCAGAGTATTTTTCCAACTGTAGCAAAATAACACTTCACCGAAAAAGGTATGTGTGATTATGTGCTGCAGTTTTCTAGGTAGATCGGCTAGTATGAAACTAATTAACTTTTTAATTCACCTATATAAGAAAAAAGTTTATTAAACGGTTTAATTATGTTAAAATTCATAATTTAAAAACAGAAATGATGCGGAACTAATTTAAAATGTTATGTTTTATGTATACATTCATTTTAGAAATAAAAAGTAAAAGTTTTTGTATCGTTTTCGTTCGAAAATTGATTTCATAGTACTTTGGTGCGTATGAGTAACGTGATGGACACCTGATTAATTAATTTTTTTTAATTACTTCTAAAATGAATATCACAGTGGAAATATTTATTTTTGAAGTAGAATTTATATATTAATTTGAATCAAAAATAAAAGAAAAAGTTTGTGTGACATATTCCTTTTTTTTTACTGAAAAATCGTGTGTATGTATTTGGTGTGATATGAAAGATAAATAAATTTTTAAAAGTACTTCTAATTACAATATCGTCCTGAAATTTTTGGGTTGTATGTAGGATTTTTTTATTAATCGAAATCAAAAATATTATATAAGAATATATGTAGTATATTCTTTGAAAATTCATTCAATGGAAATGTAGTATGCATGTGCTTGATGTGTTTTGCGGGAGAAAAAAAATATTAAAAAATTTCAAAAAAAGATGGTTTCTCGAACATTTTTACTTCGTAGTAAAATTTAAAACTGAATCTAAATAAAATATAAAAAATGAAAATTTAGCTGATACTTTCAAGAAAATTTTTTTTTGATATTTAACGGTTAATATTAGTACTTAAATATAAACAATTTTAATTGTTTAAACAATTTCAAAAGTAAAATCAATTATCTTTGAAACGCTGTAAATTTCAAGTTTCTATCTTTTATAGAACATGTGATATACTCATTTGAAAATGTGTCTACAATGCCAATTCTCAACACCCCATGAATCCATATCTCCTAGGAAAAAAATCACAAAATTTTTTCCCGAGATACGGGTCTTCTTATTTTATGAAAGGAGCTCATAAAAAAATTTCAGACAAATCGGAGATCATAAGGTCATTTTTTGCCAAAATCCATCCGGTTTACAAAAGAATCACCCATAACGAATATTCAGAAGATGGCTGCACTAAACAGAACGTACCAGAGAACTGCGAAGAGTTATAATTTTAATGCTTAGAGTATATGTACTTGTAAAAAGCAATTATAAATACGTATAAATATTTTGGTCATATGATACTGATACGCACACATAGGAATAGGAATAAACGGGGTACTTGCTCACAACGGAACAGAGCACTGCGACCATGATTGATCTTTTGTGGTGCAACAAACTCAAACCGAATAGAAGACATTCTGTCTTCCAAATGAAAGCGAAAATGTCGGCCATTGGGGACCTCCTAATGTCAGAGAGAAAGAGAGAGTAGTTCTTGACCCAGTGACCTCCTCCTGGCCCAGATCAAAGAGAGGCAGTCACAGAGAATGTGACTGGAAGTCTCGTCTGCTTCTAAGCAGAGTCGACAATCTAGTTCTTCGGACAAACCCATTTTGTTAAGGTGATAACGCAGTTCATGGCAACCCGTTAAATATCCCACCACCAATCTCAACTCTGTTCTACTGAAGAAGGATACCTTACCATAACTATAGGGATGCACCAGTTCTTTAGTCTGACTGTTACCTAGAAAGGTAACCGTCATCGGTTACCGAGTTATGAATCGGCTGAAAGCCATTCATAAATCAGAGACCTGAATTGATCAACTTCATCTACAGTATGGCTTCGGTCCACAGATTTGAATGGCAAATCTTGACCTCGCAATACTGGCGGCAGACTCATTACCATTGATTTCTGTGTGACTAGGCATCCAGTAGCGCATCACTTTGTTTTTGCTTGCCACTTGCTGCAGCGTGTCATAGCAGTCTAGTAGAAGCTCTGAGGAAAACTATACGCACACATACTTACCGGACAAATTATTTACAAAAACAGCTGTCCAAACCAGATGCGATCGCGGACCAACACAAATCACTGTATAGATTAGAGGACCGCAGAAACAAATACATACGTTCATAGTTGTTTTCGACAAAAATAAAAATACGGTTAGAATGTTAAATTTAGTTTTATTTTATTAATTTAAATTAATTTATTTGGTATAACATAAAAAATAATGTGGTTTGAACAGAACACAAAAGAAAATTCAAATGGTATGATTAAATGAATTTACTCCGTTACCGAAAAGAAAAAGAGTACCGAACATGATGTGATATTATGGATAACACGCCTTTTTTATTATGAATTTTTTTTTGTGTAAATAGCTTGCCAGAAGTAATAAATTGATAATGAATAATGTTTTTTATTGATTGCTCAACAACCCGGCCTTTTGAAAACAACTTTCAACAAGGCAATACAGATAGAAAGGTTTATAGAAAGGTCTTCGAATAATGCCCCTCGAGGTTGGAAGTTTCGCACTTCTATTTTGGTTCAGGCCAAAAACAAGAGACCACTTGTCGAGTAGTTCAATGTTAGCAAGCGCAGTTTGATCCGATAACGCTTTGAAAGATCATCCCATCAGAAAATGGGCAGGAGTCAAAGATTCGTACTCGCCCGAACGATAGTGGTATTAATGAGAATTGAGAATAGCTTCTATTTACTACTGCTGACAGCTCTTCAAACGTTGGCGTAATGATCATTAATGTTCTATTTTAGTGATCGTTTGCGGATTTAACAGAAGCCTCCCAAAGATCACCGAAATGAGATGTTCTAGGCAAAATAAAATGAAAATTAAAAAGTTCAGACTAACAGTATTCATTTATAACAACCTTTCATTCCTCATATACCATGCGGCACCAGTGATTGTTCTCAGTAGTTTTGATGAGCTTTTTGGATAATTGCAATATTTGAAGCACTAGCATTACCAAATAGCTGGATACCATAACTCTACATTGGTTTTATGATGTTGTTACACAAAAGTACTTTGTACTCTTAGCACAGGAAGAAAATGTTATTAATGAACCAGTGCAACTCATTATCATTTCGAACTTCATTTGGATTTTTTTGGCTTCAATATGCTTACACCACGTAATATAGTATTTGTATACCTTTAATCTATGCCATATCAAGACCATAGTGTGTGATGCTAAATCGCACCATTCTCGAGATGAACCTATTTGGAACTTGATTACCTGGGTACCTCAAACAAAACCATGATTTTATATGGAATTTGTATGCGGACTTAGGACTAATAACTATGGCTAAATGTATGCGTTAAATAAGGATGAGGCAAGATCTTGTAGACAAATTAATAAAAGATGCATTGTTCTCTTAATTTAGGAATATAATGACAAAAAAGGTCAACCCGCAGTAAGTATTAAGGGCTAATTGAGCCAAATATCAGCACTATCCACATATTTGGCCTATCATTATTATGTACTACTATTAGGTATCCTGGCACAGATGACAAGCTACGTTAGGAGACTTGGTGTGGAGCTAATTATAGGCTTTAAAGCCAATGCTCATCATGGAGTATGAAATAGCTCTAGTACTAATAGATGTGGTGAGTTATTTTATAATTTTATATTTATTAATGACCTTTTTCTATGTAATGAAGGCAACAGGCCAATTTTGATAACTAAAAACTGACAGGATATTATTTATTACTCCATTGTAAAACTTTCCTATTTGACATTTCTTTTCATATCATATGATTTTAGAATTCATTCTAGCCATGAATGAGTCAGATACATCCTCTTTGAAAACGTTCAGAAATGCCAAGAACGCAAAATGGGCAAGGTACAAATCAGCTACAAATTAGCTGACCACAAGCAACATCTCTTCCCTTTTAAGTAGTATCTGCGGCTTTTAGCCGAGTTACTTCTAGTTTCAGTTTTTCTCGGAGTGTGGTCAGCTCTTGATTTTCTATGAACAATTTATTTTTGTTTTCTGTCCGTTAATCGTGTTGGTCATCTCCGGTTCCACCACCAGGATGTTACAAACCACCTTCCACAATTTTTATTAACAAAAGAACTATGACATTAATAGTGTCCTAATGAAATACTTTCATTCTTCTATACTTTTATACTATATGTACATATGTTATATACTATACTTGTACTATAAATTTTTAAGCTATTTATTATACTAAAAAATTTTTTAACGTACTTTTAGAATTAAATAGAACTATATTTTCCAGGAATTTCAGGAGAAAGAGTACACATTAAATGTAACTCTCTTTCCACTAAACATTTTGATTGGAGATTTGTTGGCTCCAAATATGTACATATGCTAGTCTGGACAACATCGCTGTTAAAAATTGGGTTGCAATGACACTAACATCAGCTCTCGTGTAAACGAAGAATTTCAGACTATAGTTTTTGTTGTAGAAACAAGTCGACGATAGATTATTTTTTTTTACTCTTTTTCGCTGTGACCAAACTTACGATGGTAGCAACAGACATCCTTGCCATCACGGTCCACACTGTCTGCTCGGCTACGTCTGTCTGCTCTACAAAACGGCGCAAAAATTCGATCGGATTACGGCTGAACATTGCTAAACATTCTTTTGAAGTGGTCATACGATAGCGCTTATGGTTGAGTGTGAGCAATCACGGCACCCATCTCGCGGAGAGTTTTTTCATGTCCAAATATTAGTGTAAAATATGATGTACCCGTTCAGTTGAGATATCTACAGCATCACGCACTTTCATTCTCCAATTATCCAATATCATTTCATGGATTTAATCGACGATTTTACTTTTAATCAGTAAAACGATAGTGAACATTAGTTCCAAGTTGAATAGTCTAGTTTTATCGGCAATTAATTTCAAGCATGCAAATACAAGATATAAAAATTGAATAGCAAGAAGTATTTTGTAATGCCAAATTAAAAAATTTGTTCAAGGAGGGGAAGAAAGTATAATGTAAAAACAATATACTTGACCGGATGGAACCAATAGTAAAGATTGCTGCTGAAGCTCGAGGTCTTGGAACTATTGCTTAGTACGTTAATATATAATCCACATACGAGAAATATTTAGACGAAATACATACTACTGAAATATGTGTTATAGGTGCCTGAGTCGTTTTCATGAAAGTCTATGCTCGCTGTCTAAAATCATATTCTCAGTATGGATAAAATTTATACTTTTAATATTAAAGTAAATTCGCAATGGTCACTAATTCCTATGCCTGCGGAGTATATATATTCTGGCTTCTATACTTTCATCCGTCTTCAACCCGTCAGAATTGAACCAGTTCTGCCTCTCAATCTCCTCTTGAGGAAATTCTGATGACAAGGTACTATCAAAATATAAGCGAGGACATAAGCAATCTGATTCGTTATTCTCAGTATTCAAAGAGTTTAATGGAAAGTCACAATAACGTCACCGAGGAATGTAGTCTTAGCGTTTAAATCTTGAAATCTTTGTGCCAAACAGTGACTGACAGCATTTTATCATGTTATATTTCCGTTTTACCGTCTAAGCAAGCAATGAACTATCTCATCAAGACATAATACTTCAAATGCTTCCTATAAACATAAGCAAAAATTTAGTTATGGTTTAGTTTTAAGAAATATTTAAATAAAATGGTGACGTGAGCTACAAATTATATCTTATACTCTCTTAAATTTGCATACTAAGCAGCCGATAACCAGGTATCGATCTATCAATACTAAAAATAGGTATCGATCTGAGAAGAACATTAAGCAATCTTAATGGTCGGTAGTTCTTCGCCGTGTTGTGGCCTTTTCTACCTGCTTTTGGAATGAAAACTACTCTTACTTGAGGGAAGGGCTGTTACAGAATAATTTAAAACTATATCTCTCAGAGATTGGAATATCATTTCTACGATACGATCCGGGCCTGAATTTTTTTATGAAGAAAAAGAGTCGATTACCCATTTAATTTTTTTATAGAGAGAAATAAAGAGACCTTTTGCTGACGACTAATCAAAGTCTGGCCGATTCTTCAATATGTTCAATTTTGAGACAGCGAGAGTTCGAAGATACTTTGTTGGATTCTTAAACTCGATTTTGTATGCGGACTTTGAACCAGTTGTTATGGAAGTCATATCTTGACTTGATACTTTCGTTGTAAGAATTTCTATTTTTCTATTGAGCAGTCTATTGAATCTATCACAATTTGATTTTCTAGGATTATGCTGAGACTATTCATCTAATGTAGAAATGTTTATCACAAACATAATGTATCTAAGGTTAGGGAAAGAATTTTACAACAATTAGATCACAATTCTACTTTGTATGTTTTAGTTTTGCTTACTATCTTATCACCGGTTTTAAACACATGTGGTAAAAAAAAGAAAAAATTATTAATGCCGAAAATAATTGATTTAATTTGTTATTTTGTTTATTTCCGGAGTTGATCTTCTTCATATTTCAAATAAGAAAAAAATACGTAAGTATTACCAGAACACTTTTAATGATTAATTAAGAATCCACTTGTATAATATTGTTAAGTTTGCTCATTATTAAGATTATTGATTTAGTCCCTACATAGTACCATTATTTAAAATATGAGGATGCAGTCTCCAAAAAACTTCATGATAATCTACGAAATTCAGAGCTACCTTGCAATAGTGGACACCTCTGAGATGATAAGAGAGGGATGGCTCAGGAACTTAGAGCCATATCCAATTCCATCCAGGCCATGGCTCGCCTAATTAATTTAACCGCCTAGTAAATACCATAGCTATAAAGCTTATAACAAACTAATTGTAAAAAACTGTGGAAATAAGTAGTTTTTGAATGGAATGCGGTTTATTATTACACAAATAAATAATAACAATATATGTATATGCGTTAAAGTTAACTTAAAGAAGTTAAAGAAGCAGTTAACTAATAAAAATATGAATTCCGCCAAGTGCTTTAAAATAGTGGCATCCAGCTTTAGAGCATTGTTGAAATTAATCACCTTCATAAACACCCATCGGTTTGTAATGCAAAAATATGTAATAATAACAAATGTACATATATATATATATATATATTTGAAAATAAAAAACAGAAAATTTGATTAAGCAGATGATTAGTTATGTCAGAAATAACAACTTACCTTCTTCGCAAAAGTATCCGGATTTTGTTGTTTGTTAACAACCTCTTAAGTAATAGACTTTTTTCAAAAATTTTTTTTTGTTATGTTGATACACCCTTTCTTGACGTATGGTCAAATTTGAGCGCCATCTATTAATTAGTTAGTTTACAGCAGCTGTTAATAGCTTTCCTATTTGTGACTTTTTCCTGTTCCCAACTCAAATTGCCCCTTCGTGGTAAACATTTTGAGTCGATTGAATCGGTAAAAGAGAATTCGCTGAAGGAACTAAAAGCCATACCTACACGGGCCTACGAAAAGTGTATGGAAGATTGGGTTAAGCGTTGGTATATGTGTATCGCTTCAGAAGGAGCATATTTTGAAGAAGATAAAATAAATTTGGAATAAAATTTAAATTTGTGTGTTTTATTTACAAAATCCGAGTACTTTTTGAGCAGATCCGTGATAGTTCCATGTTCCGGAAGTTCCGGACTATGAGTCAAAAAGTACTTACGCACTCTTCTTTATGGAATACGGCTGAAGTGAATGAAATACTGTGGTGACTATACATGGTCTATGAACTGGGAGACGTTGAACGAATTCGTATAACTTGTAATACGAGTAGTACGAGTACTGTACTAGATTCTACCTGTAGGCAATTACAAGAAAATAAATTTTAATCAAAGTCTTTATATCTTCTATACATGGTCTATGAACTGGGAGACGTTGAACGAATTCGTATAACTTGTAATACGAGTAGTACGAGTACTGTACTAGATTCTACCTGTAGGCAATTACAAGAAAATAAATTTTAATCAAAGTCTTTATATCTTCTCTACATATATATATATATATATATATATACATTAGGGTGCCATTAATTTTCGAAAGTCGGAAAATTGCCCTCGGCACCCCCCAGATCGGTTCGTTATACTAAAAAAATAATCTGTGTAAAATTTTAGTTGAATTGTATAAGTGGAAATGGTGCCCCAAGAGCCCCAAAGATTGGAAAATAACGATTTTTTCCATAAAATTCATCTTTGATTGCTTATATCTCCGACATATTTAATTTTACATAAAAACTGTCTTCCTAAAAGTTATAGATCTATTAAAAAAAAATAATTCACTCATACAAAGCAAATATAAGCTGAAATCCCCCTATTAAATTTAGGTAAGTTCAATGAATGAATTGTCTACTAAATTTGCTACAAAATAAGTCCAATACTTGTATAGTTATATACATAAGTGAGTTTCTGTATTACGAAGTGGAATACGAAGTGAATTTTATAATATTTTACCGTATTGATTAATTCAAAGTGATTACATTAAAAAGTGTTACCGAGATGTCATCTTTAAATATTCGTAAAAATCGTATTGATACCTTGTTTCTAGTAGGTTGACTGGTTCTAGTAGGTTGACTGGAAGTAAATTACCATCAAATAGGAAAGCATTAAAAGTTCTTTTTTACCATGTATGTGGTTAAATTATGATTAAGGGAAAGTGCTACATTAACTATACAAGAAGTTATCATATTTTGGCAAAAGGCACGAATACCAATAAAAGAATAAAAACATTGCGATTCTATTATAATCTCATGAGATACCTCACTGAAAAATGATACTGGAAGAGCACAGGCATCAGCTATTTGCAAATCAATTTTTGAATGGGATTTGCAGGATTACGTGCAAGCTTTAGTTTTTGATACGACAGCAGTAAACACTGGACGTTTAAATGAAACTTGCACAATTATTGAAAAATATTTAGAAAAAGATCTTTTATATTTAGCGTGCAGACATCACATTTACGAAATTATTCTCAAAAGTGAATAATGCTAAGATTTACAAGTCTGAAAGCCCAAATGTTGAACTATTTCAACGATTTCAGAAGCTTTGGCCGAAAATAAACGTTGATAACTTTACAGTCGGCTTAGAAAATGAAAAAGTAAGAAAATCGTTAAATACGGATGATGTGTTACGAATTACAAGTGTCCTTTATAAGATTCGTAAGGATAACCAACCAAGAGATGATTATAGGGAACTTCTGGAACTTGCATTATTGTTTTCAGGAGAAAAGCCGAACTGTACAATAAAGTTTCGACCTCCTGGAGCTATACATTATGCAAGATGGATGGCGAAAGCCATGCATGTATTAAAAATATTTTTATTTAGGAAAGAGTTCAGATTATCTACAGAAGAAGAAAATGCTCTTTGCGGTCAAGATTTTAATCTTCCTTCTATTCTCAGTCAATATCAAAAAATTATATTTGGTATTTAAGCTCAAAGTCTGTTCATTTTGCTTATTTGGATTTAAATATATCACCTGAGACAAAGAAAACGATGGTTTCAAATTTTAATATAGATAGTGATGACAATGAAGTCAGAAGAGTATCAATAGACCGCGCAAAAATAACTGAAATCATCGAAAAGGGAATTGAACAGTTTGTATACAAAAATACTAAAAACATTTTTAATTGTTTCAAGTTCTGCGATAGATTCTTGAAAATATGCTCCACAAAATGGCTTGAAATATGTAGGAGAAAACTAGAATTAGTACTTTTTTATTGGAACAAATATTAAATTTTAGATATATTGAATTTATTTTAAATTTTTTAGAAATATTAATTTTTTTGTAAAACTAAAGCGGACAATTACATTCAAAGTACTTGCAAACCTAGGAATCGGGTGACTTCAGCTTAATTTTTCTTTTACACAATAATTATTAGAAATACAGAAATACTTTTTATAAGTGACTTGTTTATTTTTAATAGATCTATAACTTTCAGGAAGACAATTTTTATGTAAAATTAAATATGTCGGAGATATAAGCAATCAAAGATGAATTTTATTGAAAAAATCGTTATTTTCCAATCTTTGGGGCTCTTGGGGCACCATTTCCACTTATCCAATTGAACTAAAATTTTACACAGATTATTTTTTTCAGTAAAATGAACTGATCTGGGGGTGCCGTCAACCGATTTTACGAAAAAAAAAATTGCCCATATACCTTAATGGCACCCTAATATACATATTATACATATAATATATATTAATCTTTATATTAATATATATATTATATTATATATTAATATATTAATCTTTATATTAATATATATTACCATAAGACAGTAAGCTGGCCTACTGATTGAAACTTTTAAAACTAAGAACTCAATTTTAACAGCCTACCACTATAATAATATATACTAAAAAACGGTAAATAATAGTTAAGAACATTATATATTTTTCATCATATTTAAGATGAATGTATTTGACTTTATAAGATTCTCCAATAACTCCAGCTTTTTTTGACTTACTCATTATTTTCTTGTGCTGCTTTTTATGATTATGATTTTTCTTTTTAGAGGATTTTTCGAATAGCACAGAAAGAAATAAAGGACAAACACAAAAATTTATTTTAATTTTTATTAAAATTTGGCTGACCATACAACGCTGTTTCGAGTATTGCCAAGTACACTTCATCAATGGTCTTAGGAAATAATCGAATTTTTATTTAATTAGTTTATAGTCCGTATATAATTTGTTTGGACTGCGATTGCCAAGCTTAGAACTTGTGCCTATGATTTTTCTTTGAATATTTTGATCATATAACTTATGGTCTTTGTGGTTTTTAAATTTTAACTAAATTTTTAGTACAACGTCTTAGTACTTTATCTATAAGAAGAACACTCAGGTATTATTGGTACTACTGACTGGAGTGTTATTCTGGTTGGAATTTGCGCGGTCATAAAGGGTTAAATTATCTCTATAAATAAAAAAGTAGAATAAAAGTGAAATACATAACAATTCAAAATTCTGTAAATGAAGATTCACATTAAAACACTTTTTTTTAATTGGTCAATGCAAATTCTCTCAGTTTGGTAATTATTCAATTATTCAAATTATTTGTTCTGGATTTTCTGCCACTTGTGCCAGAAACTAGCTACTTATTGATCAAAAGGTTAAGCTAGTATTAATGCAATTGGTTTATTCTCCCTCATCCAACGGAGTATGAAATCAAAATAAAAGGCAAGCAGTTAATATAAAGTAATATAAATTAGTATAATTAGGCCTCAGATATGCATGAATTATTTTAAAGTATCGATCGCATATTAAGTGCAAAACAAATCATATTTATTATTTATTTTTATTTATTAAAACTATTGTCGTGAAATCGCCCACAGTCGGTACTGCTGCCAGAGTCCTATTGTACCAAATTCACTTTTATTTACACAAAGCCTTTTAAAGCTTTGTGGACAAAGTGCAGAACTAAATCCGGAGAAGAGTTCTTCATCTGTTCTGGTGACAAACATTACATATTAAATAAGTTTCTTCTGTGAGTTGTTAAAGCTGGACAGTCACAAAGTCCAATTTCCAGCCAAGTCACGAACAAACCATATACTTCAAGTAGAAAGCTAAGAGGCAAACAGCACTGCTAGGATCAAATTAATTTCTGTTTTAGAAACTTGCATAATTTTTTTTAATTTATCAAAGCCCAAAAAAAAACTAATTTTATTTTATTTTTATTTTGATGACGAATGTCGGTTCTCTTGATATAAACAAAATGAATCAGGAAGTGAGGAACTACCATATTTACTTGCCAGTACAAATGGTTGGTTGACTATTGCGAGAGCAGACCAAGCGGCCTTTTCATCGAGAATTAAGTGTTCACAAAGTGTAACTACATAATTACAGTATAATTACGTCTAAGCCATTTATTCGTAGACTTTGCTGCAACGCCCGCATTGCGTTTTATACAAGTATAATGCTGACCTTGACTTACATTTATGCCCATTGTTTGTGGAAGGTTCATTGTTAGTATTTAACTAATTACGACCATATGGGTAAGCAAATACGTATTGTGTTGTATTGCATTGTATTTGGTAGTTGTAGAACACAGCAAAAGTCATGGAAAAGCCAAAAATTTCGCTAAAACTTTCGAAAAGCTTGTGATTTCGTTTGAGCTTTGATCTAACCAAACACGATCTCAGTATAAAAATTACGCTTCACTTCTACTCTCCGTGCCAGAGAGCATTTGGATTTGCTAATCTATATACAAAACAGCCATATCCCCAGCTATGGTGGTTTTCATATCAGCCAATATTATAGATGTCCAAATTTTTTGTATTCTGAATCGCAACCGTTTCTGTGCCCAACCGTTTCTGTGTCCAGTTGAATCCAAAAACTCTAACCTGAAGAAATGTCTTTCTTGAGTGATTCACTTAAATCCGAACATACTATAATATATATGTATATGAAATAAAACTAAGAAATCATATTAAGATCTAAACTTGAAACTTAATGGCATATAATATAACACATTATAGAAAGTTAAAACATAGATCAGTTGTTAACGAATCACTCAACAAATTAGACTGACTGGCTTAATATTGAATAACAAAAAAAAGTTGTATGCAAATACATTTAGTTTAACATTACAGGGTTCACACCTTGCAGTATAGCAATTTCTTATATTGTATAAGCTTTAGTGAGTAACGTGTATTGACTTTGAGTGCTTTGGAGGCATAAAACACAAATATAAATAGAATTTTTAGTGAATGGGTTTAGGGAGTTCCATTAACGTAACGCAGATTACATTATTAAAAATAAAAAATGCTAGTATAGCAAATTAAGCAGAAAACACCCTGTATATGTCAACGGTTGCTGATTTAAAATCAAATAAAACACGATTAAAAGATTTAAATTCAACTATAAAAAGGAGTTGCTTACCAGCTCACAGATTTAGTTCGTTACTCGTTTTCGCTTGAAGCGGACGTATTGGTTTCGTTGAGAGTTGTGGCTTGATTTTCGGCTCAAAGCTTTGTATTGAAAGTTGCGACTGCAAATCACACGAATAGCTTGAAAAGTAAATAAATCAAATTAATTCATTTAAGATGATTAAGTTTTCGGTATTGTTTTGTGTCGCTGTTGTTGTTGCTGTTTTTCTATCATCAGCAATTGCTGCCGAAGAGGAGAAACTATCCAAAAATGACGAAAACATCAAAGTCTATAAGCGTTTAATTCCGGCGGATGTACTCAGAGGTGAGAAACGTGTATGAAAATTTGAACGATTCACATAGGGCACACATTGCGTATACTTCAATGAATCATCGACTGAATACAGCTATACGGCTATACGACTTTTGTTTCTCATCATAGTTTCGGTTTTTCTACAACTTTGGTATTCACGCTTTCAGTGAATATTGAGTCATCGAAGGCTAAGTCTTGAAAACTGCAATTGGTAGTTAAGTCATGAGTAACTGCGCCAATACGAAATCCATTTTAAGTGAATATTTAAATGAGTACGACTGTAATTTCCTAATTCGGAAACCGGTTTCAGTTTTTATTTCACTCTCGTAGTTTTGCAAATGAAACTGAATAAGTTTTGCGCAATAGCAAATATCACACAAACTCAATTTCAATTTCACTTTATTGAGTTATATGGTGGTCTCGTTTGGCTTGGCTATAATTGCTAACAGTATTTTATCTTCCACATTCAAAAGTTTATCTTAAGTTCGTTATTTGAAAAAAAACTCGTACATATTTTTCACCTTTTATGATGTTGGGTGTTACAGCTGTCGTATTTGCTCATACGTTGCGATTGAATTGTTTTTACTATTTGAGGTGACAGACATAAACAGTAGACCATGAAGTCATATATACATTTTTCGTACAGATTTTCCTGGCATGTGCTTTGCATCGACGCGTTGCGCAACAGTCGAACCTGGTAAAACTTGGGACTTAACACCGTTTTGCGGCCGTTCAACTTGTGTCCAAAGTGAAGACAATCCAGCCAAGTAAGCTAAGATACATTTAAATATGCTTTCCTCTCTTTAAAAAGGAAATTAAATCTATACAGGCTTCTGGAATTAGTAGAAGATTGTGGACCTTTGCCATTAACTAATGAAAAATGTAAATTGGACACTGACAAAACCAACAAAACTGCTTCTTTCCCATTTTGCTGCCCCAAATTCACTTGTGAGCCAGGAGTTACGTTAGAATACCCGGAAGTTCCAAAGGATGAACCTAAAAAGGAATGATTTCAAAAGAGGTAGAAACTTGAAGCACTATTTGGGCAACAACAAATATGTCATATATGTGTAGCTACTACCTTAAGCACAAGCTCACTTTACTGATCATGTTTAATATACAACAAAAAAAAACAAAAATATCAATACTTGTTCTTCATTTTTAAAAATAGCTTAAAAGGCACATTTAAAATATTTAAACTTTAGTTTACAACATGGAAAGCCGAATTTCCAATATATTTTTATATAAATACAACGATAACTTGTATGTTGTTATTATTGTCGTAACTCGAGTTAGGAATGATGAACGTCACTTGGTCATCGATTTCGAGTCGATGACGAGTGACTTCGAGATGTAGACCCGGTCGTTCCTGTAGCCACGTTAACTTGAATAAAACCATGTTCCATGAGAAGGAAGGTATTTAGAAACGGATTGTGCTAACAGCAGGTAAATCACATATAAACATTTCAATTTTTCTTTTTTTGGATTAGTTAGTCAATTTGTGATTTATTATATAAATTTGTAAACACACGGGTGTATATAACAAGAGATAAGAGGTCTAGAAATTAAAAAAAAAACAGACATCAATAGGAAAAATGGTTAAAAATACATTGTAAGGTCCTTATACATTTTGTTTAACAAAAAAATTCAATTAACCGAATTAATAATGAAATAATTAATTACCAACTAGCCTAAAAAACTTGAAAATTATGTAAAATAGTAATTTTTGTAGTTAAGTTTATGTTTATGTGAGATAACCCGAAAGAACGCTGAGACCAGTTTTGACCGTAAAAGTTTTTATAAAAGGCGTTTTATAAAAAACTCTAATCTTTATATTAAATTTTAATATTTTCTCCAATGCTGGCATTATTTTCTTTCCATCAACTCAAATTTTATTTCCATGATTATCTCTGAGGGATTGATTTCTTAATTAATAGGAGTTAAATTTTGTGTTACGGTTATTCATATATGATATACCATTTTCTTTATTCAATTTAATTCCTCTATTAAATAATTTTGAGGATTTTTCATTTAATTTTCTTGTATGTAAGCTTCATTATTTTCTTATGTTTTTTATGTATTTAATACTTACATATATATTAATTATTTCGTCTGTATTTTATATTAACATATTACGTGAACATATTTAAATTGTTATTTTAATTAAATTTCTTCTTCTTCATGCTAAATTTACGTTATAACAAATTTTATATAGAATCGAAAACGAAAATTAAAATTTACTCTTCAAGTAAGAAGTTTAAAGGGGAGTAGACATATCATCAAAACTGTAAGTGTACAGTTTTATATCACTACATAAACAGAAGCCTCAAAATTAATACCAAACAACAAATTCGGTTTGCAACAGTTTGGTAGTGACTGGTAGTCAATACCCAAACCTATTTCTTTTCTGATATTTTGTGGAAGGAAATTCTGGGCTTACGTTACAAAATTTGCCTTCAGTGTTTTGAACCCAATTTAGTTTTCTAAATGATTTCGCGCGAAAATTAGGTTATAAAAATAGGAGATAACATTCTATAGATATGCGGAGCTTAGTATAACTTCAATTTCACACGAAAAATGACATAACACAACACAAAAAGAAATTTATCCACAATGTCTATGGTGGTTTGTGGAACATGTTTTTATATGAAATTTTATGTGAATTTTCCGTGTGAAATGGATGTTAGTGCCGGGCTTGAGAAAGAAAACAGCCGCAGAACTGTGTTAATTAGGACGCTAAAAACAGTTATTTGCTTATTTCACACACACCCACACCTAACGGCTCTGCAGCCTACATAAGGTTTCCGCTTAAATTAAGGGGAAAACTAATTCGGGGATTTTTTGTTTGGCGATAAAATTATAAAAATGATTTATTCAGTCAATAAACAATATGGGAAACAACAATGGAAATATGTTGTTGCGGACACGGGCACTGTGCTAAACATCAAGCTATTCAATAATTTTTTTATTTTTTTTTAACACCAACCATGGCAGCTAAGCAAATTTGTTTACAAACTGTACGATTTGAATAAATTTTTGAAATTAAAATGATTATATTGTAAAAGAGGATATATCAAAGTACATAAAGTTGTCACCACTTTTGAACAAGTTATTTAATATTGAACTATTGCAAATGTTACTTTCTACAACATATAGTGGTTTGTTGGTAACAATTGGTCCAACAGAAGTAATAATTAAAGTTAATATATAATTAAAGTTTAAGTTTTGATAACAATAAAGATATTTTGAAAGGTTTAAACAACAATTCATATTGTTTAAAAGTGTTAATTGTCGTGCAAACTTAAATATAACATTAAGTAGTATGCGGTAAAAATATTTAAACAAACAATTTAGCTACACGAGGTGTGCAGTTGGTACTGTAAACAAACCAAAATACTGACATAACATATTTGACCAATACCGTTACACTGTATTGGAACTTTCAGTAATTTGAAGGTCCCGAATCATAACTGACTAATATAGGCAATGCTTTTGAGAAGGGCTGACATGCAAAAATAATGTGATAATACTAATAATTTGTATGATTAGTAATAGTAATAATAATAATAATTAATAATTAATAAAGTAATCATTTTGACTCTAAAAATTTTTTCACATTTAGGCACATTTATGTGAGTCCCCTGTTTATTTTACAATTGTGCCAAAGAATGAAAACAGCAAGCCAAAGACAGAAATTCACGAGTTTACAAACGAAGAATGTTAAGAAAATGTAGCTAAAGTTGATGATGGTTATGGTATTTGGGGGGTTTTGTGTTAGGCTAAGGCCCCTATGCACCGCGACCAGCTTGATCTGTTGTACACTCGTTTGTATTTAGACATTCAGTATCTCGAGGAATCGAACCTTCGGAGGGAGTTTTCAAGGGTCTTTATCCTCTAATTGGTATGCACCTAAAATTCTATTTCTTCTGTGACCTAGACCTCGATAGACTTTTCCTCGTCACAGGAGAATTTGCAAATATTAGTGTCAAAGCTAAAGTTAGTTATGGATACGAGAAAATGAGACACCAATTTTAATAATTCTTTTAAGAGAATAGATAAAATATCATAAAATAATTAAGTATTTTATGATACACTGCGATTGAATTTTTGATTATACTACTATAGCATTTAGAATTGAAATGAATCAAATATGTTGGTAGACCAAATCTAGCATCATTTTTGTTTTATTTTTTTTTTGGCTTCCCTAAAATTGTGCTTAATACTAGTTAAGTTGTGCTTGTATATTAATTATTTAAAACGGTTTCATTGCACGGAAAACAAAATTAATAATATAGAAAAATAAATAACGCTGTTGTAAGAATTAAGTCTTTGAACGTGAAGAATATTAACACAATTGCAAGTCTTCCTTGTAAACGAGGACAACTATACATATGTGATGAAAGCTGTGCAAAGCCAAGCGAATCATCAGGAAAATATTAAAATATTAAAAAATATTTAGAAACTTCTACAGCAATGTGCTGCAGTACTTTTATAATATGTTAAAAAAATAAGAGCTGACACATTTACGTGGAGACTAATAAAGCACTGGAATAAATAATATAACTTATATAAATAAGATCGCGCACACTAACCTTCGAACTATGGTTATGTTAAGTAATTTCCTTCCGACAAAACACAGCCCACAACACTACTTATTTTACTGCCGTCTGCTGAATTGGTTATAACTTACTTAATGAGTGACCTTCCGACAGCCATGTGTTACTCGATAGAAACTCGACAGTTGGTTTCTGATCGAAATTGAGAATGAAAGATGTAGTGAATATTATATTATTTGGAGGAGGACTGACAAAATTTAGAATGGATTCGCAGTTTTATTGGGGTTAACACCAAAGACATCTCTTTATGTAAACTCCGGGTGTAATTTAGCCTTGTCCGGATATAGCGGATCTCTGTTCGGATTGAATGTTCTTTTCTCTGCAACTCGTAGGTTTAAATCATAACCCAAAAAAATAATGAAAACTCAAATTCTAAAGCGGAGACCCCGGCAATATTGAGCTCAAAACTTTTGTACACTGCTTGCCTAAACAGGGCACTCACCACATCTTCTAGTGGTAATAAAAAGGTGCCCATCAACAAAACAACTAATATTCCCGCGTTTTGGACTATTAATACGGGCTATCTTGCCTTCTAAAAACAGCTGCAAAGACCACGAAGTGGCGACTAGACTGTTCGAAAGATATGATAATATTTTGATTACATCCGAATCAGAATTGCTTGGTCGAAACTGGTCTGCAATGCTCCCGAAAGACAACAAACCGGAACCTGCACCAAAGTGATAGCGCTCATTAGATGAGTCAAGTTTGAACCCAATATCAAAAAGATAAAGCTTAGTGGGAACACAACCACAATACAATTCTTTAGCGACGTGCTAAAAGGTTCCATAATCATAGCGGTCATTGATGAAAATGACCAAGATGGCACAATCACACCTGTTAAGTCGTATTACTGAGTTTAAGGTCGTGGACGTTTATGTGTACATATTAAACGACTTTCCGGTGATGATCCTACCTATCGCGATAGCGGATGGCATCAGGGCCATGTAAACCTAGTCGCTTGCACAGATTAGCGTTCTGTTTATCTTTTCCTCAATGCCATCTCCAGAATTGATGAGGTATGGCTAGGCTTCACACTCAAGGTTGTTGCTAAGAAACAAATTCCTAGCTGACTCAGAGCGCGTTTCTGGACTCCAGCCGAACCGTCTAGTCCTGAAGACGATGAAGCTAATTTGGTCTTGAAACCGTCAGCTTACGACAGCAATGTAAGAGCTTCAGAAAGCCAAAGGAAAATACTTAGCCACTTTGGTGTGATCTTGTGGTGTCATAATGATAATGATGTCACGATAAGAGTCTATAAAAATATTAAGGAGCAATCCTCATAAGACGCAATGGGTCCTGTAATGAATAATATGAGCAGTATCCGCTTATATGGCCCACGATCATTATGTACTACCATCAGCTAACCTGACACAGCTGATAAACAGCGTTAGGAGACTTGGTGTGCAAATTGTTATAGACTGCGACGCCAATGCTCACCATAAAATATGGGGCAGCTCCAATACAAATGAATATGATGAGTTACTTTTTAATTTTATATTTAATAATAGCCTATTTATATGAAATGATGGCAGCAGTCCAACCTTCATCACCAAAATCAGGCAGAAAGTTTAAGATATTGCTAATAAATTCTAGATAATTCTACAATTTACTCTAGCCTTAAATGAGCCAGATACCCCCAGTTTAGGTACGTTCAGAAATACAAACTGGACAAAGTACAAGTAATCGGCAAATGAGCTGATGACAAATATCTCTTCTGACTCCCCAAGGTATACTAATGGTCTAGATAAACAGGTCCAAGATCTTACCTCAATACTTAATAAAGCATATTATCTTGCATGTATTCGTACTCGATCTAGTAGAAAGTTTGACCCATCTTGTTAGGTCAGTTGTGAAAAGTGTGTAAGAAACTTTTTAATGAGATAAAACCAAATTAAAATGAGAGCGACTTGGCCAATTACAAGAACTTTTTTTAGTAATTTAAAAAATATTACGTAGGGCTAAGAAGACTAACTGGAAATCATATTCCCCGGAAATTGAACACTGGCTCTGAAACCTCTAGGCTGTGTAAAATGTTCTCTAAGAACCCAACAGTCCATGAGTTGTTCAAAAACCCAGATGGGACTTGATTTAATTATAGTAGTGAACTGATAGACTTATTACTAGATACCCACTTTCTAGGATCCTCTGCTTCAACAGCATCTTTTAAGTGCTCAAATTTTTCCCAGTTAACTTTATCAAGTTAAACCTACAGATATTTATATTGGCCATTTTTAATTTCAAGCCCCACAAATCACCAGGTCTAGATGATATACATCCAATTGAGCTCCAAAATTTCTGGGCGCTAATACGAAACCAATATTGTCGTACCTTTAACCTTCCTCCGCGAAGAAAGATTAGAATTATTCTTATTCTCAAGACGGTTAAAATCTTTTATAGTGACTCTAATGAACTTCGTCCAATCAGCCTCTCATCTTTTATGTTCAAGACTCTGGAAAGAATTATTGATTTTAAAATAAGGCGTGTTATTGATCCTAATATTTGGACACCTGGTAAGACGCCTATACTATTCAAGGTTCTGTTATTCAATTTACTGAAGAAACCAAATTTTTAGGTATTGTTTCTGGTAGGAAACTTACTTGGAAGAAAAAACTCAGACAACACTAGGAGAGCCAACATTGCGTTCTTTTTATTTCAGAAAGCTATTGATAAAAGGTAGAGGTTAAAATCACGTATTACTCAATGACTATACACGGCTATCATAAGACCAATATTTTTGTATGACATCACCGTACTCAACACTTCGTTAGTGGTGTTCTGTGTGTCACACCATCTATTGCGTTAGATCTAGTGTTTCACTTAATGCTTCTTGATATTATTAGTTAGCATTTGACAGCATCATCTGCCCTAAGAGTTAAAGCTACACCACAATGGAAGTGTACTAACCATGGACACGGCTCAATTCTAAAACTTTTCAGTTCTACTCCAATTAATACTGAATACATCCTTGCCATTCTCAATTTCGATACAAAATTCAATGTCGAATTTCCACACAGGGATGTTTGGCTCTAAGGGGACCCTCATTAGAATATTTACCCATGTGTATCGACGGATCAAAAACTTGGAGTGTAAGAAATAGAGTTTTCTTAGCAGGGCTGAATATATCCTTTTGCTATAGGCTTCCGAGTCACTGTAGTGTTTTTCAGACAGAGGTATTCATCATCACAAAGGTTATAGCTTGTCTGGAAGGAGATGATATAGTTAATAGGAATATTCATATTATCGGACCGTCAAGCTGCTTTAAAGATCTTAACCTGAGTCTAATTTGCACCTAGGACAGTTTATAAATGAGATATCACGCCGTTTAATATTTCTCTAATCTGAGTTCCCGGACATAGGAATATTTTCGACAAATGCAAAGCAGATAAGCTAGCCAGACGGGGTGTTTCAGGAAACCACTCGGAACGCATAAACAAGCTGATTTTATCGTTGACATCATGCCTTTGATCCTTACTGTACCGAACTTTTTAATAAAAGCTGGAAAGACTAATGATATGTTCCAATAAAAGGAAATCTGACTATATCATTGAGATATAAAGGGTAATAGGTTTACTCACAGGTCACTGCAATTTGGGTAACCATGCTGGTAAACTAAACCTCCCGTTCATGCCTGCCGCAGTTGTGGAGAGGATGATAAAAGTGCCTCCCACCAACTTTGCTTTTGTCCGGCACATGCCTTAAAACTTTAGGGACTTTCATCTTTGAGGATCTTGATTAACTACAAGACCTTCCCTTGAACACCATTGTCTTGTATCTATTGTCTAACATTGTATGTCTAACATCTGAGTTTTTTAATATACGGTATCAGAATCTGTTTAAGTGGATCCCTTGCGTTGCCGGTATAATCTACTGTATAATATAAAATTTTACTCATAAAATTTTTCTCATATTAATAAATTTACATTACTATAAACGAGTGTCAACAAAACAACGAGACACATCGTATCACTAGCGCTGCTTAATTCAAGACATTCTCAGTTCTCCAATACTCATCTTATCTTTCAACTGTTCCAATCATATAAATTTATTGTAGAACTGGACTTGAGATCAGGTGAAAAGGGTTCGTTACACTACCTACCTAGTTAGTGGTCTTGATATAATCGAATAAGTTTCCACAAATTTTCGGAAAAACCCTAAAAGACCTAAAAATCGTCGTACCGCCGTAACATTTCTAGGTATCTTGAAGTTTTTTATTGCGCTCACTTTTGTAATGAGCCTATTTATGGCCGTTGATAGCTGGGATAGCTGACGGTCCTCCAGGATTGTTACAAGAATATTTCTTTGCAACCCCAAATCTTCCCGTGTTAAAAATTTCAAAGACGAGCTATTTTTAGTTTAATTTATTTATTATTTACATTTATTTTTACAAAAGGGGTATTCAGGCAACTGATTAGTCGCTTAGTAGTTGATTACAACAAAAATTTGCATACAAAAAAGAAAGTAAGCAGAGATTCTCAGATTAGTGAAAATTTGATTAATAGTGCTGCCAGTACCAAGTGTCGGCGCTATAAGCATGGAACAGGTGTCTTAAAAAGAAAATGCAAAAATAACAACATAAATTAATAAATAATATTCAGTAAAACTATAATTTTTAAAGGGTTAAAATATAATTAAAAGTATAAAATTGAATATTCTACTTCTTGATTTATGACACGTTTACAATTTTAGTTTAGTGATAAATTATATGATAAATTTAAATGATACTAAAATTTACGAATATTTGAGTATTTCACTGTTAACATACTTTTCGCTGTTGCTGTTGATACGAGTGCTGCCAAGCAATTTGCACACAACAAACTAATCAGATTGTGCATTTTGGGTCGTTCAAGCAACAGATTAACATCAAAATGCTAATTTTTTTTATATGAAGTTTTTGAATCAACTAAGCAAATAATCAGTTGCCTGAATACCCCTAATATACATTAAGACCGAAAAGTTTTCGGAAATTCTCATTTAAAATTCGCGCGCTGTATATTTTTCGATATTTTAAGTTTATGTAGTTTGGCAGCACTGTCCTTAATTACTATGCCAAAAATGAGCGCGATCTGTCAGACAGTTCGTTTACGGCAGCTGTTGAAACCAGTTCACCTCAGTAGGGCGTTGCGAAAAAAACAATGGAAAAAAATATTGAACAAAGAGTTTGCATCAAATTTTGTGTTTCGAACGAAATTTCGTGTGCAGAATCGTTGCGAATGCTACAAAAGGCTTATGGGGAATCAGTTTTATCGAAAACTCAAGTTTATGAGTGGTACAAAGCCTTCCAGGACGGTCGTACGACCGTCGAAGACATTTCGCAACGCACTACTGAGGTGAACTGGTTTCAACAGCTGCCGTAAACGCAAACTCGTCTGACAGACTTCGCGTCCATTTTTGGCATGAGTAATTAAGGGGACAGATGCTTGCCAAACTACATAAACTTAAAATATCGAAAAATATACAGCGCGCGAATTTTAAATGAGAATTTCCGAAAACTTTTCAGTCTTAATGTATTTATGACTTATTAACTAACAAAATGAATAACAATTACAAATATTGCAAATGCCTGAAATTAGAAGAACGTTTGATGAATTAGGAGATAAATCAACGTTATCGACTGAGCTATGTTGTTAGGTTTGAAGATCAACGTTATCCACTAGGCCAAATTGTTAGGTTAGGAGATCAACGTTACCGATTGGGCCACATTGTGAGGTTAGGAGATCAATGTTACCGATTGGGCCACGTTGTTGGGTTAGGAGATCAACGCTAACGATTGGGCCACGTTGCTAGGTTAAAAAATCAACGCTACCGATTGGGCCACGTTGTTGGGTTAGGAGATCAACGTTACCAATTGAGCCACGTTGCTAGGTAAGAAAATTTATTAAATTATCTTGTCCAATGTTCTTGCGAATGATCCAAAGTGTCCTGTTGCTGTGCTGTGCCGATGTCACCTGCTGTGAGTGCTGCGACCAAGTGACCTCTTGTTCGATTTTGCGTCTCCTTTTATATTCTTTTTTTCTAACGGGACTTCTGTTGTTGTTGTTATTTATACGGTGTGCAGCTCCCAATTGCTTTGTTTATGCCTACAATATCATCCTGTTGTCTGCGAATAGCGTTGCTATGTACTTGCTGAATAATTCTGGCAAAATTTGAAACTATAGCCAGAACCCTCACATGCATACAGTATAACACGCCTACTCAAGTCACCGACCCACAAATCAAGGAAAATTTTTATGACTCCCTATACTCTGTTCTAAATAACTGCCCTAGAGGTGAAATAAAGCTTGTCATGAGAGATTTCAACGCACAAATTGGGTCAGAAAACAATGGAAGAAAACAAGTGATGGGTAAACATGCTCTCGACACAATGAACGATAATGGGGAGTGTTTCTATGAAGTATGTAACACCATGGGCCTCACCATAGGAGGTAGTCTCTCTGCGCACAAACATTTGCATAAAGTCACATTGGTTTCCCCAGATCATGCAACAAAAAATCAAATCGATCACATTGCCTTCAGCAAAATGTGGAGACATTCGTTATGCGATGTCAGAAGTAAAAGAAGTGCAGACATGGCTTCTGACCACCATCTACTAATCGGTGAACTACAACTCAAATTAAATGCAGTCATTAGAAAACCACAATTCAAAAGGAAACGGTTCGACCTCGCCAAACTCGACAACCCTACTGTTTAAAATAACTTATTTTATCGGCCCAAACCCCTAATCCCTTGCCACTGGAAGAAAAAATTTTTGAAGCCGAAACTTGGGAACGAGTAAAATGTGCCTTCACTGAAGCAGCACAACAAAGTGTCGGTAATCCTCAACGTCAAAAAAATCCATGGATCATCAAGCATACATGGAATCTTATAAAAGCGCGCAAAGGAGAAAAAGGAAAGGTTAACAGGGGAAGAACGCGCCAAACAAAGCAGCAGGCACAAGCCAACTACAGTATTGCCAACCGCAAACTTGAACGCAGCGCTAGAGTCGATAAGCGCAGAATGCTCAACAATTTAGCAACAGAACCCCAAAAACCCAGCGAATCACATAGGCTCAAAGACCTACACAACATCACTAAAGCTATGGTGGGACGTATGCAAAACCAATAAAAAATACCAGGGGCGAATTAGTACACTCTACCGAAGATCAGCTAAAAATATGGGAAGATCACTACAGAAAGCTCCTAGCGGGAAACAACACCTATCCTCAGCAGGAACTATGTAGTAAACACGATGAATATGTTGCTCGCAACGATATAAACACAACGTGTCTAACATCAATGAGATTGAGGCAGCAATAACTCAGCTTAAAGCGGGTAAGTCCGCTAGTCCGGACAATATTGCCCCCGAACTGCTCAAAGCAGACAAAAGTTCGGCTGCTCAAATTGTTCAACCAATTGTCAACAACTTATGGTAACCTGTTGAAATGCTCCAACTGGAGAGGCATAACTCCAGTATGCATTAGAATGTAAAGGCATACCGAGCAAATTAATAAATTTAGTAAAAGGCTTGTACACTGACGCGCACTGCTCAGTACTTCACGAAGGGTGTCGCAGCGGGCAAATTCAAATTAAGTCCGGCGTTCGACAAGGTTGCATTCTTTCACCTATTCTATTTAATATAGTCTTAGATGTGGTTATGTCAGTTATGTCAGAAGCTATGAGACATAACTATAAATAACAAACTTACTTACTCGACTACGCGGATGACATCTGTTTGCTAACACATAACTTTTCCCAGAAGCAAATATCGTTAAACAACATCGAAAAGCGTGCACTGGCAGCTGGTCTGTCAATCAATATCAGCAAAACCAAGTCTATGCGTCTGAATTCAAACTGCTCAACGAATTTTCAACTAGATGGCTCCTACATCGAAGATGTACAAACTTTCTGCTATCTGGGAAGCTACATTTCGAACAACGGCGGCAGTCGGCAAGATATTCAGTACAGGCTATCGAAAGCGAAGCAAGGGTTTGGAACCCTTAACAAAATTTGGCGTTCATCCAACATCAACCAACGCACTAAGATACACCTGTACAATAGAAACGTAAAATCAACTTTACTTTATGGTGGTGAAAGTTGGAACCTAACGGCAAGCGATGCACAACAGCTGCAAGCCTTTGCCAATTGCTGTCTACGATGCATTCTTCATGTATTCTGGTCAGCAACCATAACCAATAATGAGTTCTGGTTTAGAACGAATCAGCCTCTTATAACTAATGAAATAATGATGCGCAAATACAGATGGCTTGGCCATACTTTAAGAAAACCCGCTGATGATATCGTAAGAAAAGTCTTAGATTTCAACCCTCAAGGAGTAGACAACCAGAGTGCCCGCGCAATACTTGGAAGCGACAAACTGAAGCCAAATTAAGAAGCGCAGGAGTGAAACAAAACGTCTTGCATTAGATAGACTTCAATGGAAACTATTTGTTACGGCCCTCTGTTCCACCTAGGAATAAAAAGGATTAAATAATGTGCTTGCTGCATGCATTCGTTTGTGCGTTTGATTTTGTTGTTGTTGTTGTTGTTGTTGTCTTCTTTATTGTAGCGATGTTGATGTTAAGTATAATCGTCACACTTTTTCCTCTCCAGAAGTAAAACAGTCTGCATCTATATTATGGCATAATTAATAGTTGACACAAGGTTACAAGGTATAATCATGATTCTTGCACTAAAATTTATCAGGCTCATCATTGTCAAGGCGTTTACTTATTTTACCCATATTATTTGTCATGATTGGATACAGTGTGGATACAGTTATTTCCATCACCGTGACATCAAGAGCGTTATCCTCCTCAGATTATTCGAAATGCCGGAGAGAAAAAACACTTTAAACTTCCTCACTCATAAACGTTTCAGTTAAAACAGCTGACTTATTATCGCCAACTTCCATTCCGGAGCCAAAAACCTTAATCAGAAAAAAACAACAACAAATATACTACAAAATAAAATCATGCATGCATTTAAACAATGTTTTCGCTTCCATTCCTTTAAAATGAGTAAAATTTTGCATGTAAAGCACGTATTACATACCATCATTTTTTGTCAAATTTTTTTGTTACCGTTTGCTATTACCCATCAAACTGTCGACATTATTTTGAACACGGTCCCAGCAAAAAATATAAACGTTTTTAAGGTTAACGTTTTTCATTCATTAGTATTAAAGCAATTACTGAAGGGTCAACAGCAACTACTAAGCATGATTTTATAAGTAAAAATACTTTTTTATATTTAAATTATAATTTTATTTTAAGTATTTATTTTTATATATTATATTTAATTTAATGTTTTAAATCTTCTTAGGGCCATGTTATGCAGATTGGGCACGGCAAATTACGCTCTTTCGGGCTAAGCCGAAAATGCATGTTATGCGGAGTGTCACATCAGTATTGCCAATTTCGTATTTTTACAATCTTTTGATACTCTTTGGTTGTGCCTAAATTTAAAAGGAAATTTAGATATATTCACTTTCAATTTGCCACTTAAAATAGCCACCAAGAAAAAATTCGAAGAAGCAGTAAAAACTTTAATTTATTATTAAATTATCTTATAATAATTGTTAACAGTAATTACAAAATTCTATGCCTTTTCTTAAAATTAGAAAATGTAATAATTAGATTATGAGCAATAACTCATAAAATAGGGTGTGTTGCTTACTGCCATTTTTTTCCAAAATGTACTGAAATTGGAGTAATTTCCTCCAAAATTTTGAAATTTAGTACTAAACAACACTGTTTTGCTTTAGTGCCGGGGCAGAATTACGCCGGCTCTCATTGCGGAGTTTGAACGGCCATATTGTATTTTTTCTCATTCTCAAATTTAAAATTTGCATTGAAAACAAGAACAATTGTACTCATGCCGTATCCGAGACACTTTGCGTAACATGGCCCATAATGATATCTTTTAGTAATTAAGAAATTTTGATAGAAAATACAAATATAATTTAAAATAAAATTTTAATTCAATCAATTTTAATTCGTCTGCTAACGATGAATCATACGTGCATTTAAACGATGTTTATGCTTCCATACCTTAGAATGAATGAAATTTTGCATGCCGACAAAAATCCGATTTTATACAAAAAACACGAGCAAGT
This sequence comes from Teleopsis dalmanni, assembly GCF_002237135.1. Taxonomy (NCBI): domain Eukaryota; kingdom Metazoa; phylum Arthropoda; class Insecta; order Diptera; family Diopsidae; genus Teleopsis; species Teleopsis dalmanni. The sequence continues at coordinate 102,088,946 of NC_051847.1, read as the reverse complement.
TTTTAAAGAAAAGGCAGAATTTTTTGATTTCCATCAAAATTTTTTGATTTCCACCAAAACTTTTTGTCAAACTTCAAATGTTGCTATTACTCATCAAATTTGACACAAATTTCGTATTTCACAAAAAAGTTTTACAAAAAATTCTCATGCGTAATACGCGCTTCAGATGTTTCTATATTTAATAACTATTCTATTACAGCACACGAATAGTCATATTGTTTTACGTAAAAATGAGATATGTTAAGTAATCGACTTTTTTACCGTTTTCGGAGCGACCGAATGCACTTGTAGCCAATCCTTCAAGGACATTCGCTTGAAAGTCTCGTTTGAAAAACATACATAAGCACGTGTGTCACGGCACAGTCAGTTACAGTCAATTAAATGTAGTAATTCGTGGTCTCAAAGGTCTCTCACTAGACGCAACAAAGGAGAATTTAGAAGCACAAGGCTTTCACTCAGAGGAATGCTATTTCATAAATATTAGAGTCACTACTTTCAAACTTCTAAAAGTCCGTTTCACAAAAGATGAGAAACAAATTTTTAATATAACAAATTTATGTTACTTAAAAGTAACAATCGAAGCACAGAATCCCAAAAAGGGTCAAATCCAATGCCATAACTGCCACCAATTCGGATATGTCGCCATTAATTGCAAAGCAACTGCCAGATGCGTGAAGTGCACAGGAAAACACCATACAAAAGTCTGCAAAAGAACAATACCCAAAATGTATTAACTGTGGTAGAAAACACCCAGCTAGTTATGGAAGCTGCCATAAAAATCCTAAAACGCCAAGTATGGAAATGTTCTTTATAAAAATGCTAGAACAAATAAACTTTATGATGCAGAACATGATGCAAATCATGTTCACTACAATGATGGCAACTAACAAAATCAATAATGGAAACTAAAAGCCATATTAAAATTTTGACATGGAATACGAATTCCATTCTAAATAAAAAAAGGAGAATTCAGACATCTTCTCAGAGAATACAAAATAGACGTGGCAGTTCTTCATAATTATGTTTCTCAAACCCCCGATGGATTGGAGGATTCCGAATCACACAATATACAGAAGGGATAGAACACGAAACCGAGGGGGTGGCACCGCAATAGTCATCAAAAAGGAAATCCCTCATCATCTTATAACATTAGAACTAGAAGCACTAGAAACAACTTCAATTAAGGTCAAATGCAACAATATGGATCTTGCACTATCCTCAATGGATTTCATAGAAAACTTTTCTGTCCTGCTAGAACAAGATAATGCGCACCACCAATCATGGGGAGACTTCAGCTCAAATCAGGAAGGAATGACAATAGATGCATACATGTTGAACAACAATATTCAACTACATGTGTCAGAAGAACCAACACACTTTGGAAATTATGGAAGGGGACATGCCATCGATATAGAAGTCTCAAGAAACTTCAACTTCAATGTACATATTAAAGCCATCAGATTAAATGTCATCAGATCACAAACCTGTTGGGTTCACTATCGAGAATTGTTTCATTGACATACCCATGCCAATGAAGACAATAACGGACTGAAGAAAATTCAAGACACTATTAGAAGGGGAACAATTCTACACAAATATAAAGGGTATAGAAGGAAGCATCAGCTTCTTAACTGACAAAATTATAACAGCTAAGAACGCCAGCTAAAGCGAAGATGATCCCGAATTTTCAATCGTTGACAATGAAATAATCGTCCCGCCTCCCGATCATAATGAAGTTAAAACAGCTAAAACGCGGCTCAAAAATTACAAAGCTGCAGGCGCCGATGGGTTACCGGCTGAGCTGTTTAAAGCTGGTGGCGAAGAGCTATCAAAATGCATGCTACAGCTAATTCGCAACATTTGGTCGGATGAATGCATGCCCAACGATTGGAATTTAAGTGTGCTTTGCCCAATCCACAAAAAAGGTGATCCTGCAAACTGCGCCAACTACCGCGGGATCAGTCTTTTAAATATCGCATATAAGGTTCTATCAAACGTACTATGTGAAAGATTGAAGCCAATCGTCAACCAACTGATTGGACCTTATCAGTGTGGCCTCAGACCTGGCAAATCCACTCAAGACCAGATATTCACAGTACGTCAAATCCTGGAGAAGACTCAAGAAAAACAAATCGACACACACCACCTATTTGTCGACTTCAAAGCTGCTTTTGACACTACGACTAGAAGCACTCTCTATGCCGCTATGCCTGAATTTGGTATCCCAGCAAAACTTATACGGCTATGTAAAATGACGTTGAGCAACACCACCAGCTCCGTTAGAATTGGAAAGAACCTCTCTGAGCCGTTTGATACCAAACGAGGTTTCAGACAGGGTGACTCCTTGTCGTGTGACTACTTTAACCTAATGTTGGAAACGATAATTCGAGCAGCAGATTTAAACCGTACTGGCACAATATTCTACAAAAGTGTAATGCTGCTTGCGTATGCCGACGATATTGATATCATTGGTCTGAACACACGCGTCGTCAGTGCGGCATTTTCCAACTTAGAAAAACAAGCAAAGCAAATGGGTATTGTGGTAAATGAGGATAAAACAAAGTACTTTCTGTCAACAAACAAATCTCCGGAGCGTCTTGGGACCTACGTCACTGTTGACAATTATAAGTTCGAAGTTGTGAAAGACTTTGTTTATTTAGGAACCAGCTTAAACACCAAAAATGACGTCAGCCTAGAGATTCAACGAAGAATTACTCTTGCCAACAAATGTTACTTCGGGCTAAGTAAGCAATTGAGAAATAAAGCCCTCTCTCGACAAACAAAAATCACGCTCTACAAATCCCTTATCATGCCTGTCTTGCTGTATGGTGCAGAAGCTTGGACAATTACCAACAGTGATGAGAAGGCGTTAGGAGCATTCGAGAGAAAAATTCTTCGGAAGATCTATGGTTCCTTACGCGTTGGCGACGAGTATCGATTAAAATGGAACGATGAGCTGTATGAGCTATACCGCGATATTAACATAGTTAAGCGCATAAAAATTCAGCGGCTACGCTGGCTTGGTCATGTCGTGCGAATGGAAGAAAGTGCTCCGGCTAGAAAGGTATTTGATTCGGTACCCGCAGGTGGAAAACGCGGTAGAGGACGTCCGCATCTTCGGTGGAAGGACCAGGTGACCAACGATTTGGGGGCGCTCGGTACTACCAACTGGCGTCAGAAAGCAACTAATCGGGCTGACTGGCGGAGGCTACTCGACGCGGCCAAGGACGACACACGTCTGTAATGGCCAACTAAGTAAGTAAGTAAGAACGCCAGCTTAAGGTCCAAACAAATCAAAGCACAAAACTACTTGGGTATACCCACAACAATTAAAGATTTTTATCTCTTTACGCCGATGATACATGCATTATGTATTTCAGCAAAAAGGAGACACAAATCACAAGAAATCTGCAAGAATACATAGAGGAACTGGAAAAGTACTTCAAAAAATGGAAAATCAAAATAAACGTCGAAAAAACACAAGCAATTTTCATAACAAGGAAAAAAGTTCAAAACTCACAAAAACTATGGGTTTACAACAGAGAAATATCACACATACCACACATTCGAGAAAAAAAAGAATGATTTGCAGTGGACTGCCAAAATCACTACAACCAATGATGAGAAAAAAACTAAACATCAAACATCAAAAAAGTTGTTGATCTACAACCCAATAATAAAACCCAATCTCTTAAACGGATGCATGGTATATGGAAAAGCAGCAAAAAGTAGCATAGCTCAACTACAAATAGCACAAAATTTGGCACTAAGACAAATACCCAACATCCAGTGACGATTGCTCTAAGGTGCGGAGGTGTGCGGTGAACACCCTAACATAATTTGCAAAATGTCAAATAACATAGGTATATAAATTTATTAGGTATCTTCACATCAAGAATTATTATTAATTATTACATTTCCATATACATATATATTTTTTAAAGTTTTAGCAAAAACAATTAAATATAATTGTCTATGAAAACTCAATCAATTTGCTTCTGTTAGCTGCTATCATAGAGTATATATACTCTTTGCTGCTATACTTGTTAGGTGTGCTCATATATTTGCAGCTCAAATCACAGAACATTTCTATTTTATTTCGTCTCTCCCCTTTGTGTGCAAAGAAGTTGGCAGCACATTCATACGTTGCATATGAACAAAATAATGTGCGTGTGCTCCCGTTCGTAATATCAGAGATAGAGATTTATATAGTGAGAATTGTATGAGAGTAATTTTCTGTTCTATTCGAATATCAACTGCATGCATACGAATCCAACATTATGATTTGCCAAAGTGGTTGCATGAGCGGCTGAAGCGTGCAGCTCATCTCACCATACATTTCTATCACATTTCGTCTCTCCCCTTTTAACAGCAGCACCCACGAATTTCTGTTCTTATGGTGCGGGGTACTTGTGCGCACATTGCAAGTGGTTTCGATTTTGTTTGATCACTGCACAAACATGTATGTTTCTAAGTACAAACTCTCTTGTTTGAAAAAAGTTGGTTTGATGTTACGAGAATTATGTGAAATGTTTTGTTTCTTCCATATTGATATAATATTAAACTTATATATAAATTATTAATTTAATTTGTTTAATATGTTATTTTGTTAATGAATTGTTAATATAATATTGCGAATATATTGTTGCCTAATATAATATGGTTATTATTAATAAAACATCTCATATATTTTAATTTAAGTGGTACATGTAAAAAAAACATTAAAGAAGAGCCGCACACCCTTCCAAATAGGGCACGCGTCGTCACTGCCAACATCATACCCCTCATATATATTAGAAACACGGACATACATAAAGGACAAAGTATTGAAATTATTTCAGAAGGTGAACAATCACGGAAATCCAGCTTTAAGGATATTAAAGCCCAGAGGTTTGACCTAGTGAACATAACTAAGATGTTCACAAAGATAAGGGAGTAAAGGTACCAACAGGCACTAACTCTAATCAACCAAACAACATTAGCATAGTCAGTTCAGTTCTGTCTGAGCTCTTGAAGAGATAGTATTTCTGCGAATACAATATAGTTAAGTTATTGTACTTATAATAAGAAGTAATTAATATTTCAGCCAACTATACTACTTATATTATTTAGCGAAAAATAATCTCTGGGCAAATATTGATATTTTGTAACAAATTTGGTCTGGAAAATATATAATCGTTGCAACACGACAACACTGTGAGTTGACAGGAAGAAGAAAAACCATGAAAGATATCTGCTTGGCTAGTCTTGGAGAGTTGCTTTTCGCTTGCAGTCGAACTGAGTGCTTTTTTTTAGTTTCAATTATAAATAATAAATAATTATTCAAATATATCTTATCTTAAAAGCGTTGTTTATAATTTTCATATTTCTAACGAATATTCTCTTTGAAAGTATATAAGATATTTAGTAAATATTTAGTATTAAGTATTAACAATTAGTTGGCGTGATTATTTTTGGTAGTTGCTGGGTTATTGACAATCCAGAGACACGAACGAGAACAAAGACGGAATTACAAAAAGCAAATTCGTAACAATATATATTTAAATATATGTATTTTATTTTCTATTTTTAAGTTGTTACTTCGAAACTATTTAAAGTCGTTTTGTTTTTTAGGATTTTGGCTATGAATTTTGGCTTTCATCAGGCGATTCCTAATAATGTTAGTGACTATTAGGAATTCTCCTGATGAAGGCAAAAGAGAATTAAAATATACTAAAACAAATGTTCGAAATAAGAGCCAAAATTTTGAAGAAAACAAAACGACTAATTTAAATTTTAAAATTTTTATATAAACTTGGATTGTAAGTATTATTTCAATGATTAATATCAAATACCTAGAAGCTACTTAACCTAAAGGTACATCCATACCAAAGCCAACGCTTACGAATGAATGAACCTGAATGAATGAACGTGGGAATGTTGGTTCGTTCGCAAGCGTTCGCTTTGGTGTGGATGCACCTTAAGTGTGTATTGTAAAACTGAGCTGTAATGTTTCAAAGTCTCACTAACAAACTTACTGCTTTCGTTTATCCAAATCAACCATACTGCCAAAATAAAAACGATATCCATTCTTTGAAGGTAAGCTTTGCTTCGATCGTGATTGACTTATCAACTAACCTGCCTTGAAAAGTATGCAAGATTTTATTCAGTTTTAAAATTTTTATTCGTAATGTATGATATTAAAACGTACAGTACAAAGAAGTGAATCTGCTGACGTATAATACCTCAAACATAAATATTTTGATTAAGCACTGCTAAAATTAAAAAATAAATAAATTTTTATTTTTATATAGGAAAGTATAAATAGGCACATGTTGTGATTAATAATAAGTACATCTTCACACTCGATTGTTTGGAAATGAAGCTATATAAAACTTGTTTTCAAACTCGAAAACTGCTGTGTAGACAATGTTTATATTCATTTAATACTGTAAATATGAATATAAATCGTATAACTTAATTTTTTTTTTAATATTTTACATGTAATAAAATAAAACAATATTCCTTAATGCACACATTATTTAATTATGTGTGAATGCGGTATTTCCATTGCAATGGGAACGTGCTGCTGATAATATGCGTACCAAATGGCTTCAAGTGCAAAGGGTTTAGCAAATAGTTTCGTATTACTTCTCAATAAAATAATCAAACTAGTCTTTTAAAATTGAACTTTCCAATGCAAGCTACCATTTTGTTGTTACCACAAGCTCCACCTTACGTCTTCGTATAAACACAACACACAAAAAACTTGAAGTACAAGTGCTCTTCGACACGTACGGTAAAGGTAGGTATTTAGCTTCATTTGATCAAAAATGGAGGAAGTGTAACTAAGCTCTTTTGTGCATTGTATCGACGTATCATGAAATATGAGAAAATTTTAGAGAATATCGATAAAAAGGAAGTCTAGATTTTCAAGTATGAAATTGCAATTATAATAAAATTTCAAATCTGTTATGATCAGCGAAGGAAGGGGGTAACTAAAATACAATAGCAATACTAAAAATTGTAAGCTATATAAATTAATATAACAAGTTAAACAATTAAAAAAAAATTTTTTTGATTATAGAAATGTAGGTCTTAAAGTCTAAATTAAAGTAATAAGATTTTTCACTTTTTCCCAAGATTCACAACACGTGGTGTCTCTAACATAATGTAAAAAAAGGTGAAACAGTTGATCATTGATCATATACCTATCTTTATAATCAGTGAAATTTTTCCTGATGCATTACTTACCTGTGAATGCAGTCAATTTAATTTTTTGGGTTATTTGCATTCGGAGGCGATTGTGTTAAGTTCCTTTTACTGATAAATACTGCGACCAAAAATGTGTACACATTAAAAACTAAACAATTTGATTTTGCTAGAGCAGGGCTGTCCAAAGCAGGGAACACGGGTCCTCGAAGTGTTTCTAATCTACCTCAATTACGTAAATTTTGTTTTAGTATACTTTGGTAAAATCACATTATTGTATTTTTATGACACACCAAATAAATGAATTGAAGTTAATAAAACTAACTTTAACATTATAACCGTATTTTTATTTTTCTCCAAAACAGTGATTTGTATTAACCCGTGATCTCTAGCACAGGGCTGTCCAACATAAAAAATAAAACATATTATTTTGTTTTGGTAGTCTTACCCAGAAAGCGAGACAATATCAGGAGTCCATAATTACTTTTTTTTGTAGTATTAACAGATTTGTTTGACTCGCAAGGGCGTTTCTAAAAAATTTTACGTTTTAAAGCTGGTTAATAATGACATTTTCAGTGGATAAAAAGCTACTAAAATTATTATTTCAGATTAAAAGATGATATTCCTATTTGTTTATTGGTTCTTTTTTCTAATTTTACGTAGCAAAAATACAATTTTCAATATATCACATTGGTTAAGAACATTTTAATTATTTTATTGGAGTTAAAATAACTTCGAAATCAACAGCTAAAAACATAACATTAAACATAGCACTAAAAAGCACTAAAAAATCAATAAAATATTAATACGACTTTGCTGAGTCCTTCCGATGGATAGTGCAGATTTTCCTTAGTGGTAAAGTCAAGTTTGAGTCTTGGTCTTCTTCGCGATCCGTCCCAATTTCAGTCGATTTGCCCATAGTGTCTTCCATTTAATAATCTTATGAATCATAGCATGCTCCAACCGTTGCTGTTTAACCTGCCTTTTTTTTTGGTCAATGTCAATATCTGATTGTCTTCAGTTTAGTAATAAAAAAACATTATTAGAAATAGTTCAAAATACTTTTCAAGATTTCTGCGCTCTAACAAGCCCTGCAGCCATCAAACATTTTGCAGATATAAAAATTTTGTTTAAATTTACATTTAATGGTCACACCTGTGCATATTTGAAAATTTAACGAATATAAAAATTACGTGCGGGTAATTCCAATTTCAATCGAATAGCTCAAAATGGACTCTAGTTTGTGACATAGAAACACATAAAAAATAAATAGACAAACTAAACAGTAAACGGATGCATCTAGTCATACTGACCAAGAATACACACGGTTTGTATTGTCTTCAATTCTACTTTACTGGTAAAACATTTGGTTTAAACCACAATTGTGTAGAAATTTCTAGATTCACAAATGATTTGCAAAAGTAAATTTTTGGGGGTATTGACAATCTCGGTAATCGAGTTTAGTGTCTGAAACAGAATACATGGACTCGAAATAACCGTGTTGCCGCTACATAAAAAGTATTGCGGATATATTACCTCTGTTATCGAGTCCTTTCCTCGGGATTGTGAATACACCTCGTTATTCAGCATACTTCTTGTTATCATGTTTTTTATGTATGACAAAGATGTTGTATAAGAGTTTTTCGATAGAAACTTAGAATCCCAATGATTCTTTCATTCTTTTTCTATGAAATCATTCTTATTATTCTTAGATATTCTACAACTGCCAGTATTTTCTAATTAATATGTGTTTCTTATTATTGGATTTATATAACGCATTCCTGTTATGAGAAACATGATTTGGTCTGTTGTTATTATTATTGCAGTGGTTTGTGGTTAGTGGTCTTTAGTCGATGGTATGGGTTCTTCGAATATTCCTTCGAAATTTCTATAATATATCCATATACTATATGCTACATATAACTTATGTTTGTATTGGTCAAGTTTTTATCATACAATTAAAATATCACTCACAAATATTTATCAGTAGATAATAAATAATTTAATTATTGCTTTATAAACATGATTGAAACTAAATATCTTTAAAAACAAAATATTACATTCCTCTCTAATCCTCGATATTTTTATGATAGCCGTGAAATATACTTCTGTTCAAATATCAAGTTTGACTTTTTAGGTATATCAAAACAGCAGTTGTTTGGATAGATAAATATCCATAATGGATGAAATTTAGATAAATTTATTTTGAATATTTAAAAGATCTATAAAAAAAGTTTACTATAGGATTTCTTAAGCATACCCGCACATTTCTTCATGTTATTTTGACGGTTGATGATGTAAGGTGGTTAGCACTTTTGCTCATATTTGGTGCTATTTCGTAAAATTATTATTGTTTAAGTTTTGGTGTTATTAACTAGAAGTTTCTTTATCTACTTAACTGTATATAAATGAATCATTTTCAGCATAATATGCATGCGTGTGTGGAGTGAAGGGGTGTTCTTCGCCATTGAAGTAAATACGAAAAATTATTCAATTAATAATTAATTTAGCAAATGATGTACAGATTTTTTGATACTTATCGCTTAAATAACTTTAAGCGATTTGTTTATACAATATTTTATAATCGCAAGAATTTAAAATTATACTTAAAGCTTAAAATTATACTTAAAAAAATTATTAAAATATAACAGTTTTTAACAAAAATCTGGAGCATCATTTACTAAAGTAACTAAGTCACGCATTTATTATATATTTATTTATTTGTAAGTTAACATTAAAATTATTTTTAAAGTTAACTAAGAATAAGGAACTGGACTGCTTGGTTTTCCGCTCTATAGTCACGCATTTAAAAGAGCACAGTGCATATTAATGGCTACACTAATTTAAATTCATATCAATAAAAAAGTCATTTTCACCAATCCAGGAAGTCATTAATTAAAAACACAGCGTCAGAAACCAGTAAAAGTGCCAGCTAATTGCACTAAAAATAAAGTATCAAAAAACCAGTATCAATTTCACAAAACCATTACCGAAAATTAGCAAAGTGCTAAATGAGAATATCAAAAATGGGTTATAGAGTTCTAAAATTGAGCCCAAGTGGTCGGGAATAGTAACAAAAATGGTAAATAAATTAGAAAGGCTTTTTGTTATGCTTAAATATTTATAGAGTATAACACTGTGTAAAGATTTGCAATGTAAAAAAAAAGAACGCACCATCTAATTATATTGAATTCTTCAATTATATATAGTAAATAATGTTTTAAATCATTTCACTCCATAAAATCAGCAGTTAAACGAAAATAAAAGTATCGTATTTATCTGAAATGGAAAGAATTAGACGTATTTGACCAGATAAAAATCCGATATTTATTTGAAATAGATAATTAATCGATTGTTTACTTATCAATACGGTAGAGCATGATGTACGAAATTCTGAAAGCATGACAACTGCAGAAATCAAAAGTTCTTACCTGCAACCTGAAATATGTTATGTTAAATGTTGTTAACAGATTTTATTTATTAAATCGTTGTATTATTGCATATTATTAATATATGTAGTTTGCGCAAGAACAGCAAAAAGAAATATTCCCCGATTTTGAGGCATTCATATTGATATTTACAATCGGATGAGCAATTGTTTGCTTGCCTCATCCTTATTTGTATACTGGCAGCTTCTGAACTTCAACTGCAGCGAGTTTTTGTGCGGCAGCATAGTTTGAACAGCTTTTTTAAATAAATAGTAAATATTTACATTGGTCGTAGCTGCTACTAACGAATTACAAGCATCATTTGCTGCAAATTCAACATTGCTTCGTGTGAGCTCATACATAGCTGAATTACGAATACATTTTAGTTTGAAAGAAAAGCAACTAGTAAAACCCCGCTTGCAAGAGTTCTCTTGGACTGCAACTTAAAAACAATAGATAAGTTTTAATTGTTGCCAATCTTTCAATAAGTAATCTTTGCTTTGAGTGCTCTTTGTGAGAATAATTTAATTTTAGTTCAAATAAATAATCTAATAATCTGTTTATCTTACGAATATTTTAAGAACTACTGGATCGTCACATTAAAACGTTAAATTTTTAGTCAATTTCGATTTGCCTAATGCAACCAATTTAACAGCAAACATAATTTCATAAAATCAAACATAAAAACATCAAGATACACATAACTCTCAACTCTCAAGCCCTATCATAAAGTTAGCAAGTTCGGAACGGTCTGCCACATAGCACATAGCACATAGCACTCGCACATATAAAAATTAAAACAACAATGTGGCTTTAAATTTGATGCGGTTATTGGCATCGAATTCTCACTCGTTAATAATAATGTCTTCATCAACAACTCACTTTATTTTTTTTAGCATTCTTTTTAGCTTACATTAAATTTAATGTTTTCCTCAATTTATTTTCTTTGTGCAGCTTTGTACATAACCGGATTTTCGATTCAGTTGTGTATAGGAATGTTGTTACGTATACATTTGTGTGTATATAGGAGAATGCATGTGTGTATATTTAATTAGTTATGTATGACTACCTATAGTCCTAGCCACAATGAAATCTCAATTTGGGCATTCTGAAAAACGAAGTAAATTCGATGGCAATCGTTTGAACGGGTCGTTGACGAAAATATAATCTCGAAACTCGTTCCTATTATAAGCACAGCTCACATCCGAAACTATATAAACTCATCTATATTAAAATTGTTTTTCAGTGAGAATTATTACTGAATTTTGACTACTTTGACTATTTTAACTATTAAAATAGCGATTAGAAGGCATGCCTAGGTAAATGTGGTTGCAGTTAGGTCATGATGTGCAAAATGTACTATCACATTAATTAGATAACTAAATAGTATAACTAAATGAAGTACTTAATGACAAATATTTACAAATATACATACATAATCCTATAAATATATATAAAACATTTAAATGTATCTATTTTAGTATATATTAAGCGTTTCAACTGTGCGCAATTTCCTTTAAAGGTTAAACTAATATCGATGACTGCATATAGACAATAACATTTTGGGTATAATAAAAACTCTACAGTGCATGAACATTACCCAATTCTGTAAATTTTTCTGTATGTCCTCTTTCATGCGCTGCGGGGTATATCTCATCTCATTCAAACAGATTTCATGCCATCACTGCGGTGTTCTGCTCGAAAACAATACTATACCTTACTTTTCTATTTCTATTTGATATTTTATGGCAACTTCACAATTTTCACTATGATTAGTTTTCTGTACTTTATAGTGAATGTATTTTTTTAAGGTTATATACATATACATATATGCATATGTATAGATTTGCAAAAACAATAGAAGTGGTATATACTTCTAATACAATGCAATGCACCAAAGTTTTGAATAAAAAACGGTTAAGGTTTCAGTGAGAACCTCGCTTCTGTAACATCTTACTATATTGTATCCAGATTACTACTGTGTTTGCAGAGCTCTCTTTGGAGAACAATACCAAAAGCATACTAGGTTTGGATTTATGTATTATGTATATTATGTATTGAATGAATAGCACTTGAATAACACAATTTTATCCTACTTTGCGTTTAGTCTATTGAGTATTTGCACTTTAATGCACTTTACTGTTAAGATATTTTTTTAAAGTCGGATTTGGCAATTACCATTTTTATATTATTTAAGGAGCAAATATACTAAAAGACATAAATAAATCATTCCAGGACTATGGTTTAAATTTTAGAAATGTGATTATATGCGTTTTAAAACTGCAAAAATGATAGATTTGTTATAAAGACAGAGTTTATATGGAGTTTGCAATAAACTTCAAATCAGAACTTACTAGAAATCCAAACAGAAAATAATTTTGTGATAATGGAGTTTCATTTTTAGACACAGTAAACATAAATGATTTATATTGCATTAAGCAAGAAAAGCATAACAGTTTCCAGATTTAAGAGACATTTTCAATGCAACAGAACGTACGTGAACCTGACAATGTGTAGCTTCTTAGGCACTCTGCTCTTAGTTTTGGAACTCACCAGTACATTCTTATTTACACGATTCACATATTTACATATGAAAAATTTATATTATATGCACAACCATATACCATTTGTGTATTTATGCCTTTCAATGAAGTTTTTATGTTATTTTTAATGAATTTGTGCCGTGCACATACAGAAGATACAATGAAACATATCTGAAAATGCCATATTTGTAGCTTGCTTGGTTTTTATGTCATAAGCGTTTCTGTTAAAAGTGTTTGTGGGTGTGTGTGTGTGTTTGTTTGGGTTTGTGTTTGTGTGTGTGTATGTATGTAAGCGGACATTCGAACGTGTGCACATGTTCAGTATACTTGTACGTATGTACGTATGCATTTCACATTTTCATTTCAGGTCTTCACAACAAACTCTTATTAAAGTCGTTTAACATGAACATCTTTATAACTTCAAGGCAATAATTTCGAAATTTTGTTGTTGCACACAGCGCGGTATAAAGCGAGTGCGAGCATCTCAGTGCATAATGCTGACTTGTGTTTTTCTACTTTTTTGTATTATTAGATTATCATCTGAAATATCATGCAGAGTTTAGAATTAACTTGGAATCGTATTCCTATTATTTATTGTTAAATATTCATGGGACGTTTTCCAGGATTTCAAAATTGCATATTTTACTGGAATAATATATTTTTCATACGGACCTAATCGCATCATATGATTAAACCATTCTCTTTTCACTAGACTATTAGACTATAGACATTAACCGACTTAGGCCCGCAAACTCGCAAACTTGAATTTAGTTCACCAGAAGAGATAGATTGACCATGATGGCGACCACAATGTGCCATTACTGAGTCTACGTCGTCTCTTACCTTCAACCATTTAAAATGGTTTTAAATAATAATATCATCATTAGCATCATCATTTGCTAAACAACCCTTCTCGGGACTTTGCCTGCTGTAAATAATAATATCTCATAGTCTTATATATCATTTTCAGTAGTTACCATTTGAAGAAGTTTTAATCAAATTCAGATGATATCACACTATCAAATATTTCTGAAAAATGTTGCTTGTTCATAGTGAATTAGGTTAGCGTCTCTTAATTATACAAAATACAGGGTTCAATCTATCAATCAGGATATGAAAGCACAATCAGCCAATTTGCCAAGTTTTTGAGTACGAAAACAAGATAATATTGGAATGAAAATTAACTATGGTACATACTTCACGTAACGAACATTGAAAGCCTAAATGCTAGGATTGACACAATATAGAGGATTATATAATTTCCGAAACAAAGCGTTAAATTATATTTATGATATAATGTCCAAGTTAGTAGTAGTCCTATTGAACCCATTAGACAAATTTTTATTCCTATTCATAACTACTAAGAAAGTCGTTGACGTACTTGTATTTGCTCATTTACGTTCATTGCAGAATATTCCAGCGATAATCGTAGTTTACCTTTTTTCATCTATATTTTGAAGAAAAATATTATGAACGGACGCAATTTAAAAACAATGAATCTGTAATCGAAATTTGATAAAAATCTGTGATAACAAAGCTTGCATATAACACAAGGTTATAGCACAAGATTCCATAAAGGAATTAATTTATTTGACACTCAGCAAAAGATTTTTCCCCTTCATAGTAGTCTGCGAACAGATAACAGATACGTTTTATTCTCATTTGCAAAAGTTCAATGATGGAGACTCAAAGTGAATCTCTTTGTAAAGACTAAAATATAGCATAGTATTATATACATTATAAAACTGAAATTTGATCTC